>NW_013952407.1:5747263-5774490 GCF_001266775.1 Austrofundulus limnaeus | reverse complement strand
GGGCTAGCGCTCCGGCTTCCCTGGGGCTGTTCGGGCTCCCGGAGTCTGGCTCCTGGTTGCTGTGGTTGGCCCACTGGCTGGGGTGGCTGCCGGAGTCTGGGGGTGGTCGGTTGGGGGTGGGCACCTGGCCGTTGGTAGGGTGTGGGGGTGGTCCAGGGTGTGGCTTGCTGGGGTGGGTGGCTGGTCGGTCGGACTGGTGCGGCCCGGGCTGGGACTTGGCTGTCTTCTCTTCTCCACCCCAGATTGAAGGGGTCTACCTCCTGGGTTCGGGTGTGAGCTGTCCTCTGCAGGGGGTATGTGCATATCCTGGACCTCGGGGGTATGTAGTATGTATGGGGAGTGTGAGTGGATTGTGGCGTCCATCTTGTGTGTCTTTGAATGAGTGGGTGAGAGGATGAAGGTGGGACTATGTGATTGTGTTTATGCATGCTTGAATTTTTGTCAGGCTGGGACTTGGGCAGCCCCTTCTTCGGGATCATTTGAGGCCCATTACTCCCCTGCCATGCTGTCCTCTGGTGGGTTGTGCCTTTGCCCGCCGGCGCACTGGTGGCTCTCGTTGTCCGGGGCTGGGTGCTTGGGCATGTGCCGGCTCGGCCCGGTGGCTGCCCGGTGGGGCTTGGGTCCCTCTGGCCCTGTCGGGCCTTGGCCTGGGGGGGTGCCCTGGGGGCCCGGGCCTCTGTGTTCCTGCCTGGATCCACTCTGGCGCGGTTGGTACTGGCAGGGCCTGTGAGTTCGTCGCTGCTGGCCCCAGGGGTTGCTGTGTGTGGTTGCTGGTGTGGCTCTTCCGCTTCTCTCCGGTGGTCCTCTTTGGGGTGTGGGTGGGCAGCCCTTCCGGCACGGGTGTCTCTGGGACTGCGCACTTGGGGTCCCTCTCGGGGTCTTTGGCACTGGTCTCCCTTATGTCGGCTTCCGGCTTTGCGGGTCAGGTCTGTGGTCCCCCACAGTCACTTTGAAACATTCCATTGGAGAGATCTTGTATATACATGCATGCTCACAACCGCACACAAACAGGTGTTTACATCCTGGGTTTTCTATTCGGGCACTGACTGAATGGTATGTGCAATATGTGTATGTATAGATATATGTATATATGTATGTGTATATATATGAAAGTGTTTGGATATGTAGGTATGGGTATGTTTATGTGTATATGTATAAATTTATATATGTATATGGGTATGGTTTTCAGCAAGGCTATAGTCATTATAATTATATAGATATGCATATTTGTTGCTGTGGTTTTGCTATCTTTGTTTTTGTAGGTGTGGAGCCAAGAAGTCGGGTGCGCTGTCTTGTGATTTCTCAACATATATTTCACATATCTTCTAATCTCTCTTTCACTCTTTCTCATTACATTTTACTTTTTTCTTTCTCTTTCTCTTTCTCCTATTAAAAAAAGCCACTGATGATGAAGAAGCTAAGATACTAATATTCTTCTAGTTCTGCTTTCTACTGAAGTGGCAAAAAAAATAAATAAAATAAAAATAAAAAGATTATTGATTAGTTTAATAGAAAATGTACAGAACCTGCAGCATGTTTTTAATATCGATTGTCAGATAAGAGAATATGCTGCTGAATATTTGGTATTATGAGCTTCATACGGGTACAAAAACTGTTTATAGCTTTACTTTATGTCCTCATACATGCAGTCCAGTTAACTCCAATTATAATACAACAAAATCAAACTGTGTATTACTGGTTGTAGGTTAGGTCAGTTATTAAAACACTGTCTAGAAAGAAATCCATTAAATTACTTTTTGTTTAGGATATTTTAGGGTAAATCCAACAAGCAGAGCTTTCAGTCAGATCGTCTGAGATTTTGACAGTCAAACTTTTTTTTAAGTTGAGAAAGAATTTTACAAGAAACAACAATTTGACAGTTTCCTCTTTGGTCATTTCACATCCTTTTAACTCTTTAGTGCAAATTGTTTGCATTTAGAGAAGTGAGGAACGATTGCAAACTGTTCAGGATGCATCCCAAGCAGAGGCAGAGGTCAGTAAAGTCAGGACAGATGTTCTGTCCACATGTGTACAATACTTCCCGCCCTGTTGAGTGAAAACACACAAGTGTAGCGTTGGATAAGCGTCAAACTCTGGGAAAAAAAGACAACTTTTTCATCCTTCTCACAGCTTACATTTCATATGTGCAACTTCCTCGTTTGCTAATTTGTGGTACATGTGACCTAGAAGCACACTTATGAAACAAGAACAAAAACCGACTGCTAAAAACACACACACGCACACACACACATGAAAACAACACCCACCAAGTCAGTTCAACATCCGCCTACCTGTGTCTTTCCCTCCTGATGAAGCCCTGACCCTCTGTGTGGAACGTTTCAGAGCAGGACACGTTTATGAGACTGAAAGGGGACTGAGGTAGACTCTGGTAGGAAAGCTGATCGCAGCATGCTCCGGCAGTCTCTGAGCATCTTCAAGCAGCTCAGCTCAACAGCAAAGTAAGCCTTGAATATTTCTGTCGTCTCAATAAACCTCCCTGTGTGCTCCGCTGGGATTCTCGTTGCCATTTTGTTACATTATTCAGAGTTTTTGTTAAATAGTTTGAACCCAGAAGGGTCAGTTTTTCAGGAAGTATCCAGACCCCCTTCACTTTTTTTTGCTTTCATGTTGCAACCTCCATTTTTTGTTTATCATTCCCCATAATGAGAAAGTGAGACTGGAGTTTAATCACCTCCACAGCATGATGCTGCCACCACCGTGCTTCACTGTTAGGATGGTGTTGAACAACTGATGAGCGGTGCCTGGTTTTCCTTCAGATGTTAGTGTTAAGAACTCAAGCTAATCAGTCCATCTTGGTTTCCTCACAGTCTCAGATTCAATGTGCTGTATCTGCTGCACATTAGCTGCTAAAACTAATGTTGATGATATTGTGTTTTATTTGTGCAGCTTTAAACTTTATTATCCACCCTCTTCTTGCAATGCACAAAAATCTTAGTTGTCTTGTTTTCAGCCATTATTTTCTCACGTTATTCATTTGTCTGTAGTTGTGAAGTCAGCTCTGGTTTCCATTGTCCTGTCTTTACTGTTTCACTGAAAATGTTTGTAGGTTCACAGTTTTGCCACAGTTTTTGGTTCCTCTTGAAAGTGATATGCTGGTGTGGGGAGAGTTGGGGTTACTTTGGCTTGTGTAGATGCAAAAGTGAAACCGATTTCACATCAGGAGCTTGATACTCTTTGTGATATCGCTGAACAGATATTATTAAGTGAGCTTCTCTTTTAAAACTATGTTGATGAAGCCTTCATAAATAAATGTAAAACATCTAGTTTATTCAGCTTGCACCGAATGTTTCACATCTGTGACTCACAGTTTGCTAATGTGTGGGTGACCAAACTTCCTCTTTTCTGGTTGTCTTGGCACAAACCTGAGTGCAGCAGGACTACAGTGGTTTTTTTGCAAGCCTTGTTCACACATTCAGGTATCTATGTGCTGCGTGCAACTGCAGCACAGCGACGTGGGCTCCAGCTTTTCACAGCAGCACCTCACCTAGTTTACAGCTTCATATTGTGACCTTTGATGACAGAAGTACACGTCGTACCCCGATCTACAGTATGTAAACACACCTACTCAGACGCTTGTCAAATCACTTTTTCCTGTGTTTTTTTTAAAACATAAAGCATTTATTCCTTTGCCTGAAATTAAATTCAAACCAGTATTTTTTACGTCATACATCTGAAAAAGGAACATTGCTATGTTCTTGACAGGACATACAACACAGGTTCTCGCTGTCATGGCTGTGAGGCGGTCTTTTTTTTTGGCATGGACATTTTGTGCTCAAAGAGACACTGTATAGAGAACTCCTGTCACTGCAGCACACATTACATGCAAACAGAAACTACACAGCGACTGCACAGGCAGAGTGGATGTTTATTTTCAGTCAATGATGGAGGAGTTGGAGGAGGAAGATCTGGTACTTCTGTTGTTAAACGAGGAGAAGCACTTAGTTGAAAATTTGGCGCAAAGAGACAGCTACTGTTTCCCACAGTTTCTTCAGAGGTCTCCAACCTTTCACAAAAAGAAATTGTCCAAGAGCTACTTTTTGCAACATTTAATTTTAAACTTAAACCATTAAAATAAACAGGTTTTGCACAAAAAACATGTAGACTCCAGCTGGAAGAATCCCCGTACTGTTTGATTGACAATCAACGGGAAGGGACATCTAAAGATTGATTGGAATTAAATGAAAGTTTGTTTGGCCAGTGACAAATTACCTTTTGCTTCTCTTAATTTTAAAAATGCACTGAAGAGCTACTTTAAATAAGCTCACAAGCTACCGGTAGATCACGAGCCACTAGTTGGAAACCCCTGCTCTACACTGTCCGGCTGAGGTCAGCACAGCCAAGCAGAGCCACCTGTGTCTCCTCCGTCTACAAAAAATGTGCAGTCTCCTTCCACAAGTTCGTTAACCATCTTTGGAAGTTTTGCTGAAACACTTGTAAAGCTGACTACTTTTTAAAAGCCTTGGCTAGCTGATTCTGCCGCATTTGAAACAGTCAGTTTTTTTTAATTTTTTTGCCAAGCTCGTGCACAGAATAGGTTCTTGGAGGCGCTGCAAAAACTAAATGATGTAATTTTTGTCACACAACTGTGAGGATGAGAAGAAGTTTCTATACATCTTGTCGAGTATAAATCAGCATTACATGGTGTTAGCCTCAAAATGGAAGTTGGTTCCACAAAGGGAGCTTGATAACAGAAAGTGCTACCTCCAATTTTAGTTTTGGAAACTCTAGAAGCCACATATAAACGCCTAGTGATCTGTTAAGAAAATATGAGACAATAAAATCTTTAATGTAAGGTAGATCTTGGTTGTTGAGAGCTTTGCATGTTAGAAGTAAGATTGATGCTCAGATTCGAAAAACACAAACCTCTGTGTCGTCTGAGTTTAGAAGTAAGAAATTAAGAGTTATCCAGGTTTTTACGTCTTTAAAACACGCTTGTAATCTAAGTAACTGGTTGGATTCATTAGGTTTCATGGGTAAATATAACTGAATATCATCAGCAGAACAATGAAAATTAATCCCAGGCTGTGTTTAATAACTTTACCTAATGGAAGCATATATAAAGTAAAGAGGATTGGTCCAAGAACTGAACCCTGAGGAACTCCATGACTAAAACTGGTGTAAGAAGAAGATTCAATAGGGCGACTGCGGTGGGGTGGTTAGGGGAGACGTCCTGGAACCGGAAGGTCACCAGTTTGATCCCCCATCCAGCCATTTCAATTGTTGTGTCCTTTGGCAAGACACTTCACCAGCCTTGCCTACTGATGGTGGTCAGTGGGTCGGGTGGCGCTGGTACGTGACAGCCCCACCTCTGTCAGTGTGCCCCAGGGCAGCTGTGGCTACAATGTAGTTTACCATCATCAGTGTGTGCATGGGTGAATGTAAGTGTAAAGCGCTTTGGGGTCTGGAGGGACTTGATAAAGCACTATATAAGTTCAGACCATTTACCATTTACAAACTAGAATCTGTCAAATAAACATAATTTCAACCATTTGAGAGCAGTTACTGTAATCCTAATATGATGTTCAAGCCTCTGTAATAGCATATTGTGATCAAGTATATCAAATGCAGCACTGAGATCTAACAGGACAAGAATGGACACAAGTCCACTGAGGCCATGAGAATATCATTAGTAACTTTCATGGGTTCTGTTTATACATTTGGTTGAATTTTTGTTCTAACTGGGTGAGACAGTTAAAAAGAGGAACTGTAAATGCATCAACCATGTTAAGGGTTGTTCTCTTATGTTTTAAAACCCCATGTGTCTGAAAGAAAACAAATGGCACCTTAGAGGTGCTGAAGCTCATCTGAACCCTTCTTGAACTGGGTTGGGTTTCCTTTCAATGCCTAACTGACGGAGTTCAGAAAACTTAAGAGAAGTTTGTTGTTAAACCTTTTGTTCATCTTCCTTTCTCTGTTTTTAGAAAGGCAGAGCCTGAGCAAGTTCAGAGATGCAAGGTGTGAACTATCTCAGGAAAAAATGAGCTCAGCAGAGATAAAGAGTGTTTTTTTTCTTTTGTCTGTACTTTAATCTTAAATATGAATGAAACTGCGGAAGCCCACACAGTTAGTTTTTGTTTGTTGGCTTATAAAATATACACTGGTATCTTAGCTGTTTCTAGGACTGGACAGAGATCTCTGAAGGTATACCAGGAATCTGTTAGAGCCATTCTTCTAGTTTGGGGGTCACATCATCAAGCGTTCTGATGACCACTGGAATGCCTCGACTCTCCACAACTACTCTGTTTCCTCTTACAGCTTTTGGTTTTTCTCAATCCTCTCATGGTCCTTCTTCCTGCTGTTACAGTCGCAGGGGCTCTCTAAATCTGTCTCCACTGCCTTCTTTTGTAGCTCGTCGACCATCACTGTGTCCAGTTGGTTTGCCATCACCTGTTTGTCAAGCTGGATCTGGACGTCTCACAGTATCTTAGCCCTGCCACTCTCTACCCTTGGTCTAGACGCTGGACTTACATGAAACCCTTCATGTGTTGTGAGGAGCTTTCAACTCTCAATATCACTTGCCTCTATTTCCTCTTTGGCCAGGCTGTTAAACAGCTGGATATCTGATTACACTGCATACATGTTGATGGCTCAGACTTTGTTCTTGCTGGTGTTTAGGACCTGCTTTAAGCTTGGTTTATACTTTAAAACAACGTGAGACAGCGAGTCGGTGATTGCATCATTTTGTACGTCTTCCTGACCAAGTATTAACAGGCTGAAGACGCAGCAGGGCGTAAGGGTTTAACTTGCACTTCTTATAACAAGGTTATAAGAGTAATTTAATTAGCAAGGGATCTCTTTTTATTTTGGGTAAACATTCCTTTCGTGCAAAATTGAATGGACACAATAAGTAACTCTCAGTCAGTGAATGTTGATTTGAACCATAATATGCGATCATTTATTTTACAAATCATACAAAATTGACTAGAGTACACCTGATTGTGAACAATTTATTTCTTATAAAGTTTTGGGACTAACAATAACAAGTTTTTAACTTCTTAATTGTTAACCACACTTAAATAGAACACAAACATCAGTTTAGATGTTAAATACCAGACATTTGAGGCTATTTATCTTAGGAGTTAGCAAGGAAGAGGTTAAGAAAAAAGGAGGAAGAACGATGTTAATTTTCTTACACTTTTATCTTAAATAATGTGGGTTTAACCAGAAGGGCGAAGCATTCTATACTCAGCTTCGGTCAGACCTCGTCGTCTTGAAGTTTAAGATTTTGACTTAGTGTTTCTAAGTTTTAGCAGTAGATTGTTTTTTAACACCTATTTATTTTAGACCTATTTTATTGTGTTTTAATGTCTTCTGCTTGGAAGACCTGTTTTATCCCATGAGGTCTGAGAGTCTGATCGAGTGTTGTCACTGATCATGACTGTAGGTTTACCCTTTTGTTTGAGTTGTTTGTGAAATCTTTGTTTCTTGTCAGTTGATTTTAGTGGACCCGTTTTAATGTTTGTTCTTTCTGACCTTTGTTGATTTTGACTGTTGTCAGGTGGGGTGCTGTCCACCTGGGTGTCAGTTTGTGGGCGAGGGTTCCAGTCCTGGACTCTCCTTGTCCCTTTGTTTGGTGAAAACGTGTTATCAGGCCTATTCCCCCCACCTTTTGGTTTGTTGAGGGAGTTTGTTTGGTCCTAATACGTTTTGCATCAGTTTGTGGTGGTCTGGTCTGTTTGTGTTTGTTGCAGACCTTACACCTTTTGATGTAGTTTATCACGTCTTTTTTCATTCCTGGCCAGTGGGCGATTTGTTTCACTGCCTTGAGTGTTGCTTTGATTACTTTTAGTTCTGTGGACGGAAAGTTATCAACATGAACTGAGTCATGGGCTTGTTTAAGCATCTCCCCCCTTTAGCTAAGAGGCATCATGAGCAAAAGTGAAGATGTTGTCTCATGAGTAAAAGTCAGAATGCCCTCGACCATCTTCAAATGGTTTCGTATTTTGTAGAGCGTGCTAAGTTCACTGTTTGAGGCCAGAATGTCTTTAGACGGTGTGTTGTTATCTGGGTCAGATAAATATTGAATGATAGAGCCTATGTTAGGGTCTCTCAACTGTTGTTGAATGAATTTAGTTTCTATTTCAATTTCTGAAATTTCATGTTGAACATGGCTATTGTCGTTAGCGAGTTCATCTGCTTCTGCAGTTAGTGTCAGCTCAGCTGCCCTAAATTTTGATGTGTTATCATTTAGTGTGTGTGAGTTTTGTTTACTCTTTGAGGTTACATGCTGAGTTGTGTTTTGATTCAGCTGTTTCTCTGCTTGGGCTGGACTTGTGCCAGATGAGGAGTTTGTTTTGCCTCCTGAGCTGTTCAGTGTAGGACGCTGGGTGCTAAACTCAGGAGGAAGTTTGATGGGCAGTGGCTGTTTTGTTTGTGGGTACAATTTTAGACTTTTGACATCTATCAGCGGTTGGAAACGTTTCAGTAGGTCTCGGCCTATCAGGAACGGCTCTTTACCTTCTTTTGACACATAAACTGGGTGTTCAAATGTCATTTTTCCTATCTGCAGCTGTATTAGCGTTACATAGGGTAAGGGTGATTCAGCTTGAGAGTAAATTGTCATGCTCATGCAGCAAGTTTTTTTGTTTACCTTCTTTTTAATGCGTTTTGTAGCTTTTTGAAGGTCTTTTAGCAGTGCAGCAGACTGAGAGTTATGGCTGTGCCTGTGTCTATGAGGCCGTCCTCCTCAAGGATGCCCTCTAGCTTTAGTGGCAAGTATACTGTAGATTCTCTGTGTCTCCTTCTTTGGATATGTCCCAGGGAGGCTGGTATTCTGACAGTTGCGCCTTATCTCTGTCACTGAGATGGTCAGTCCAGGTGCAGTCCTGGCCTGCCTGAATCATAAACACTTCTTTTTGGGTGAATAGTGATTCAGGGTTTAAAAGTAAACTTCCGTCATCAGAAGAGTCATCTACAGTGTCACTGTCTGAGTTTCCTGAGTCCATCGTTTGATCAGAGTCTGAATCCTCAGACCTGTATTTTTGGAACTTAGGTGTGTCTTTATAAGGTTTAAAGTTTTGGCACGAAGATCTGTGAGAATGTTTTTTGTTAGTTTGAGAGTATCTTTTGTCCTCATAGTTTTTTGTTTTGTTTTCACAGTGTTCATCCTAATCAGACTTTTGTCTCCATTCGCAAATGTTGTCTTGTTGTTTAGGGGTAGGAGGTGCTGTTTCTGCTCGATTAGAGTCAGATTTAAGGTCTTTATCCATTTCATGAATGTTATAAGCTCTGCGAGCGCATTCTCTTAGTTCTTTAATGGAGTTGTCTCGGGGGTTCATGTCTGCGTCAAAGTGTTTTTTGACAGTAGCATGTAGATTCCTGTGAAAGAGAAATTTAAACTCAAATTCTTCTTCCATCCCTGGTTCATTTCTAGAACTAAAGAAGTTTCAAAGAGTTTGTAATAGAACTGATCAGGGTGATGATCTACGTTTTGTTTTACTTTATCTGCTAGAACAACTCTGCATATATTCTCTTTAGAGAATTCCTCCTCTAATGCTCTGCACATCATGTTATAGTCTCCTTTAATGGAGGCCATTTGACGATCAATAAAGTCCCGTACCATTTTGCTTGAGGTGCGTTTTATTAGGTACAACCTATTGTCTGTCGTCATGTTTTGAAAACGTTTGAGATTAAACTCAATGTCACCTAGATACCTTGTGATGTCATTATAACGTCCTGGTTTTGGGTCAAAGTAAGTCACCTGATTAGCAATCTTATCAAGATTCCAGTCAGTAGCTTTGTTACGGTTTTGATGTGTGCACGAGTGTTGACATTGTTCAGTTCTGTTGAACTGTGTCTGATTTGGAGGCTTTTGCCTTTCATGTTGGATGGGGTCTGTTTATGGTGGGTCTTCACCTGGTGACCCCCCCCCCCCCNCCCCCCCCGTTTGTGTGAGATTGATGTTCCCGGATTGAGGAGAATTAGTGTGTTTTAAGCATTAAGTTTTTGATTTGTTCATCCTTCATCCGCTTTTGTTGTTTCATTCATTCATTCATTCATTCATTCATTCATTCATTCATTCATTCATTCATTCATTCATTCATTCATTCATTCATTCATTCATTCATTCATTCATCCATCACAGAATGATAACTAATAATAATTGTGGTAATACCTGTTAGAACCAAGTTTTGAAAACATTTTGTAACAAACTGCGTTCTGCCGCAGATCGCAAGATGCCACTGACCTCCTACATGAAGACCTTGTTATGGTGAGAAATAGAGTTCCTTCTTGTTTTACACTGACATATGTGTCACCTTATTAACTTTCTAAACCTAAACATAGATCTTGTTTATTTATTTATTTATTTTTGCTGGTTTTGGATAAATTTCTTCTACTAACACGGCATACATACATTCACTGTAAACAAATGTTAACATCTTAAAAGGTTTACTGCATAAAATGATTTTATCACATATTTTTCTAAATTTTATTTTTTTTCTCTGTAGGTGGAGCAGCGGGTGGAGCCAGCCAAGAAGGCGGCTCAGGTCCTCCACAAGAAGCTGCAGTGCTGCATGCAGAGTCAACCAGGACTGGAGGCTGAAAAAAGAATGGTACTGAAAGGCCTTCAAAATCTGAAACCGTCTTTCACAGTTAAAAAATCTCACTGTTTTTTTAGTATTATTTATTTATTTATTTATTGTCAGAAAAAGCTTCCACTGATGCTGCTGTCCGTCAGCATGGCAGAAAGCCTCAAAGACTTTGATGCAGTCTCCTCAATCAGGTGACAAGTTTGATCTTCTCCTTTTACCCAACCACCCATTCATTTATCAGTCACTTATAGACTCTAGTCAGTTCTTACAGTGCAACAAATCCTTTGTGTGTCGCTTCACTAGATTCAACTGTAAACGTCTTTCTGTCTGTCCGTGTGTCACAGGAGAGTGCTGGAGATGTGCTGTTTCATGGAGAAGATGCTGGCCAAGATGCTGGCAGACTTTGAGATGAAAGTGGAAAAGGAGGTTTTGGAGCCTCTTAATAAACTTAGTGAGGTAGTAGCTGTTTCCGCTGCAAGTTATAGTAGATTTTTATTGTTTTAATCAAATTATTTTTCCCATTTAATATAGCTTTTTTAACCACAAAATATGGGATTTGGGCTTTGTGTGGGACACCTTACTGGAAGGCTTTGAGGAGAGGAGAAGCTGCAAATCATTAAAGTCACCTTTAGGAAATATTGATGATAAATCTCAGTTGGAATTGCAGTGTTCTTGTCCAAAGAGAACAAGGATTCAGCCTGAAAAAGCATTAAACCCTCTGGGTTGGAGGCCTCCTTATTGAGCTTGATGACCTCCTGGTGAACACCAGCAGGTCTTTTGGTTACTGCTGTGACAGACACTGATGAAGCTTCAGGCCACAGCTCCTGGAAGCTATACCTGCAATGGAGGCCCTGAACATGGCCAATTTGGATTCCCTGTCCCCGACCTCCCCCGAGTCGTGTGAAAACCTCTCCCGGTGGTGTGATTTGAAGATCGCAGGAACAGAGGCTGTACTAGACGTTTCCAGTTCATGTCACTATGAGTTTGGGTTTACCAGGTCTGTTTTAGAAAATGTTTGCAGCCTCCCCCGCCACCAGATTCAACGCACCACCATGTGGTGATCAGTTCACTACTCAGTCCCTCTCTTCACCCGAGTGTCTGAGACATAGGGCTGCAGTTCAGATGACATGATTACAAAATCAATCATTGACCTTTGGACTACCTTGACATGATACAAAGTAAATTTATGGCATGAGTACACCTATACTTGAACATGGTATTTGTTATGGACAACCAATGCCTAGCACAGAATAGGGACCAGAACTCACTTGAGGCTTTGTTTCTGGCCAAAGAATGCCCTGAGATCTCTTAGGAAATGGAGACAGTGGCTGGGATGAGGGATGTCTGGGGTTCCCTGCTGAACCTGTCACCTCCATGACTCAACCACTGGTAACTGGAAGAAAGTATAAATGGATGCTTTGGCCTCCATGGTTACAAGATGCTCCATGTGAGAGGAAACCCAAGAGGGAGAGTTAGTGCAAAGTATAGTTTCTATCACAATAATTAGAACACAAACAAAGGGAATATTAGTCAGACAAATGTATTAGACACTATGAATCATTTGTCTGTAGCCTTCTATTCAAACCAATAACTTCTAAAATACACCTTTAATATGAATCAAAGCCATTACTGTTTCACTTTAACTTGACCCCCATCTAGCTGCACATATAACTTTGTCTGCTGGCTAACAATTAAAAAATTTAAAAAAACCTCACAGCTCATTTATTTCACTGAAGTTTCTCAGTAAATCGCTATGCTTGGTCAGCCATTTTCTTCATTCTGCTGAACCACCCATTCAGCTGCATGGAGAACTGGCTGCAGCTGGATGAGCATTAAAAGCAAACATGTTCCTTCTAGGAAGATTTGCCAGAGATCCTGAAGAACAAGAAGCAGTTTGCCAAGTTGACCACAGACTGGAACAACGCAAGGATCAGGTATGTAACTTTAGTTAGGATTGTGTGTGTTAGTTAGATTATGTACCAATAATCAACAGATTTGTGTTTTCTTTCACAGGAGTCAAACCAGCAATGGCCCCCAGGCAAAGCAGGATGGTCTCAGGGAGGAAGTAGAAGAAGCGTGGAGGAAGTTGGAAAGCATCAAGGTATCAAGTTGAGATTTTTTTGCAACCACCTACTTTGCTGTAGGATTGATGAGCAACAATCTGAACCTTTACTGTCTTGTGGTATCTTGACTTTCCTGTTGTTTGGACCCTGTAGGACCAGTACTCTGCTGACTTGTACCACTTTGCAACCAAGGAAGATGACTATGCTAACTATTTCATCCGTGTGAGTTGTAGTGCTGACCWTCTGAGCTGTACTGTAACCAAAGATTGTTTTTTTTTTTGTTTTTTTATACATCCAATGCATTTCTTGTTTTAAACAATAAACAGCTTCTRGAGCTGCAGGCAGAGTACTACAAGAACTCACACGAGTTCCTGAACAAAAACATCAACGAGCTCAAAGAGAATTACAGTGATAAAGGTGATCTCGAATTGTTCTCGTCTTTGCAGGTGCAACTTTCATGCATGCTGTGTTGGTTTTACTTTTAGATTTTATGGGCACTTTTCTGATTCGCAGGATCAACGCAAAGCCTCTCTAACCAGAAGGTCTACGGAGAACCTCTGCTCTCACACTTGWCTCGAAGCAACAGGGAAATCGCAGCTCCCATTCAAGAATGCATTCAGATGCTGCTGAGAACAGGCATGAGAGAGGAGGTAGATCAGACGTAAATCGACTTTACAGATAGATKATTTCAGATAACACAAACAAAATAACATCAAAACTTCTTGTATTAGTGAGAAATTTATTTTAGGCAACTACTTATACTCTCTTTACAAGTTTTCTGGTTTTAGTGTCAGTGTTTCTACTTTACTTTAACAAGCTACTTCCTGTCTACAACTACATGGTCATTCCTGTGTTTTTTCAGGATTGTTTTGATCCATTTTGTTTCATTTCATCTTTTTGTAGGGTTTGTTTCGTCTGGCTGCAGCAGCTTCAGTGGTAAAGAGGTTAAAGACTTGTCTGGATCAAGGAATGGTGGACCACAGCGAGTTCAGCATGGACCCCCATGCTGTTGCCGGTAAGGATCTTTGTCTTTTCTTTTGTTTTTTCCTGCTTGGAGCCCYGGTTTCTGTCATGGGTGCTCTTCCTCGTCTGTTTGGCCCATGTGACTTTCACAGSTCATTTTAGTGACTCGGTTCCTTTTTTGGTAACACCAAGCAACACCAGGAGGAACTTGCTTTAAATATTATTTATGTRGAGAAAGATATGTCATAGTTTGCGTGGTACTGTGTACATGTACAACCACGTGTACATGATAACCTTACAGGTTATAACTGTTAACCAACAGTTAAATAAGGGTGTTAAATGTTGRYTGTGATTCTTGAGATTATCTTCTTTATTTGTTGACAGGTGCTTTGAAGTGTTACCTTCGAGAATTACCCGAACCTCTGCTGACCTTTGAACTCTACAACGACTGGTTTCAAGCAGCAGGGTGTGTGTGCTAGCTGTATAAGTTCTCTGACCTCATTCCAACTACCTCCATGTCCATCTCTAACGACATCCATACATTTCCTCTTCGTCTTTTTCCTGGCAGCTGCAGCTCCGATATCTTTCTACCAATATTCCCACTGTCCCTCCTCTGGACATGTCCAAACCATCTCAGTCTGGCCTCTCTAACTTTATCTYCCAGTGGTTCAACCTGTGCTGTACCTCTGATATCTCATTCATAATATTATCAACCTTTGTCCCTCCCAAGGAAAACCTCCACACKTTCAGCTCTGACACTTTCAGTTCTGTCTCCTGTCCTTTTGTCTCCAAACCYGACAATATAGCTTGTCTCACTACTCTCTTGTAAACCTTTCCCTGAATTTTGTTGCCACRATCATAAGTCACTCCTGAACATTTTCTCCATCCATTATATCCTGCATCTCTTTACCCTTGCAGAGTTGCTAAGYGGTTGTGGGAGTTTGCCTGTCTGGTCTACATGTGTTTTGTTGACTTGGAGTAGGCTTATGACCATGTTCCTTGAGGCATGGGGTGTCCTGCYGGGGTATGGAGRGTCTGGGTTGCTATTAAGAGCAATCCAGTCCCTACATAACCAAAGCAGAAGCTGTGCTCGCAMTCTTGGCACAAAGTCAAGCTTGTTCTCAGTGTGTGTTGGACTCTGTCAGGGCTGTCCCTTGTCTCCAATCCTYTTTGTAGTTTTTATGGCCAGGATCTCAAGGCACAGTCCTGGAGAGGAGGGTGTCTGGTTTGGGAAKCACAGGGTCTCATCTCTGCTGAATGCAGATGATGTGGTTCTGTTGGRGTCTTCAGACCAAGACCTTCAGTGTGCACYGGTGGAGTTTACAGCCGTGTGTCAAGTGGCTGTGATGAAAGTCAGTTCCTCTGAGTCTGAGGCCATGGTTCTCAACTGGAAAAGGGTGGAATGCCCCCTCCAGGTCTGGGGAGAGTCTCTGCCTRAAGTGGAGGAGTTTTTGTATTTTTAGTGTCTTTTAGTGGGCACGTCCCAGTAGTAGGAGGCCCTGGCAAAGACCCAGGACTCGCRGGAAGGATTATGTATCCTCTCTGGCCTGGGAAGGCCTCAAGGTCCCTCAAAATGAGCTGGAAAGTGTGTCTGGGGAGAGGGTTCTTTGGGTTTCCCTCCTGGACCTGTTGCCTCRGCAACCTGAATATGGATAAGCAGAAGAAGATAGATACAAACTCCCTTCTTTGCCACACTACCTGTTTTCCTGGACATTCAACCCTCAGTACTTGAAGTCCCGAACCTTTGGGACCTCTGTTCCTCATAGCTTCACCYCTCCTCCACCTGCCTCCCTCTCATATGTACTCTGTCTAGCTACGGCTGACTTTCATTCCATTTTTTTCAAGTACTAACTTCCACCTCCCCAAGTTCTCTTCCACCTGTTCTCTGTTTTCACCACAGATCACACTGTCATCTGCAAACATTATAGTTCATGGGAATARCTGCCYGACCTCATTATGTTATTTTGTCCATCACCAGCAGCAAGAAATGTCTGAAAGCCGATCCTTGATGCAGTCCCARGTCCACCTTAAAGGGCCAGTATTATGTGTTTCTCAGGCATATATTTAAATACTATACCATAATAAAGTATCTATGTRACCTTTAGTTGTTATTAAAATGCCGTTTTTATGTTTAAATAGAAAATAAACTTATCTTCTCATCATATCTGTTTCTAAACACCTTGAAATTGGCCTCTGTRTCTTTAAGAACCACCTTCCGCTTCRGTCCCGTAAATTTCAGTCGGGGGAGGGTTGTTTCACGTATGCGCTATGATGCAGTTTACTTGGCATCTGAAAATACATTTCCTCAAATGTATTTTGAATCTGAAAAGAGCTTCACTGAGTAAGTAGTGGATCTTAGCAGACAGCTTAAGTTTCACTTTCATTCGTTTGCTTTGTTACTGCCGAGAGCCTGCAGGAGTCATGGGCGGGGTGTGTGTGGTGGGGAGCTCTTTGATGAAGTTCGGCTTAAAGACACCTCCCTGAGGCGTTCCTGGTACCAAAAGGCGTTTCTGGTCCCCACCTGTCGTTTTGCTCCTTAGCATGGCTGCCCAAAAACACTGCAGGATTTCTCAAACATGCATGAATGAGTCAGAGCAAGGCTTTGGGCATGCTTTTTATGAGAGTGTAACATGATAAAAAACTCAAAATTTGATTTTACATGATCATTTATGATGATGATCATGATTTCATGATCATGATTTTACCCCTTTAAAGCTTAAAGCTATCTGTTACTCACACTGCACATCTCATGGAAGTCCTGTTGTCTTCATAGATGTCTTGTACCAGTCTAACTTACTACTCTGTACTCCAGATTTCCCTTATAAAACACCAAAGTTCCTTTCTCGACACCCTCTCCTATTCTTTTTCTAAATCCACAATCAAGTTCTTTCTAACCCTTTCTGTYCTTCTACATTAGCATCCTCAAAGCAAATATGCCACTTGTGTTGTTCTCTTGACATGTAACCATAATACTGATCACAACCAGTCAGCTCTTGTCTAAGTCTAACTRCCACAACTCTCTCCATTTTTTATTATTGTAGTCTGTTTCTTGAGTTTTCTTTCTGGTCTCACAGGGAAAAAGATCTAGCTGAGAGGCTGGAGAAGTTCAGGGAGCTACTGAAGAGGCTGCCCTCTGAGAACTACAATAACCTCAGGTGTGTGGCTGTTTCYTACATGCTTATGCAGAGCTAGTAGCCCATTTGTGGAAATCAAAGTAAAGGAGATATGAGACGTGAACACTTTATAGGTACTTTTACAATACTTAATTGAAAGCTGCTCATACCATCCATCTGTTTTCTTTCCTTGTTTTTTTTTTTTCATTCTGGGTGCCTATGCCCCACGATTCACTGGAGGCTGGGTACACCCTGGGGTGGTTACAAGTCTATCACTGGGTCACACAGAGACAAACAACRTGATAAGAATGATATTTTGAGTTCCAAGGTGACTCCAAACAATAAAAGTTACAATCTTTATTGTGAATGGCTGGGGCGATCTGGAGCGTGGGACCGAAACTCCAATTCTCTGCACACAAGAAATTAAGATTAGTGGGAGAGCATGAAACAAGGAGATTTGTGGTAATCAAATCCACTAAACTTCTTAGAACTTTTCGTGAAGTCCAGAACGAGTTTTTACTCCAGTAAGACTGCGGAGGAACGTAATGAGTTTCAGGAAGTGAGTGCAGAGCGGAGCCGAGTTCCAGAGAGAAAGCTTGTGTCAAAAACCAAGGATCAGAGATTTCAGAGGTACCGAGAAGGGCAGAGGCGTGGGGCGAAATCCATGAGAGGAGGTCCGTGGTCAAGATCCGTGGGTCCAATGAACAGGAAGTACCGACAAGGAGCGAGGCGAGAGGTATGGGTCCAAGGAGCAGAAACAAGGTCAGACAGAGGCAGGCAAGAGAACTCATGAGGGATCGCTGGAGAATTTACTTGGTTAGACCGTTCAATAATCTGGCAGGGAACTGTGAAAGGTGACAGGATTAAATACAGGGTTTGACAGGTGGAATGAAAGAACTTAATTGTAGAGTAGGCGGGGCTGTAGCAGAACAGTGACGGGAGGAGGAAGCATGAACGAGCAGGCTGTGAGTGAAACTAAATTAAAGCATGGCTGTGGCTTGAAACATGGCAGGTTCAATGATTTATAACACAACCGAGCTCAGACTCAGGGACAATTTAGAAATAGAGTAAATGCAAAAAAACAACAACAACAAAAAAAAACAAAACACAAAAACGAACTGAAGAAATAAGCCCTTCTCATAGAGCCCTAAACATATCAGTTATTTAATCATCCAGGGGTGGGCAATCCTGGTCCTCGAGGGCCACAGCCCTGCATGTTTTACTTGTTTCTCTGCTCCAACACACCTGATTTGAATAAATGGGTGATTATCAGGCTTCTGCAGAACTTTCACGAGGTTTATGAAAGTACTTTTATCCTGTAGTTTGAGTTCAATAAGCTTTTTTTTTTTTTCAATTCTTGGCCTTCATCCTGTGCACCAAAAGTAAATAATGCTCAACCCGCTGTGACAAAAATGTATTTTTGGTTTACTTTCCCACATTTGTTTTCTTCTTTTACCTGCCAGGTATCTGGTCCAGTTCTTGTCTCTGCTGTCTGAGCAGCAGGCTGTAAACAAAATGACCCCRAGTAACATCGCCATCGTGCTGGGACCAAACCTGCTCTGGCCACAGGTTGAGGGGTGAGCAGCTCCATTCACTAACACCAGCCAYGTTTAACATATAAAGCTGCATCTAGTTGAAGTAAACCTTTTTATTYTCTGAGTTTGCCACTTCATTGTTTTACCCAATACTCATGATAACAACTTCCACCTAATGACTGCAATAAGATACTGACCCCATTTCTCTTAATCAGTTCAATTTTTTTTCCCACAAGTTTCAATTCTGGTTAAAGATCTAATTTTGCATCATTCTGCAGTTTAAAGTGCATGTTCATGTGTCTGCATCTTTATAGGGAAGTTGCTATGTTTGACATGGCTTCAGCTTCTTCAGTCCAGGTGGTGACGGTTATTGAGCCTCTGATTCAGTACAGCTCCAGTCTTTTTCCAGAAGGTATGAAACAAACAAATGCAACTGCACCCTGCAGATGRTCATGTTTAAACAGAGGAATAGCTGGGATCCATCACAAACACTTTAAACGCACAACAAGAAAGTTTCTAAAGAAATTTTGAAGAGAGACGTTATAAATTCTGCTTAAAATTTTCAACAAGTTCTCTAAAACCCAGTCACAATTTGAGACTTACTTGAAGTAAACGTTTTATTTTTATCACTGCAGTAATCCCACAGCTGTCTGTCCTACCCCGACAGCACTCGTAGTAAAACCAGACATTAATGCAGCACACACAGTCACTGTGCAGAAACTAGTCATGTTAAAATATCCTGTTCTGTCTGGTGCAAAAATATTGGCTAAACTTTTGTGTCTAAACAGTGTTTTATATAAGAGGTATAAAAAACTAAAACACTCAACTTTTATTTTTTAAGAAAAAGAAATACTGAGCTCAGACACACTAGAAGTTAATGAAAGTTTGGATGGTGAGAGAAAACCAAAGGTTCTATAGCTGTGAGAGACACTGAATGAAACATGAGCAAACTGCCTGCCTCCATGTATAAACTGTAGCAGGGGTTTCAAACTCATTTTAACCAAAGGCTTCATTACGGCTGCCTCCAAAAAACTTTGACATTTCATGTTTAACTTAGACTAGACASAGAACATTACATTCATTGTCTCCTTTCTATGGCTGAGCACCTCTGACGAACAATAATTGAGCTCTATGTAGTATTACTTACATAGAAACAGTGTTTAACACATCCTCTTACAAACACTGAAAAGTGAGAAAGAAATGTAAATAATAGAGAAACACAATGAAAAGTAAATGTAAGAGAGTTTTTCATCACGAGTTGTGATGAGTAGCTGCCATCTTGAATTCTGATGTCTCCCATTTTCTGATAGAGAATTCCCACTGGAAGGGCATTCCTGTTTAACTTTACCACTTATAAGTGGGAAATTCCCACTTCCCGGTACAACTGGGCCACAGCAAAAGTAGCTGGCAAAAATGCAMCAAATTGGAGATTTTACACAGAATTTTGCTAACTGCCAGCTACTTTTGAACCCTGTGCAGCTCCACCAAGTGGTGGGATGTTGTCATTTTGCAGGTAAAATAATCAACATGCATTATGAGAAATGTGGTTTGTTGTTAATGCTAACTTACAGCAACATGAGCTTTTTTTAAGACATCTTTGAAGTTCCTGTGGGCCGCATAAAATGCCGTGGCAGGCCACATTTGGCCCGTGGGCCTTGAGTCTGACAAATGTGCTTTACAGGAAGTCTAAATAGTGTGGCAAAAACAAGTTTGCAAAAATTTAGAAAAAGGTAGATGGCTTAGAAGAGTGTATAAGTTGAACATTTCATAGTGAAATCTTAAAAAATCATGCAAATCTATAGTAAGATATCAAAATACCAGTTAGGTCACAATTTTTAAATTACAATTGTTTACAGTTTACTGAATCATTTAAGGTTTGAACAATGTTTCTGCTGTGAGGTGTGTCTGAGTTGTAGAGTTCCAAAGAGGGCTGGTTTCCTCCAAAATCCTGTTATTGTTTACATGAAAATGCTTAGATTTAAAAAAATGCTATTTAATTTTTTTTATTATTTTGTGTAGGCTGCACAACATGCAGCTACTAAAATCATAGCATACGATTCCTGATAACCCTACATTTTATTGTATTTGTTTTGTTTTTTAATGCATCATACTGCACATTTAAGTTTAAGTTTGAAATTTAAACATAGAAAATGTTTCACTGAAAATATTGCTTTGCGTGTAAACTATAAACATTTGAAAGAAACAATGGTTTTATTATGAGTGTGTATTGTAAACCAGTGTTGAACAGTAAATATAATCATTAAACTCACATGTAGGTTTTTAGCACTGTATTGTTTTCATCTCAGACATGATGAGCTTAACTAGATCTAATKAAATCACCTAGTTTCAACAGAATAACATCTTATAAACTTGTTGTTTTCTTTGTTTTGTGAACAGCTGAATCCTTCGAGGTCCCAGATTCACCTGAAGCTCTGGCAGTGCCAGCTCCAGCTGCACAGGCTTTCTTCTCTGAGAAGGATAAACTGAGCAGAACAGTTTCCTCTGCTTCATCCACAGCCTCCTCCTGCTCTTCTCATCACTTCCCTGTCTCCAAAACAAACAGGTACCTTTCCATAAAAACACTAGCTTTTCTCTGTTTGCATGCTCCCATGCTACCTGTTACTCTAATGAAATAGCATAATCATGGCTGTCTCTTTGATAGGTATTTAGCCAGGGTTTCACAGGCTGTCACAGGGACAACACATTTTTTATATTTTTGCCACTTCGCACTTTCACCTGGTTCTTAGTTTTTGCCATTTTGTACTCATGTTCACTACCCCTGCAACCTAACCCTGTGAGTTAACCTCTCACACCACGCTCCACTGCCGTCCTTGTCCACAGTCTTGTGAGGGTCCCGGATCGATTACTGCAACTCCCTTCTCTTTGGCCTCCCCAATAAATCTCTTCAGAAGCTCCAGATGGTTCAGAACTGAGCTGCCAGTGTCATTACCCCAAWCATCCTCCTATAACCACATCCCTCCCATCCTGCAGCAGCTCCACTAGCTCTGGGTTAAATCTCACATTATTTTCCAAATTATTCTTCACATTTTCAAAAACATCCACAGTCTCACACCTCCATACTTAACTGACCTCCTACACCTCCATCCCCTCCTGCTCTCCCAGATCTGCCTCCTCCCTCCACCTCTCTAAACCTTCTGAAAATCCATCGCTTATCCCTCTTAACTCATTTGGTGTATTTTTTATTTTTATTTATGATTGTTGGTCTTTTTAATACATTCATTTTAACGCTTTGTTTCTTAATGTGTACAGTGTCCTGAGAGGCACTTTTATTATTATTATTATTATTATTATTATTATTATTATTATTATTATTATTATTATTATTATTATTATTATTATTATTATTATTATTATTATTTCAAGATAAACTTTTAGAGTTTTAAGTCACCCAACAGTTTAAATTTAATTTAATTTACATTTAATTTTAATTTATTTTTAAGCCCTTATGCTCCAACAGATGAAATGGTCTGTTATAGTATAGCTGAAGAAACWKCTGTCACAAACAAACGAGTGTTCAGTGACCAATCCTTGTGAAAGTACCGCGACAAAATCCCAAATGAACTCAAAGCATCTTTGTTTGTTTCTTCGCCCTCAGCACGGCCTCTCAGGACAGCAGTGGTTTCTTCCTGACGAAATCTGGTTCCGTGGGCAGTCGCAGCGGGACCACCACTTGGGCGTCCCCCACAACTGAAGCGGCAACGTCGGCCCAGCAAGATCCAACCCTTAGCAGCTCTGTCTTTGAGCCTTGCATCAATTCATCAAACCAGAACCCAACCCCGCCTCTCAGAGCACCAAACCCTGGTCAGWTTAAAAATCCCACCCAGAGACCGAACTCGGACCAAGACCTGCTGGAGCCAATTTTGGAAGCACCCCCTGATTCTCCCGTAGCGTCTGTGAATATTTCTTCACCGTATAAACGTAAGTTAAAGATCCTGATGGAAGATTTATTATCAAAAGCGGTAGGGATGCACCGATATGAAAATTTCAGCCTATACCTATATCTGATARGATTATTGCTATAATGGCCGATAACCAATATTTACCGATATTACACAAACACAAATTATTTAAATACATACACGCACAAACACACTTTTGTCTTTATTTTGATACCATAAATAAATGACCAGACCTCTAACATGGCTCTCTACTTCAGTTATTACTGGCTGTGCAGCATCACTATCATGATCAAACAGATATCACTCGACCAACCATTCCTCTCCCAAAACAGAAACACAAAACTAAAAAGTGGAAAACCAATATCGGACATTAACATCGGCCCAGTTTTACATATCGGGCCGATACCGATATTCTAAAAAATAACCAATATCGGTCYATACCGATGTTACTGCTGATATATCGTGCATCCCTACAAATTAGCCACAGGAACAAATAAAGACCTTAATGTTGTTTTCCTGCCTTATGTGCTACATTGACAAGATTCTTAGAGTGTCTTAATGGAGAAGTCCAGAAAAAGTGGAAAGGATTTGCACTGTCTTTGTGGAACTAGAGAAAATGTACATAGGGTGTGTCGTAGAAATATTTATTAACGGGCAGAAACACGTGAATAAAAAGAGAGCGCACTGCGCGGATGGTCTTTGATGATTTAATTTATAGATGAGCCGCGAGGTGATCAGTGAAAATCAAAGCCCTGAGCACCACCGCAAACTGACTAGCATAGCCACAGGAAATACAGGTATATACATCTGGGCGGAGTCTCGAACAAACCAATGGCAAAATGACAAATTGCAGAAGTTACACAGAAATTAGAACAAGGTCCACAGACATCAAATGACGTCTCAGAATCGTGTAAAACAGATTATAGCAGTTAGCAAAGAGATACAAAATAGAATGTCAAAGCAATATGAACATAATGATCAGGCAGAGTTATGTAATTATTTCTAGCACAGACAGGCCCCTTCACTGTCCATTTTTAAGACTCGTTTAAAAACTTATTTTTTCTCACTGGCCTTCAACCCAACTGAGATTTGATTTTACTCAACTTTTACTGTATTGGTGCTGATTTTACTTACTTAACTGTGTGATTTTATTGTGTTTTTGTTTTCAGTTTTTATTTCATGTGTTCAGCACTTTGTTTCAGCAGTGGCTGATGTTATTGCGCTTTATAAATAAAGTTTGATTGATTGATTGATTGATAGCACAGGTGCCAAAAAGAGACTACAGTATTGTATCTGAGACAGTGTGAGACATTCAGTAGAAGTAACAGAGGCTCAAGATGAAAGTGGGATCTCATCAGGGGTCAGCCCTGAGCCCTTTCTTGTTGTACAGGGTTACCCATGAGGTCAGCTATGATGTTCACTACGATCTGCAYTGAGAGTAGGGAGCAGGTGGAAGAGAGCCTGAAGAGGTGGAGGACTGCTGTGAAGAGAAGAGGAATAAAAGTCAGGAGAAGTGAGACAGAACTCGTGGGAATGAGAAGGAGTCAGATGAACCAGAGACACTGCTAGAAGTAGAGGTGTTGAAGGTGGAGGAGTTTAACCTATGAGTGAAAGGCAGCAGAYAGGTTAGGTACCTGGAGCTGACCACCCAAAGCAAAGAGGGAGAGAAGAGAGTGCAGACGTGGTGGTGGGGGTGAGTGTCAGACGTCTYGGAGTAAATATGAGTCAGAACTGGAACACATTTGTAACAAGCTGAAACTTTTCGAAAATGTTTCGCAAACTGTCACAAATAACATACTAAAACTTCCCAAGGATCTCCATTGGGACTTTTGAGGAATTCAAAAGGGAATCCAAGATGGCTGCTGGTGTAAAATTTGCTCATATTTCAGGCTTAAAGGCACAGTGTGTAGGATTTTGTCAATTCTTTTAGCCGAAATTGAGATAATCACTAATGACAATAAGAAAAAACATGTCTAATCATTGCAGACAAAGACCTTGTTTTATTATTTTTACCTTATAAAAAATGGTCGCGGGTCGCCACTACAGGCAGCCACCATCTTGCACCGCCATCTTGTCTACGAAGGCTCATGAAGGACAAACTGCGGTGGCGGCGTCAAAAACGGTTTTAGTTGTAATACTATAAATGTAATATTTGTTGTCTGTCATTGTAGCTGGGATAATTTTACTTATTAAAGCTCATAATCTTACCACTTGAAACATCACTAGCCCTGAAGCTGCTGGTAGACATCGCGGTTGGAATTATCAAAGGTTTTTGACACCTCAGAGACACCGTAGCAACTCCTATGTGTTTGGAAGTGGAGGGTGGGGGTGGGGGGAGGACCAGGGAGGATGATTCAACCACTCAACCACTAGATGTCGCTGAAAACAACAAATCCTACACACCACACTCCTTTAAGACATCATAAAAAAAAGTTATTTCGTAGCATGGAATTAAATTTCAGTGACATTGTAAAGATTCCAGGTCTAATCCTGTTCCTCCTGGGCTTAATCGGAAGGTTTACAGGAAAGTAGTGAGGATATGATATTCAGTTTGGGGATGATTACTTAGATCAAGGATCTTCAATCTGTGTCTCTGGGGCTACACATGGCTCTTTGGTCCCTCTGCAACGGTTCTTTGAAGCTTTGAGCAAAACTAACATGAAACTATGTTTTATAGATTTTTATTCCCACAACAGATAAAGCTAGCTTTGTGAAGGTGAGCAGATCATGCTAGTTGTTTGTTAGCTTCTTAACAAGTTTATCAGCTTTATTACAGTGGCTTTTTTTTCTTGAAATACACCTCACAATTTCTGGAATACCTTTTAAACAAGTTGCTGAGAAGAAAAATGGCGAGTCAGTTTACTAATATTAGGAATTATAAAAAAAATTAAAAAAGTGAATTAAATAATTTGTTGCTTTATTGGTTTTGCAGCTCAGTACACGTGTTATTTAGTGAGTAAATTGACAAAAATGGCTCTTTTGATTGCTAAGGTTGCAGACCCCTGGGTTAGAGTTGCACATTCTGTTGCTTTGAATCGTCTCATCTCTGGGATTTTTTGCTTGACTTCTATTTTATGATGAAATCATAAAAGTCAACGAGCTGGGCAATCCAGAGTTTCTTCTAACATCTGTCTTGGCACCAGTGCCTCCTAAAGGAAGCAGCCTGTAAAAGGAGAAGTTGGATTGTTCATGTTAGAACCTTTTTCTACAGAAACAGAAACTTTTAATTTACTTTTGTTTCAGGGCTGCTTGTGCTGGTCGCTGTCATTAATAGCTTCATATAGACTGTTCACTTCCTCTCACAAAGCTGCGGATTGTTACAAGCTGAGATGCCGAAAAAAATAAACGAGCTTTTCTCGTTCCACTGTCTAGAACACAGGAAACAGGAAGTGTCTCACACCACTAACTAAAATATCAGCATCAGGGTACTTTCTTCTTTTCTTAAGCATATAGAGCAAGACGTTTGACGAGTAGAGGCTGAAACATTTTTTATATTTACAGTATATCTAATTTATTAACTTTGACCCAGCTGTGCTGATCATTTTAACTTTACAAAACACTGAATGAGTTTTTAACTTTATTTGTATTCAAAGTTTAATATTCTGGCACTTTAGTTTACTGAATATACTGTAGATAAAAATATATATATACTGGTGGTAAAAAATGAGCGCCATCTTTCAATAGACTATTTCATAGTTTTCTGCGTGCACAGCATTGTGGGTAGGGGTCAAAGAGTTAATCGAAATATTCAAACCCACAACGTTGTTAAATTTGACAAACGTGACAGTTTTTGTTCTGTTCCGTGGTTTTGTGCTGATTTGCATTTTTTTATTGATTGACAAACACAACCAGCCTTATGAAGAAAACATCTCTATGCTGAACGGTTTTTCACATTTGATTCAACTTATTGTGATATTTTTACGCTGTTGTCCCCTTGATGTTTTTTTTTTTGTATTTTTTATTTTATGAAGCATAAAACCTAGGAAGTGAAAGGATGGATACTTGTGTTTTACAAACTTCATTTTTGTTTTAACTCTGTTGCTAAAAATATGTGGTCATTGGTCGGCATGGCTAAGCAAAYCGTTAGCTTCGCCAATCCGCTAGCTTCATTAACATTAAACTGCTGAACAAAAAAATCAAAAAAAGAGAGAAAAAAAAACGTAGGTCCTCTGGATGGGTTCTCCTTTAGTGAAATGTTTCGTCTCTCCTCCAAGAGACTTCTTCAGTCTGATAAGTTTCAGGTGAACTCAGCCTTTTAACCACTGCCTCCACATGGTGGACAATTAGTCACATGCAAAAGAGGACCATCGCCTAACAATAGGCTTGTTTAGCTCTGTTGTTCATAGAGGGTTATGTGCCCCATCATCTGATTTATCGGTTTGGATGCTTCGGCTGTGGTTATTTGGTGTTTTGTTATGTTTATGTAGTGAGTGCAAGCGGGGTTCAACGTCCCCTTGTTTTTGTCAAAAACAAAGGGACGTTGAACCCCTAAAGGAGAACCCATTCAGAGGGCCTGCTTATTCTTTTTTTCTTTTTGATTTTTTCTACCTGGATTACTAAGATGCATCAGGATAAATTAAAAAAATTGCAGAATTGCTAATGCTAAACAAGTAAAAATTAGCTGACGCTAACACTAACCGCTACTCTGTAATGGCTAAGGTGTCATGTCTTTGTCTCCTTCGAGCTGAAGACTGGTAGGACTGACAAAACCTGCCATCTGTGTTTGTCTGTGTCTCTTTCTTGTCTCCTCAAATTCAGCCGATCGAGGCAGATGGTCGCCTGTCCTGAGCCTGGTTCTGCTGGAGGTTTCTTCCTGTTAAAAGGGAGTTTTTCCTCTCCGCTGTTACCGATGTGCTGCTCAGGATGGGAGACTGTGACGAAGTGAAGATTCAAGACAATCTGCTGCTTCTTTAGATTGGGCCTCATGCAAGAACCGTTCGTACGCACAGATTTGTTCTTAAATTGTGCGTACGAGTGATTTAGGAGAATTTGTGGCATTCACCAATGTTTTCGTATTCTAAGAATTTTTTCAGATACGAACAAAATTTACGAGTGGTCCAGACCTGTCGTATATTTTACC
>NW_013952407.1:5739168-5744558 GCF_001266775.1 Austrofundulus limnaeus | reverse complement strand
GGTAAAATATACGACAGGTCTGGACCACTCGTAAATTTTGTTCGTATCTGAAAAAATTCTTAGAATACGAAAACATTGGTGAATGCCACAAATTCTCCTAAATCACTCGTACGCACAATTTAAGAACAAATCTGTGCGTACGAACGGTTCTTGCATGAGGCCCAATATTGTTTTTTGTGCACAGTGCCCTGAGACGTTTGTTGTGACTTGGTGCCATATAAATAAACTGAACTGAATTGAACTTGTTCATGTTAGTTTATCACTTAACTGTTAATTTAGCAGAAGCAAACTGCTTTAAAGTCCGTGAAAAAGCTAATTGTCTGAATGAAAAATAGTTCTGCTTTTAGCCAACAGGTGAAACCATGCTCACCACTGGRGCTCAGGATAAGTTGTTCAACATTAGATGTATGTTTTCGTGTAATTTCTAATAACTAGGCTGCTTTGTTTCTCTTTCTCTTACTGCCATACAGCAAAGCGAACGTTCAACAATACAAAAGCGGACCAAGCTCATGAGATCACCGTTCATTTCTCCAAACCGAGAGCCCCAGGACCACCCAGAAGTCAGGCTCCTCCACCCCCAACCACAGCTACAGCTACAGCTTCAACCCCAACTCCAAACCCGAGAGCAGCCCCCGAAATCACGAGGCCAAAACCCGCACCCCGAGTGCCGCAGCCCAGCGTTAAAAAGCCTCCGGTGAAAAGGCAGGGAGTCAAAGCCCCAAACTGTCCTCCACCCCTGCCTCCACCCTCACAGCCCAAAGAGGTTCCTTCTGTAGCACAGTGAGAAAAAACACAACTAATTTACAAACTTTTATCTCCGGTTTGTGATGTACCCATGGATACATTGTGCTGTTTGAGCTGAAACTTGGCAGTTTTTTTTAAGTTCATCTCACATATTTGACATCTTTTATTTATTCTGACGTTTTCTTTGCTTTTCATGTTTTTATGGCAGAAATCACTTTATACCAAAAATAAATTAATGCAAATATCCAAGTTTTGATTTTTTTTCTTCAAGATTTAAAGTTCCATCAACATCTAAAACAAAGGTATTAGTTTAAGTACGGCAAGATCTATCGAGAGGCTAAATTGTGGTTTAACTTGCAGCAGATTGTAAATACAAAATTTAGACATTTTTTTCTTTGATGTTTATTGATTCAGTATTCCTTTACCCAGGAGTAAAAACAATGTCAATTAAMGCACATCATATTAAAAGCATCCCTTATTGTCATTTCATTTATTCATTTTACATACAACTGCAGTATATGGATGGGAGTTGCACTCATACTGTAATATTCATAGTAGCTAATATTTTCATGTGCAGTTATATAAAATAACGTATTCCTTTTAAAAAAATACAAGACTTCATATTCCAAAAAAGGTGCATATTAAAGCTCTGCAGCATAAACTATAAATCTTTCAAAAGAAACAATACTTAGTTCATGTAGTGTAATTACCTACTTTCCTCTGATTTATCATATGAAGCTGGAATTATTAGAGGTAATATAAAAGATTCCACGTTTTATTGCTCTGTTCCCTTTTTTCCTCTCCTGATGTTATTATTCCTGAGAGTAAAGTTAAGCGCAAAGAGTTGCTGTGCGGTTCCTTCTCTGCACTTCCTCCCTTTGTTCTCAGCAGCGACGTCCCCTTGAAACAAGAGGAAGTGCGTAAATCACCGGCTCCACACTGAGTCAAGTCTTTGGTTCCCTCCAGGCGATCTTGACCACTTTCTCCAGCACATCTTCACTTTCCATACCTCCTTTCTGTTCGAGGCAGAAAAACAGCCTCTTTTTGTCCTTTTTGATACATTCAGCCAAACGTTTGCACCCAAACTGTACATCCTTGAAGCAGTTATGCATWGAAAATAAGAAGCAATGATTAAAAATACTGGAATTCATGTCATGTTTATATGATTATAAAAGGTTTATTATGGTTGGATTGGAATTATAAAGGAATGGTTTTTTGAGTTGTTTGTGTCAGACTTTGATTTCATCCTCATCGTCCATGAAACTGTAGGGCTGTTTTTTCTTTGGCTGGCTCGAGGCAACGAGCTCAGGCTCTCCAGACTCCATCCCGTTCTGTATCTGTAAGAAGCTGATGCCGTAGTGACAAGCGAGCACATCTGTAGCGCTCCGGAACCGTTCACTTTCCATCCTTACCCCTGCACGATCAGGAGACCCAATCAACACATCCGGGACCTTACCGGAGAACTCAACTCTGTTCACCTTCATCACAGTTTCGTCCTCTTTGAAGTCGGCTGCACGTGGGCTCTTCCCGCCGCGGCAATCCTCCATCAGCAAGGAATCCACATATGAGAGCGTAGCCGAGCCCATCTCCGATCCTTCACTTTGTGGCTCCTGTTCACTTTCCGATTTGGGAACGCACTCGTCCGAGTGGCCGTCAATCAGGCTGAACACCTCGCTGAAGAGGGAGGGGCCCAGATCGAAGGTGAACGCGTCCAGGGAGGCGAGGGAAGGGAGGGAATCGGAGTACGCAGTGCTGCTGGTGGGTTTGGAGGTCACCGTGGAGGTGGAGCAGGTGGACAGGAGGGCATCGGATGGGTCAGTCAGAGACCCTCGGTGGATGTTGGCTGGCATGGGGGTGGAGTTAGACGGCTGCTGGCGCTCAGAGCGGGAAAGACGGGGCAGGGTGACGAAACCAGACTCCACGCCTGAAGAATAAAAACAACACATCAGTTCCAACAGAAAATAATTTGTGTAAATCATTCATTCTCTGTTTTCAACACATTAAATTTCTTTTAAAAATATTGTCATCTAAATACTCTAAGCACTGGTTAAGGGTGTCAAACTCAGATCCTTGAGTGCCGCTATCCTGCATGTTTTCCTTATACCTCTACTCCAACACACCTGATCAGTGGTTCGGTTACCTCTTCCAATTCTGTAGAAGCCTGTCAAGCACCCATTCATGCAAATTAGGTGTGTTTGAGCAGGTAAACAAGAAAACACGCTGGATAGCAGCTCTCATGGACCAGAATTCGACACCTGTATCTTACAGCTTTATCCACTCTCTTCTGCTGATCTTTGGTTTGAAAACCTAAACTTCTCTTTGGCAACAGTCTCCAGATCTTACGGGGTGATCTCTGTTCCCAAGCCTGGGAGGAAATACAACTCCAAGTGAAAATGATGGAATCATCCCTCTTGTAAGATTTACTTTCAATTGTTTGGTTTTGTATTAAAAATATAAATCACACATGTGCCACAAAACTATTAATTTTCAAAATTTGAACCTTCTGGCCTTTTAAAATATGAAGACACCGTTACTTTTTTGGTCAGGTATTGGTAAAGAAAACAAAAAGGAACATTAGTACATTGTTGCACCATGTCTAACTTTTAAAAAGGTTTGAATACTCTGCAGCGTTGATCTAACTAACAAAAGTGTTATTATCTATCTGCTCCTACTGTCACTTATTGCTGGTGTCATTTTAACCAGACTGAGACTTCTTACGGGTCATTTCACTGACATTATATGTCCTTTTTGAAGGAAAGTTTCTTTCTTTGTTCTGTGGCAAAATGTATTATCATTTTGAAAAATGAAATCATCATCTCCAAACATCCTTTCAACTGGTGGAACTAAGTGTCCAAAATTGTGAAGTAGGCTTTGACATTTACTGAAGATGTAATGACTGCTGTCTTTCCCCATGTCTTTACCTGACATGACACTTTCATCCAGTCACCAACAGCCCATGACTGTTTTGTTTAAGCTCACAGTCCAACAGCATTTTTTGTCAGGTAATTTTGAGTCACAAAGACATGAAGCAGCAGTTTTAACCCAACCGAAAAGTTACATAATTCTCCAGCTAGTACCTCAAAAGCAGGGACGGAGCTAGACTTTCTTCAAAGGGTGGACAAGGTGTTATCTAAAACTACTCAAGATTTGAAAAATCAGGATGGCCACCACAGCTAATTTGAAATGTCTCTAATTCAGCTGTTTTAGGAAATATTGAGCTAAAATTTTGTGTCATTGCAGCTAAGAATGATCCAAAATTAAAGCTAGTCACAATTTCAAGCTAATTGTAATTGTACAAAGAGCTATAATTGAGCTATTTTTAGACAAATAAAACTAAAAATTATAGTAGTAGTAGCTGAAAACAATTTTTACCATTTTAAATGCTAATCAAAACTTGTGTGGAAATTTTGTTTTGGTGTAATAAAGAGGGATACAAACTCATGCTAATCTGTTTGCGCTATTTTTTCAAAGGGCTACAATTTAGCCATATTTAAACGTACACAGTTGAAATGTTACTTAGTTGTAGCCAAGAACAATCTTTAACAAAATCTTAATCCAAATCCTAAATCCAAAAATCCTAAATTGGAATGACTAAAGCTTAGCTATTCTTAGACATGCTGAGATAAAATTTGCTGTGGCGTGAGCTTCGATCACKAACATTATAGACAAGTCTTACATTTAAAATGGTGGTTACACGGCATTCCTCAAGGTTTCTCAAGGAACTTTTCTAGTCGCTCCATGTTATGATGTCACCCAGTTTTTATTAAAGCCAGAATTATCACACACTATGGTTGCTTAATTTTAATTCAGTGGTTCAGAAAAGTTTTTCTCTTTATCATACTGATAGTTTCCCTCTACACCAAACAAAACAGCTGTTGGAAAGATATTTACTCCTTTTTTGCTCGAACTGCCCATTTTTAGAATTGCCACACTTGATCTCCACCTCACCTGTCAATCATTTGTGGGTGGCACCTGGAGTGGCCAATCATGTGCCAGGGGTGGCACCCCTCTGGCTCCACCCTTGCTCTAAAGTTTAAAAGTCAAAGAGTAGAAGAATTTCTCAGCTTCCTCTCAGTTAGATAATTCCCAGCAACTTGAAACTTTACAAAACTGTTATTCTTTTCTTTCACCACCTGCTCTTTTTCTTAAACCTTCTTTGTGCTGCTTAAGACACTAATCCCAAACCTATCGGGTAAGACAACTGTCAGAAATATTGTATGTGTAAGAGTCGAAATTTGTACATGTAAGTCTATAAACGTACATAAATTTGTTACAACTTTGCCACGTTACAAGTACGAATCAAATTTATAAGTACAATTCTTATGTGAGAATACAAGTTTTTAAGTTACAAATACAAGTTAAAAAGTTACAACTTTGCCACATTACGAATCAAATTTACAAGTACGAATCAAATTTACAAGTACAATTCTTATGTGAGAATACAAGTTTTTAAGTTACAAATACAAGTTAAAAAGTTACAACTTTGCCACATTACAAGTACGAATCAAATTTACAAGTACAATTCTTTTACCTGTCAAAATAACAGACATTATGCATGGAACACTGAAAAGATCGATAGTAAACCGTAACTAAGCCAGACCACTGGGGGGACATGACCACTGCCTCATTTGGGACCAGATGAACTC
>NW_013952407.1:5735092-5738321 GCF_001266775.1 Austrofundulus limnaeus | reverse complement strand
GAGTTCATCTAGTCCCAAACGAGGCAGTGGTCATGTCCCCCCAGTGGTCTGGCTTAGTTACGGTTTGCAATCAAACTTTTCAGTGTTCCATGCATAATGTCTGTTATTTTGACAGGTAAAAGAATTGTACTTGTAAATTTGATTTGTACTTGTAAATTTGATTCGTACTTGTAAATTTGATTCGTAATGTGGCAAAGCTGTAACTTTTTAACTTGTATTTGTAACTTAAAAACTGGTATTCTCACATAAGAATTGMACTTGTAAATTTGATTTGTACTTCTAATTTGGCAAAGTTGTAACAAATTTATGTACTTTTATAGACTTACATGTACAAATTTAGACTCTTACACATACAATGATTCTGACAGTTGTCTTACCCCATACAAGCCCATCATTCACCAACAGCATYAAGTTACACACAACTCCAGCAGGGGGCAGTGTAAACACATCATTGTTTTGGGAAAGTCAGCAAAAAGTCCAACAGTGTGAAGAGTTAATAATGAGCTCATCCCTAAAAGATCATTGAACTTGGTCTCTCTCTTGCACACACACAAACTCACACTGGTGCCTGTGTGACCAAAATGGATAAATTACCACAACACTCCTCAGTGCCAGTCCGACACGGCCAACAGCGGTGAGGTTTTTCTGTTCTCTCCAAACAAAACAGATTTCACAAATTCACACATTTAAACCAGAGAGTGGAAAAAAATACCCCAATTCAATGATTTACTGGTGAAACCACAAGAGTGTGATGGATTAGGCTGGGCAACGAGCTCTGATGTGCTGCGACATAAACACTGCTGTGTGGGAAACAACTTCACCTATTTTTAAAAAAGTAACAGAATTTGTTACTTCCTATTAAAGAGTTAATGTGATAAAAAACAAACAGCTAACATAAAGTTACACCCATGTAAACAGCTCAGCTGGGCAATAAAATACCTACCTTTAATTTGTAGCAGTTGTTTGATATTTTGATGAATTTGTATAACTTATCAACCGATGACTCAGTAAAAACCTCAGGTAAGCAACTAAATGAAGCTGATCAAGTCTAAAAATATCAGCACACATTTAAATATTGTGGAAACAGCTCTGATTTTGCAATCCAACRGTGGCCCTATAAAAACTGCCAGGTTTAGTCAGGACTGGTTTGTGTGTGCTTGAACCAGATTTAGACAAGAACTGATGCAGTTTACTGTATTCTCACCTTCTCTATGTTGTTAAACAAGCTCAAGATAAAGAACTGGGTCAGGTCTAGCACCTGGGACCATAGGACAGCTTTGTTTCATGCATGTTTAAGTAGAGAMATATATATTTTTGCCCTCACAGATTTGTCAAGACACCACAGCTGCCAGGGAAGCTACAGTCAGGAGATGGTTTGCTTAGTTTAGCATAACATTTGTACACAGAACCAAAACCACCAGCTTGACTAGGTCCAAAGTCTACAAAATATACTTTCCAGCTCCTCTAAAAGARAATCAATCTTATTTGTTATAATACCTGTGGCTTATCCCCCTTTTCTCTCCCTTGTCTGAAATATCTGCACTATTACGTATCTTTGCAAAGTCTTGCATGACTGCCTGGAAAAAAGTGACCAATAAAAAWTTAACTAGATTTCTAAAAGAAAATGTTTAAGAATGCCAATGCAGCTACATCTCAATTTCTCAGAATAAATCAACTTTCTTTTGTAAAGACCAACAACTGACAGATTGTGTTGATTTATAAAATATTTAGGAAATGTAACTCCAAAGAAGTGTTAAAGATSCTACCATTAGTTTATTAGTGTCACCATTGTAACCACAAATTTGTGTCTGTAACTCCTTTCCAGCACTCTTAAGACAGGCAGATAYAAACAGACTAGAAAACAGTCGCTGCACAAAAAAACTTTCATTTAAATTAAAAGAAAATGCTGAACTGTAAGTGGCAGAAAAGTCTGAAGTGTTTAAATTATTTTATGTAGGAGATATGACAGGTTAAAACCCTTCACATCTAGTTTTGAAGAGAAAATTCTGAACTCAGATACAACAGGTGTCAATAAGCATTTGGATGCCAGGACTGCCCTCTGGTGAAATTCAAGAGAAAACTCATATTTCTTCAGCAACGAGAAATGATGTAGAGAACCTAGTAGAACACTTTGTGGGCTGTACAGCTGAAATAAACAAACATGGGCCTGAAGTAGATTTTACATCAGGAATAAAAACATCCAATCTGACCCAGCCTGAACCCGTYGACCTAAGTAAACCTGACATTTCTTTTTTAGCTTTGTTTTTAGACCACAATTTGAGTTTTTTAAAGAGGCTATATTATGTGTTTTTCAGGCATATATTTAAATTTTATACCATAATAAAGTAACTATGTCACCTTTAGTTGTGATTAAAATACTGTTTTTATGTTTAAATAGAAAATAAACTTGACTTCTCATCATATCTGTTTCTAAACAACTTAAAATTGGCCTCTGTCTCTTCAAGAACCTCCTTCTGCTTCTGTCCCGCCCATTTCAGCACAACCGGGTGWGTGTGTGCTCTGTGATGAGGAAGCTCAGCTTGGAGACACAGCCCAGAGGAGGAGCTGATCCCCAAAAGGCGGTTCTAGTCCCAACCAGTCATTTTTGCTCCCCTGCCTGGCTGCCTCAGGACACCACAGGATTTCTCAAACATGCATGAATGAGTCAAAGTCAGACTCTGGACATGTTTTTGATGAGAGGATTACATTATAACACGATATAAAACTCAAAAAAGTTGATTTTACATGATATTGCCCCTTTAAGTAAATCAGACAGGATTGGAGCAGGGCCACCTGCACATTAGTTGTGCAGTGTGCTGCACTGAACTACTGAAACAAATTATTTTTTTATTTTACACCTGTGACTGTGGAGCAAAGGCTGTAGAGCAAGARGAGCAGAAAAGAGCTGCTGGTCTAGTTTTACTGAGCCACGAATGTGCACCTGACATCCACGTATTCTTTTTGTCCCACTGGTAAAAAAATTAAAAAGGTCCTCCTCCAACTGCAGTATAAAACACCTGCTGTTCATATGCTGAGCTGGGCGGTGTAGCTACAGCAGGAAGGAGGGAGAAATTATGATGTATTACCCACAACACAATATTTACAGTAAGTTGCAAAAAGATACTCACATACAGTATATTATGGTTGGCAGTGGCGGCTGGTGGAATTTTCTCCAGGTGGGACTACAACTCCAAAATAGACGTATCCCAAAAAGCAATCAAACATGTAC
>NW_013952407.1:5728049-5732552 GCF_001266775.1 Austrofundulus limnaeus | reverse complement strand
GTGAACACCAGGGAGGGCTTAGCCCTACTAGCCCACTTATACCAGCCGTCACTGATGGTTGGCATATTAAAAACACGTCACAGAAGCTTGAGTCCGAGTCCTAACGGACCTGATCCGACTCAACCTGATCATCAAGCATGTATATTCAGTGCGACCCAACCCAAATTTCRGGTTGGGCTTGAACTATAAATCTAAATTCTAGCCTGAAGGCAGCCAAACATGTATGAAGTTCTTTGGACTGTGGGAGGAAGCCCACACAAACACAAAAACAACATACAAACTCCACAAAGAAAGACCCCAGGTCAGAAGGGATTGAACCCAGGACCTTCTGGCTGGGAGGTTACAGTACCGACTACTGAGCTGAAAAGGAAACTGCTAATAGACTGATGGACTGATGAAGGAAGAACATACAACTTGCCCCACACAACATAATGCAACCCTTCAAGCARATAAAAAGTAAAAAATGAAGTTTACAATTACTGAACCCAGTCAAGGTGGAACTACATGAGTCTTGAGTGTGGCGTTAACACGGGTCACTGAATCAGTTTCTGTCAGAACRGTCTGGATCTCTGGGTGTCATCAGTTCACTGCTCATTATGAGCCCAGCTGATTCATCTGGGACTAACGTCTCCTCAGATTACAGAGCAGACCTTCTGTCCAACTGTCAGCGCTGAGCTGCAGACAGTTGTTTTCTTCTGTAGTTGTCATTTAACACAGCTTAACTCATTTGACCTTTGTCCTCGTCTTTCATTTTGTTCYGGATCTCTGCTGTTTCATTTGAGCYAAAACGTCTGTAGCTGAGCTTTGGGACCATTTAGGGATTTAGCGATGTTCTTCACTTAATCCTAAAATAACTGGGCAGAACGAGATGACAGTGTGGGGAGGAATCTACAGATTCTTACTGTTGTGTTGTTTTTTCTCTTCAGATTTATGAAAATAAAACCTACTTAATTAATACCCTGGCATTCCTTAAAGGGGCAACATCATGTAAAATCAACTTTTTTTAGTTTTATATCATGTTATAATGTTATACTCTCATAAAAACATGTCTAAAGCCTTGTTCTGACTCATTCATGCATGTTTGAGAAATCCTGCAGCGTTTTTAGGAAGCCATGCTGAGTTGCAAAACGACAGGTGGGGACCAGAAACACCTTTTGGTAACAGAAACGCCCCTGAGACGTGTCTTTAAGCCAAARTTCCTCATGACAGAGCGCACCCCACCCCCTCCCCACACACCCCGCCCATGACTCCTGCAGGCTCTTGGAGTAACCCTTGGCTGCAGACCGTGGCATSGGGCAGATAACAGGTGGGGTCGGACGTCTGACCCCGCCCTCAACTCTAAAATTAACCAACCCCAGATGCTAAATACTAAAATTAACCACGCCCAATGTTTTAAGCCTCCTATCAAACTTCCCTACAAGCCATGACCACACCCACTGGACGCCCGACCCCGTCTAGTATCCTAATCCAGTCTGCAGTCAGGGATACTTGGGCTCTTGGGTGAAAGTGAAAGTGAAACTTAACTGTCTGCTGAGCTCTCGACATTAGTTCTCATTCAGTGAAGCTCTTTTCAGATTAAAAATACCTTTGAGGAAATGTATTTTCAGATGCCAAGTAAACTGCATCATGGCGCACGCGCAACCCCCCCCATCCACCCCCACGCACGCACGCATGAGCCCCAGAGTGCGACCCCCCCCCCCACCAAATGGGATGGAACAGAAGCAGAAGGCGGTTCTTAAAGAGACAGAGGCCAATTTCAAGGCGTTTAGAAGAGGAAGTGACGAGAAGATAAGTTTATTTTCTATTTTAACATAAAAAAGCATTTTAATAACAGCTAAAGGTGACACAGATACTTTATCGTGGTATAGTATTTAAATATATGCCTGAGAAACAGATAAMATTGGCCCTTTAAAGGTTTTACCTGCTGCTTTTCATGTCAAGGTTTAAACCTAAGATGAACTTATGGTTAAAAAGAACAAGAGTTAATGCCAAAGGTTTYAGCAAAGATCCTGAACTCAATGTATGTGTTGGGAATAACTCAGCTAGCAGCACACCAAATCTTTATCTGTAGAACTGATTGAGTTAGAGACATTTTTGTGATGCCTAAGTTTGATTAGCTGTGGAGGCCACCTTCAACTGTACCTCAGTTATAGTTAGGTTCATTAAAATCAYTCCAGTTGTTCATGAGATATTTTGATAACAGACAGCTGATGACGATAGTTTTAAGATCTTGGACAAGTGACACTCAGACTATGCTGGGCAGAATGAGATGACAGTAATAATTGTAATTGTTGCTCTGCTACAATTACACCAAGTTTTAAAACATTATTTGTAGAAATGCCAACATTATGGTCAATTATTGTGTTTTCTAGAATGAGTAGACTGTGGCAGCCATCTTGGATTAAAAATTATTTTTGTCCACCTTCTCTTTTCGGTGGTGGACAATAACAATCATTTGATTCCTGAAGATAACTGGCGTCTTTAAGAGAAAGATATCTTCCTGCTCACCGTAAGAGCTCTTCCTCTCCTCTGGTGTGTTCTGGGAACTGGCAAAAAGCATTTTGGTGGTGGGACTTCCATTGGACATGTCCATGTCCAGCCTGGGGAGGGAGATGGCGTTCTTAATGATGGGAGAAATGGCCGGAGGCGGCGGGGACAGCTCCTTCGATCCCTCTCTGGGGCGGTTGTCGGAGCCCCTCCTGATTTGCCTGAGCGTTCTGGAAAAGAACGCCCCGATCTTGTTGTCCGGGGAAGACACCAAATCCGTCTCCCCGTTACTCCCAGCAGATGTCCCGCCGTGATTGCTCAGGAAGGAGGTGTCCCCGAACACGTCTCCACCACGGCCCACGTGCATGGTGTGCCGGAAGTCGCCGAGCGGGGGGCTGATCATGTCCACCGTGAGGTCGCTTTTGTGACGGCGCTTGCTGTGGGAGTGCGAGACCAGACCTTTGAGGCCTGACAGCTTTTCTTGAAGATTCATGATCCCAAAGAGTCAAACGGTAAAGATTGATTTTAAAACCTCTCAAGTCAGTCACTGGATTCCCGTTTCCAAATCCAAAAATCTCAGGAGCAAAACTTGGATCTGGAAACAAAACAAAACAAAAAAACTTGCAAAGGCTACTCCGAGATCCTGAGACTGTGTGATTTCTGTTGATAAAAAAAGCTCAGAGACAGCAGTGCCAAACAGTTCAGTGGAATATAATCACTGCTCTTTGTAGTGTTGCTCTGCAAAGTGGGCCAAAGGAAACAGGCAGAAGTTGAGGGGAATACTGTGCAGTCGTGTTCCTGGATGTAGCCGGTCCTGCAGGAGCGCGGTCGAAGTGCCTGGCTTGCTTGAGGCTTTGGCTTCGTCCACTTCAGCTTCAGAAATAGGTTCTGCTGCAGAGGGTTCTGTGGTCACACTCTGGAGCCATCTGTGGAGGAAAAACAGAGGGAGAAAATTAACTTTAAGTCGTAGACAAGTTAGCACTACATTTTGAGGTATATTGAGGGAAACGTGCAACACTTTCAGTGAGGCGGCAACGCTCTCCACCTTGGGATATGGTTGTAAATTACTGCACAAATCTGTCCTGCAAATTTTCAGAGTCCTGCATTCCAAGTGTCCACCGGTCTGGAAACAACTAAGTTTAGACCACAGTCCCTCCTCTAACGGACCGAAATCTGCTTCTATTCCATGAAAGGGACGGACTTGCAGAGACTTCCTGCATCTCTTTTCCCTGTTGTTTCTTACATTCAGGTTGCTTGAAGTGTATCAAACATTTCACTAAGAAAAGACATTTAAATTGGAGCAGAGGCAAAGAATGCTCAGTGAGATAAGAAGAGATGATAAACATTTCCTGAAAAGACAATTACTGCAGCAATTACAAGACAGCTTGTTGCCATGTGAAACCCCAAAAAGTACAAGGTAGCGAAAAAAAGTTGTTGACTTCATAAATTCAGAGATCGATAATAATGATTTTAAAGGAAGGTAACAATATCTTTCACCTCAAGTGTTACAGGATCAAAATAAAAATATCTTTAATGTATTAACAAGTACCTTGTTGATACACTTTATTAAGTGCCTATATCTTCAACTGTGTACTGTTTACATGCTGAAGRCACAGATTGTTAACATCTTCTGAGTGTTGTGTGGTTAGTTCAAAAAAAGTAATGGGATTATTTTATGTAATCAAACTCCAAAACAATAACTCACCACACTACCACTGCCATGTTAAAATGACCAAAATTCTGTAATATTTCTAGCTGGATTTGTATATAACTGCACTATAAGTAATTAAGAACTTACATGTCTGCTTGGCATGAGTGATCAAAGGATCCAAATACATACAGACAAGTAAGTATTTGTACTTCAACTAAAWACTTAGTCTTATATAATCTGAAAATATTTAGGTCCTTAACAATGAGCACCTCAGTATTTACGCTATATTGTCTTATATGTATTAGCTCGGCGCTAGCGTGACAAACAAGCTAAACTGAGGTCCTCCACCCATATTTTCAGTTCCA
>NW_013952407.1:5717181-5726619 GCF_001266775.1 Austrofundulus limnaeus | reverse complement strand
TATTTTCAGTTACAGGCTGAGTCATTTCTACCTTCTCCTCTCTGTCAACGCTCTCTGGTTTCATTTAAAAGAGTCGATCATCAGATATTGTCCAAMATTAACCTTCAGGGTGGATATAGCTCGCTAGCAGCCTCACACCGAGGGCCTAGTTGATGTCATCATTTACCCAGAATGCTTTGCATGTAAATACAATGGCCCTGTCCGTGTAATATATTTTTTAACTTTTAGTTTAAAAATTATAAAAACTGAACATCCTACAGTATTTTTACAGTCTTTATTTTACAGTTAAAATATATGTTTATCATATAAAGTCTAATATTACAACTAATTGGGGATCCCTTTAAATTATTCAGTAATATTTAGAACATATTGACTCATGACATCAGTTGGTATATTAATGTTAGTGATTCAGAAAAATTTGTCACTAATAGTTAACTCTGTTTTGCAATAATTAAAGTAATCTAGGRTGGAGAGAGTGACAACTCCTGGTCTAATAGTGTATTGGACTTGTACCGCTAAATAAAAATAATAATCAATGTACGTAATTCAGGTTCAGATAGTTATAACCCTTAATAGCAAAACATTGGTCTTCTTGGCTAAATTTGTGTTTTATAAACCAACTTTCTGTGGTTTAATGCCATGCTGACAGCACCTACAGACATATCATCTACCAAGATACCCAGGAAATACAAAACAAACCAATGAAAGGTCTGGAACAAACGACAGAACGAAGAGAAGGCTGTCTTTCTGCTGTGACATGATGTGATGATGACCAATCAAGATGGCAGCACAGATTCTGGCCTCGTTAGCACAGATAGTGGTTGGCCACTTGTGTAATTCTGTTTTAGTGTCAAGGCTTTGTCACAAAACAATTTCAAGCCACAGGTTGAAGTCAACCTACAGCTTTTACTCTTCTGAGCCATCAAGGGAGGCAGTAACTGAAATATCAGGATGAGCCAGTATTGTAGCTCAAAAGGGTAATGTAGTGATGATGGGTGGTTTGATTTCATAATACCAGTTTTATTTTTTAAATCTCACATGGTTGCAGGATYTGGATAGCTCAATTACTGATTTCTTGATAGCTTATAGAAAGGCATGTCTTTGCTGCCATYTCACAAGACAGTTTGTGAAAAGACCTGACAAAGCGCAGTAACTAATCTATATCCCCATTTTCTTAAATAGCGTTGGGATTTTACCAGGTCACGATTTATTCTTTTCTTTTTCAAACCATGTCAAATACAAAATTAGCTAATAATAGCCTTAGTTTAGTCTCTTAACTCTGTAATGGAGCCAGATGATTTGTTATATCTTTTCTTTTCCAAAAGACTAATTGCTTTTCAGGAATTATATTTTGATGTCATATAAAAGCTCTAAACACACCTCTGTTTTTTAAAGTTTTCTGCAGCAGTAGCTAAGCATCTGCAGGCCTCCCACACACGTAAAGCCTCGTCTGGCTTCATTAATGACCTTCTATGGTTTACAACATAAAGATTGCATCAGGTCTGAGGCAACCCTTCTAATTTGCTGCTGGCCGCAGTCCCAGGCTCCACGCTCCACTTCCCCTGGCTGCCGTTTTAAGAGGGGCATTCTGGGAGCAGAGAGGGGTGGGGGGGAATTATGCCCACATACCAACACAAAGCAGGGCCATACTGAGGCTCACAAAGAGCCACATGAAGCAGCTATACTGAGGTGTGACCTCCAGTTTGAGTCAACATCAGTCCAGAGGGTTTTTCTCATGAAGTGAGGTAAAGCAARAGGTAAAAACACTGCAGTGATTGTTGAAACAGACATACTGATATCAACAACTTGTTGTTCCCAGTTCAGGGGTGTTCTTTCTGGTTTTGCATGTTTTGAAACTAGAACCTCTGGCTACCTTCACACTCTAGCAGGTATAAGTGGGCTAGTTAAGCCATCCCGGGTCTTTACAATTAAAATCTTAATAAACCTACTAAACACAAATTAAAAATATTGCGTCACATTTTGTGAAATCTACATCAAACATGGTGCCAAGCAGTCTCAAGAAAATCCCAGAGTCTTTCCAAACTGACTGTTCACAGCCCCGTTCGAGGTWCAGAATGATTGACAGATGTCAGTTTGCTGCTCATTGGGGCCAACTTTTTTCAAAAACTGAAGTGATGAGATTGGAGGTGGATGGACCTAAAGATATTCAAATACAGCTAAATGTAAAGCTGCAAAACCTGTTTTTCTGTGACATGGTTTCAGCGAAAGGACTGGCTACAGCAAGTGTAGCTAAGCAAGTTTAACCTTTAAAGAAAGGGAATTAAATACTGGACAACTGTCAGATTTTGTATTAGCTTGGTTCTTGGTGGTGGTTTGCTTTACAGTTGTCTGAAAAAGTTTACAGCAGGTTTTCTTTACTTCAAATTGGATGCTTCTGGTGTTGGAATCCAATCTGCAGCATTTTATTATATTCTATTATCTGTTAGCCCACACTACAAATATTACCACCAGCAACCACTGAATATTACTGATACCTACATCATAGTTTCKAGCTTGGAACTCCACTAAACTTCAACTACAGAGCAGAAGTCCAGTTGCTTCATCTTTTTTTTTTTTTTTACTTTTCAGATTTCTCATTTCCTGGATGATTGAGAGAGATTACACAAACAAATACTAATGTTGGTATACTAACTAGTTGGATCGATGCTAGCATGATAGCATAGTCTCTACTTATTTGCTCCCATCCCAGAATTAAAACCCTGCACAGAGCAGGCAGGAAGCAAAAAAATAAATAAATAAATAAATAAAAAACCACTGGATGAAACAAACACAGCAGATAATAATTGAGTCAGCTCTGATCCACACATGTAACATGTAGCAGTCACATTTACTCGTGTAAACACAATGTGCTGCATGTGATGTCTACTTCTGTGCGTGCAAGTGGCTTCAGGACGGTGGTATTTAAATTATAACAACAAAAAGATATTTCTGATTACTCCGACTTTGAACAGAAAGCTCTAAACTTGTTTATTTGGATGTAACMTCATTGAAAGACGTTTAACCACAACACAGCAGGGGTCACTCTGTGTGGTTCCTCTTATGTATCGTAAATAAGCTCATTTGATCTAAATATCCCCTCCATCCTTCCTAAGGAACATTTTGTACTMGCTGTTTTCTGAGTTACTTTTTTAAGGTGTCAGATAGAATTTCCTGAAGATTACATCAAAAACAGCAAAACARGCTGAATGCTGACAAATGATATGTTTAATGCTTTTAATCCTTGCAGCAACTTGCCTTTGTCTTAGATTTTAGAAGAGTAGGAGATGTGCACATACCCCGGATTAACTCTTAATCCTTCATCTTCCCCATCATCCCTGGCAGGGTGCTGATACCAACGCAAAAGCTCCCAGCTCTGTTCTCTTTAGTCACAGGTTCAGTTTTCTGTCAGAGGGTGAAAAATAAAATTAAATTAGCTCAAAAGCATGACTGACAGTTTATAGGACAGAGTTTATGGGAAAGGTGGCAGGTGGAGCAGAAAGAGATCAAAAATATGAGATAACATTATTTTGTCAAGCTGTAAAGTTTTCAGTCAATAACAAGCTTCAAGCCGTTAAACTGTAGCTCTAACTCCTTAAGTAAAATGAAGTATTCAGTGAAAACAAGTTCAAAGGTTTTCGTGTTTTTCTTGATTCCACGWATGTTCATAAAATTATTACATTCTGATGTGTGATTATTTGTTTTTAGCTTTCTTAAAACAAATTAATTCATTTCCCTACCTAAATGCCCCCGTCTAGAGATGCTCTGATCCAGTTTTATTCTTTATTATTCACTGGATTTTGTTGCATTCATGCTTCAGACTTAATGTCCCATCGTTCCAGTTCTGCCCTGAAGTGGTTTTCTTCGATAGAAACCAGAGCGACCACAAGAGTGTYTTGTGTTGAATGGATCAAGCGCACAAACACATTCCTGAACAGAACATCAGTTGTTGGACTCTCGCCTCTCGATTATGACCATCAAACTTACTTTTTTTCCTTCACTGATTGAAACCATTTGGGTTTGAATATATTCCTTTCTTATTTCCTGTCAGTTCCCATTTTTCTATTATTTTTCTTAATTTGGATTTTTTTATACCCTTTATTTTTTTCATGTTTACCCACTTTTTAATTTTCTCCTCTCTTTTCACTCGTTTTTCAGTAAAACGAATTAAAAGTAATATTTTGTTGCAGGTTTTTCCTCTTCCCTCCAGCTCTCACGTCCTTTACTGACAAATCCAGCTAACCAGGTGAACAAACACACATGATAAGACCACATTTTTCAGGGTCACCCTTTGACTTTTAATTATATTCCTACTTTTACCAGCCACACTCAGACTGAATCCAAGTGAAACACCGCTAGACTTCCTCCTCCTCCTCAGCCAAGAAAACATTTTCATGCTTCAGAAAATATCCACATGGGCTACAAAGATCTGCTTCCTGTGTCTGCTGGAACGGTTTGGACCTCGTAACTGTGTGCACAAACTTCTTTTTGTTCTCATCGTACTGATTTCCTCATTCTCTGTTATTCCCTTCAGCACAGTTTTAAAAAAGCAATGTTTAGCTTAGACTGTCAATGTCGAGAAAATATTTAATCGGTTGTACTATTTAGGCTCATCTCAAAAACAAACTGGCAGCTTCTCCACCAGGGCATGYCAAAGGTACAAGCTTTACACAATTTTGCCCTAAATTTGTCTTTTATTGTTGTCAAATATCAACTAAAATGTAGACTTTTACTCCKTGTAATTTTGTTAAAATGTTAACAGAACAATCCTATATCCTTCTTGTTATGTTAAATTCACACACAAACACGCATGTGTGTGTGAATGGAACTGATTTACTAAGATCCCAAATAACAAGTGCTAAATTGCTGTGCAAACTAAAAAAATTGCATGTGCTATTAGTGGGCATGGTGGAGCTACGGTACTAAGTTTCAAATGATAACAGGTGCAAAAGTGGTTCGAACCGCCCTATTGAAATGAGGATTTTGCGTGTGCAGCATGATGTCTCAGTGACAACCTGTCAGACGTTTACCTGTAAACTGAACTTCAGAAATCAGTAAATTTCACAAAAAGCTCTGTAGTACTTTCACTTGACACAACAGGACGCAGGTTGTTAGGGTGAGAGTGGGGGGAACAGGTAACGTCATCCGAGGCAGAGCAGGTACATTGACTGCAGCCAGTGTGCACATGCCTTGCAAATGTGCTAAATATAGATGCAAAAGCAGCAAAAGTTCGTTTCAGGTATGATAAGTCACATGCTGAAAGGAATTTGCATATCCTCCTCCCAGAGTTTTGTACATTCTGATAAATGGAGCTGGGCGCTAAAGCGATTTGATTTGATTGATTTGATTTATTGATTCAACAGGAAAAGATTATTAAAAATCAAGCCTGACTCAGCATAATTGCTGTCTTACAGCAGGTTCCTGTTCTGCAGCACATAAAACACTCAGAATTACAGCATCACAATCACATCATTATACACCATAGACACAAAGACAAACAAGCATACCAAATTTCAAAAAGGCAGCATTTGCAAAATAGGACGTCTAAATATGAGCACAACAAAAAAGTGTCCAGCAGATGGCAGACAAGATTCTTCTTAAAGGGCTGTAGTTTTGAAATGGACTTTATGTTTTGAGGAATGTCATTCCATGCTTTAGTATAAACATAGAAGAAAGCCCTCTGGCCGTAACAGTTTTTAAAAGTTGGTAATATCAGTTGTCCTTTTGTAACAGATCTAGTTGAATGACCACTTCCAGAATTTGATTTGGGCAACAATGCACAGAGAGTTCCATAATTGGCACCTTGGAAGATCTGAAAATATAATTAATACCACTATACAAAACATAATTCTGAAAAGTCAAGGCATCAGACAATGAAAGAACTGTACAGTGATGAGTCCAACCAGGAAGTTTTTTTTATGAATTTTGTAGGCCCTGCTGTAGAGCCTAACTATGGGTTCTAAGATTTCATTTGTTGTAAGAGACCAAACAGGTAAACAGTACGACATGGTTGAGAGTATAATGGCATGAAAATAGATATTTGAAACAGAAGATGTCAGATTGGATCTAATTTTTGAATAAACGTTTAATTTCTGTTTCAACTTAGTGGTTAAGACTTGTACATGATCACGATAAGTCAAATGAGAATCCAAAGTAATTCCAAGATATTTGTAGGTAGTGACAATATCAAGGGGTTTGTTTAAAAAAGTGAGTTGATTTGTTATATTGAAATGTCTCCTGGGTGAGGAAAAATATATAAACACAGTTTTTTAACATTAATTGACAAAAGATTATCTTGAAGCCAACCATGAAATGTCTGTAGATCTGCTTGTAACTGACTATTAATAGATTCAATATTGAAATCAGACAAAAAAAAAGAACAGTATCATCAGCATACATTAAGATATTTGAATACTTCAATATTTTTGGAAGGTCATTTATGTATAATAGGAAAAACAATGGGCCCAGTATGCTACCCTGCGGAACTCCCACGGAACAGGGCAGAGACCCGGACACAGAGCTTCCATGTTTCACAACCTGACACCTATCAGTCAAATAAGAGGAAAACATTTGTATTGCAGATGATGAAAGTTGAAAAGAAATGAACTTTTGTAAAGGATTTGTCGTGTTCAGACTGTCATAAAAAATACGATGGGGCAAAATAATCAGATTTTGGTCGTATTTGCCTGCAGTGTGAACGTAGCCTTAGAGCAGGGATTTTAAACATCACTTTGCGAGCAGTGCATAGCTGTTGAGTAAAAACAAATACAACAGCCAGATTCAAAGTTCACACTGTTGTCTGCTTCATGGGACACCTAAAGGAGAGGATCTCCTTCTAAGGGATGAAAGGACTCTGTTTTTGATTTAAATTTCTGCAGTTGCTGATGGCATCAAGTGCTCTGATAGGCACATAGATCATGTGTCATTAGTGTAAATCATYTGAAGAGGTTGTAAAGGAAACACATTACAAACATGTGTTAACCATCTGCTGCTGCTGGAGACGAAGCAGGATCAAAGGATCCATCAGGGGAGCTTACAGAACCCAAGGAAGACCTGAATGAGAACTTTTTATTGGATTTAATGTTGCCACTGAAGCACAGGGGGGTGGAGTTATTGATTAACTACTGTTTTTTTCCTGACTGGTTTCAGCAAATGTTCTGTGTGTGTGTGTGTGTGTGTGTGTGTGTGTGTGTGTGTGTGTGTGTGTGTGTGTGTGTGTGTGTGTGTGTGTGTGTGTTTGGCTCAGCAGCAAGTTGTGGGGGTCAGAGGGTCACTGCCCCCAACTTGTAATAACCCCAACACCCCTGCCCTTGTTTCCATAATTAAAAACCCCTTCAAATACCAGCTCCGAGGTGTCAAGTTCCACTGAATCATTTTGTGTGACGTCGTTTTTATTTATCCACTGGAGGAAAATTGATGGGTTACGTTGCGTAACTTCTGTAATTACAAGGCTGGGCGCTAAAAATCAAAGCGCTGCCGGATTTATGTTGACCAAGCTTGGAGTGTGGAAATAAAAAAAGACATGCGTCTGCTACTGCTGGATAATATAACCATTACAGCTGAGCTTCAGGCACTTTTAGTTCTACGGTTTATCTGAAACTAAAGCTAAAACAGAAGCTAAAAAACTAGAGACAATGCAGCGTGAACGCTGAGAGCTGAATGACTGCAGAAACTTTACTGGAGAAGCTGAAGCTTAGTTTTTAGAACTAAAATAGACAACATTAGCTAAAAGGATCAAGCCAAAAGTAGCAAATATTTAGCTAAAAACAAAAGCAAAACAACAAGCTACAAGATAAAAAGACTAGCTAATAGAGAAAAGCAACAAAACAATAACTAAAGCCAGCTCATTACCAGGTTAAAAAGATGATAAAATCATTGCTAAAAAGTTAAAAGTAGCACAAGGTGATTACAATTTGTAAAACAATTACCTTACAGTAAAATAATAGCCTACAAAAGGGCAGACAGTAACAAAACATTAGCTAAAAGATAAAAATAGCAAAGTAATGCTAAACTTTGCAAAAAATATAGACAATAAAAATGAATGACTAAAAAATCAATGTATAGAAAGACAAAAATAAGTCAAGCAGCTAAAGAAGTTTTCAAAGTAAAGGAACTGAGAGGATTTCAGTTTATATTCATGGAGACATTTTAAAATATACATTTCGAAAAATTCATTAAATCATTCCACCAGACTTTTAGATTTTCAAAAAAAAAAAGATACATAAGTTAAAAGTTCTGTTGCACCCATCTCCTGAATGAGCTGAACATTTTGATATAGAATAGGCCAATTGCTAAATTAGTACAAACTATACAGAAGTAGTTAGACTGAAACAAACAAACAAACAAACAAACAAACAAACAAACAAACAAACAAACAAACAAGTACACCTCAATGGGAAAACAATATTTTGTAAATGCTGAAATAGCATTCATCCAGTCAATCCTTAATAATAGTAGTTACATTATAATATAAGCAAGAACTCTTTTCAAAATCTGTCCCAGGTTTAAAATACAGAGAAAACTAAACTATAGAAATAAAACAGTGAGTAGCCTGTCCTCAGACAGTGTTGAAATTAAAGCATTAAATATTTGTAGCTTCTTAGCAGGAAATCAGAACAGTCCTGGTTTTCTCACATCAAGTCAGGATTAAGTTAACAAAACTGCAGAAGCTCACCTCAGGATAAAACCCAAACAAAGAACCAGCAGCTGGTGGTCTCCAGGGGTTCTCATGTGGGATCAGGTCCGGGTGGTCCGAGCAGCGGCGGGCAGCGGGCGGACTGTCCCACACAGTCCCTCTGAGCCCGGAGCACCGAGCGAAGGGAAGGGGGCGGGGCCAGGCTGCCCCCCCCCCCCACCCCACCGGCTTCATAACTCACCGTGATGTCACCTTTTAACAAACAACAGCGTCTGGATCCAAAGGACAAGTTATTCCGCTGTGGTTTTAAAGCTAAAAATACAGAGGTCTGTAAAAATACCAGTTTGTTGCCTTGTAAGGGTAAAAATCAAATTAAAACTAATCTAAASGTGGGTTGGTACTCTAAACTCAATCATATTCTTGAGAAAATAGTTGCCAATAAACTATGTGAACATCTGGATAGAAATAATCTCTATGAGGAGTTTCAGTCAGGGTTTAGAGCTCATCATAGCACAGAAACAGCACTGGTTAAAGTTACTAATGATATTCTCACATTGACTTGAACTTGATATTGGGATTACAGGAACAGCTCTAAAATGGTTTGAGTCTTATTTAACTGATAGATTTCAGTTTGTTAATATTAATAATGAATCTTCTTCTTACACCAGAGTTAGTCATGGAGTTCCTCGGGGTTCAGTGCTTCAACCAATCTTCTTCACTTTATACTGTATATGCTTCAATTAGGTAAAGTTATTAAACAGCATGGTATAAATTTCCATTGTTATGCTGATGATACTCAGTTATAT
>NW_013952407.1:5715374-5717171 GCF_001266775.1 Austrofundulus limnaeus | reverse complement strand
CTCTTGGAGGAGAGACGAAACGTTTCATTAGAGAAGAACCCGTCCAGAGGACCTATACTATTTTTTTCTTTTTGATGTTTAAAAATTAACTCTGGAGCTAGCGCCACACATTGCCATATAATTAGCTCTGAAGCTAAAAGTAAAGCTAAAGAGCTAAAGCTCAAGCTTCTTCAAAGCAGCAGCTCTGTTGTCTCCATCTTTTCTTTTTCAGACATTTCTACATTCTCCTCTGTCAACACATTGGTTTTATTTAAAACAGACATTTTCCAAGTTTCCATCATTTAACCAGAATAATTTGCGGCGTAAATGACAAAAGAGGTGGAGACATTTTTCTTTGTAACAATATTGTTTTAATTTATAAAAACTAAACAGCCTACAGTCTGATTTTTATAGGTGGAATAAATGTTTATTAAATAATGTCTGATGGTACAACCAGTAAGAGATCCTTTTAAATTACATTGTTAAGGTCTAAAATTGATCGTTCCAAATTTAGGACTTTTTCCTGTTAACAGGGAGTTTTTCCTCTCCACCGTTTGCTCAGGATGGGAGACTGTGATGAAGTGATTCAACACAATCTGCTGGTTTCTTCTTTAGATTGTTCTTTTCATGTACAGTGCCCTGAGACAACATATGTTATGACTTGGTGCTATATAAATAAACTGAATTGAATTGAATTGAATTAAACCAGTGGTTTCCAACCCTGGTCGTCCAGGACCCCTATCCAACGTGTTTTACTTGTTTCCCTGCTCTTCAGCAGGTCTTCAGAAGATTGTTAATCACTCATTCATTCAAACCAGGTGTGTCAAATCAGGGAAACATTTAAAAATCACTGCTTTAAATGTTGACCAACACCTCAAGAGCTTCTCTGAGCTTAATGAGACATTTTCAAAATATGTTGACTTAGTTTTATGTTTTTTAGTATTGCCTCTGGAAGACATTGATTCTTTGCCATTTATTTGTAAATAATATATGAGATAACATTAAAGCAGTGATTGTCAACTTTAGTCCTCAAGGACTGCTTTCCTGCATGTTTAGATGTTTCCCTGGTTTGACACACCTGGTTTGAATGAATGAGTGATTAACAATCTTCTGAAGACCTGCTGAAGAGCAGGGAAACAAGTAAAACTTGCTGGATAGGGGTCCTTGAGGACCAGGGTTGGGAACCACTGCTCTAAACCAGTAGTGGTTCCCAAACTTACAGCTTTTGACCCACAAAATAAAAGCATCAGAGACTTGTACCCCCAGCTGTCGTCGGTTGATAAACATTGTTTTCGTGTCAAATAAACAAGAGCATAGTAACATTATTTTTTAAATGATTTTTGTCCATTTTAAGGACAGTAATCTTATTATTTCGTAACAACAAAGGCAAAAAATGTTGTTAGTTGTCATTTTTGGTGTAATGAATTCAGAAAAATATTTTCAGGACCCCACTGTGGGTCCCAACCCCAACTTTGGGAACCACTGCTCTAAACTAAAGGCCTTTCAGGAAATAATGCATATGTGCACCTTTCATGCCAGAAATTTAATATCATCTTATGTTGAAAAATGACAGCTGTAGCTATTTTGGTCAGGTCTAAATGAATAAATACAAACATTATGTTTAATGTCCTGATGCATCTCAGTAATCCAGGTAAAAAATCAATCAAGAAAAAAATTGTGTAGGTCTTCTGGACGGGTTCTTCTCTAATGAAACATTTCATCTCTCCTCCAAGAGACTTCTTCAGTCTGAGACTTTCAGGCAAAATTCAGGCTTTTAAGCACTGCCTCCATGTGACTGATACTCACATCACATGGCTA
>NW_013952407.1:5709355-5714081 GCF_001266775.1 Austrofundulus limnaeus | reverse complement strand
GCTCCTGGGTTTGTAGGGACACTGTCTGCTCTGTGGTACAGAGTCCTGATCACTTCAGGTCAATACCGAGTTTCGAACCTTATACTTGTTGTGAGGCGACAGTTCGAACCTCAGTGCTGACATACCACACCAAGTTTGTCTCATCGCTGGTATGTCAATTGATTAATGATGTGTTTAATAACAAAGACCCAGGAGAAGGACACTTTAATACACACATCTAATTTACAGTAGTGGAGGGTATCTGAGGCACSTGTGTCATTACTCATGTTGTGGTGATTTTGTTCACACACTCACAAACCAAGAATGTTAGGGACAAAAGCCAGACCCCKTAGTCTAAATMAAATTGTCTCACAAAGAAGACAGTTTTCAYATTAGTCYGGGGTTATTAGMTCAGATATGGTGTGAGCTCGTGTTTTATGGAAAGTCTTTGCAAAGTGGACCATTCTTTACTTAAATAAACATAAATAATTTTCCTCTCCCGTTTCTACAATTAAAAAATGTTTGTTGCACTAAATTGTATTTTTTGAATAATATTATTGTTGTTTGAGATCAAACACATTATGATATAATACATCTACAACTTGTCCAGGCTCTGTGTGTGTATCAGTGTGTGTGTGGAAAGACTACAGCTATATTTGGTCTTTGTTGCTCTTGTTGTCACCTTTGCCCATGCGACAGTGTTGATGAGGTGTTGGCACTGATCATCTGATTCCAGTCCAACTTTAACAGAAACATGTCTAATCATAACTACCTACAAGAAAAGAAAAGAAAAGGAAAAAAAAACATATACAGAGTTGTTTTGCAAAAGTTTTTCAGACCTGTGTTCATATACATAGAAAAGGTGTTTTAGGATCCACAAAACAGTATTTTTTAACAAATCTTGAAATGCCATCCCTTGCATTTTTTATGTTATTTTATTTTATTTTATTTTATTTTATTTGAGAAGACAGTCAACACTGAGGAGATTCTGTTTGATGGGGTTGCTGATCTTTTTCTGCAGCTCCCTGAGCAGCAGGGGCAGAGCCAAATCTACTCACCTGTTGCTCATCCTGTCTTGATGAGGCTCCTGGTATAAAAGCCCTGAGGCACAACTACTCCTCATTGGAATGCTCTGTTGACTGTGGTAACAGTGGTAACAGTGGTGACAGGCCTCTTACCACTGTCACCACTGAATGATTTTGAATTTTCTGTATTTTCAGGATAACTTATGGATACTTGCCCATGCCTCTGGACATCCCCAAGGAACCTACTTTACTATCTTACTCCTACTTTCCTCATCCTCCATCACTCTCYYCACAGGRGCCCCCCAYGGCTGCGTGRTGAGCCCCCTCCTGTTCACGCTGCTCACATATGACTGCTCARGGAGCACCAACACAACCAGCCTGATCTGGAAATCCYAACWGCGCCTCTWCTTCCTGAGACAGCTCAAGCAACCAGCCTGACCTCCTTCTACAGGTGTGCAGCGGAGGGTTCTAGGACAATAACCCCCCAGACACTTACCCCCAAGGACACATACCCACCGGACACTTACCCACCCAGGACACTTACCTACTTAGGAGTAAGCAGCAACAACAAAAATAACTGAGCAGTAACAACAAAAATACTGATTTTGAACAAAAAAAACAGTACATCATGAAATCAAATGTCCATTTCCTCACTAATGTAACTTTCTGTTTCCTGCRACAACACTGTCAGACCATACCTGCTGCTACTGTTGTACTACTGTATKATTTTACACACTCTCTGTTGTAGCTGTCAACGCTTGTTTGTGTAAATATTTTAATTTTAATGTACGATTTTTCACTTTATTGTTCACACTGAYCACCGGGACCCGTGCAGCCAGTTTTGTTACCTTTCATGAACATCTGATGTTTTTTTTTTTGAGAGAATGACAGATAAATATCTTTGAATCRTTACCTACTTGTTGGAAATCTTCCTCCTCTGCAATGTCTTCGGGCCTCCTAACTGGATCAGCCCTCTGTGCTCCGAACACTCTCCACCGCCTTGCCTCACCATTACAAACCTCCACTTACCTCACCTTCTGGAACTCTTTACCCTTCTTTCTAAGCCGGCCTCCTTAGCGATCTCTGCAAAAAAAGAACACAAGATTATTTCAGATTCTAACTGCAGCCATCTCATCCTCGCTGACCTACCTATCTCCTCACAGATTTCTCCTGAGATTTACTTTTCCACTGTAAATAAACACACACACACACACACGCACACACACGCACGCACGCACGCACACACACGCACGCACGCACGCACACACACACACACACACAGGTATACATTTGGGGACATTCCATTGACTTCTATTACATTTCTACAGCCTAACCCTGACCACCAACCCTAAGGCTAACCTCACAGATACATACCTGACCCTAAAACTAACCTAAACTCAATTCACACCCTGGTCCTAAACCCAACCCCCAACCCACCAATGGCATTTAAACCAAATGGGGACTCGACTTTTGTCCCCAAATGCACCAGTTGTCCCCAAAGGAAGGCATTTTGTCTTAAAATTGCCCCCCAAATGTCACCAGAAACAACCCCCGCAAATATACAGGGACTTTGCATTGACTTCCATTCATTTACTAATCATTTCTATAGACTAAAACTGACCCCTTACCTTAAACCTAATCACTCTAGTACACAGCTGACCCTAACTTAGCCCAAGCTCAATTTACCTTGGTCATAACCCTAACCCCTGACCCACCAACGGTATTTCCCCTGATGGGGACCAGGCTTTGTTACCATTAGGAACAGTGGGTCCTCACTTCCTGTGCGCATCAGGAAAATGGTCAAAAATAGTCCCCACCAAGTAGCAAAAACATACAAACTTTTGCAAATGAAAATGGCARAGCCTCATCTCCCACCAACCCTGCAATGCCACACATATCAGARGTAACAGCAGTAATGCTGGATTCCATGTGTTTGTGCTGAAAATGTAACTACATTTGTCCCATAACAAAAACCCAAGCAGGGAAGGGAGTGAAAACTTTATCTTTTTGTTACCAGGTTGGACCCAGCGTGCCAGCTTTATACACCTGCTCCATGACTTCTTTTCTGTCCGAAGTGTGGGGAGTACATTGCTAGACACGTGTTTAAAGGGATACTTTTGGAAATGAAGCTTTTGCGTTTGTGTGGAAAAGACCTCAGCCTAAATGCTGCTTGACTGAATTTGTAGGTGTTTTAAGAAGTCTATTTCCCCATTTTCTTCCAACCCGTTTATTTCATTTATCTAAGTCACGAGCTATGGTTGTCCCATTCTGTTTTTGTGATGTAGGGAGAGTGTGAAATGAGCTAAATAACCCTTTTCACTTGAAAGAAGCAACAATGTAGGCGGCTGTGGAGCTGTCGCAGGTTTGATGCTCTGCCATGCTCACATGTAGTGGTGTCCTTGAGCAAGACACTCACCATAGCAGCCTGCTGCTCCACTCGAGGGTTTCTCACATACAGTATGCTGGGTCAAATGCAGAGCACAAATTGCATCATTGTATGGGAACATGCATGWTGACAATACATAGTACATTATTGTCTGTAAATCTAGCTGATGTCTGAACCATTTGGTGACTCTTAAATCTTTGGCTCTAAGTTTGAAGCTTACAGTTTTGTTTTGTTTTTACCTTGAGCAACACACATCTTTGTTGTGTGTGCTGGTTACAAAATATTATTCCCGTCGCTCTTTTGGTTTTCCCAGACATCTAATCTCTCTCCTTGCCTCCCTTTTCTTTTTTACTTTTTACACAATGTTGGATTCTTTTACATCTTCCTGCTATTACTCAACCCCTGTTTCTCCCAGGCTTTCCCTACATCCCTCCTCWCTCTGCTCCTTCTCTGCATCCCAAGATAAACAAAAAAATAAAAAAAATACACATAAAAATCATCAGAGTTGTGGGAGGCAAGATTACAAATTCCGTGCTTTCACAGTCTCCCCCTCTGTATTTTTTATTTTTTAGGAGGATCCCCCCCCCACCAGATGACTTGTTTATGTCTCACTTGAAACTCAGATTTGTTTTCACACCTTTCTCCCTTTGGGTTTGATCTCACGTTCCAGCAAGTTTCTCCAAATTGAGCCTTAAGATTCCTTTCCAATGTGCTCATTTGTGATTATTTGTTGCAAAAGCCCCTTCATTGTTCCACTCTAATGTGAATAACTAACACAAGAACTCAAGTTCACATAACTGTGGTCAGCTTAGTCACACACAAACCTTCAAACAGCCCCATTTTGGCATCTGCTTATCACTAGCTTGTTTGGAAAAGCTTTTTTTAGAGTAATGACCCAAAGTGTACGCTGTTCTGACAGCAAGGCTAAACTCTATGGAGTTCAGGAGGCTGGTGGGGGTTTAAATCTTGGCTCTTGCTTGAAATGTTCAGAGTCTGTGCTCAGAATACAGATGAAGGGAGGAGTCTCAGCTACTACCATTTCAAATCTCTGCTCAGTTTCTATAGAGTTAACTTAGTGTTAGCCATTGTTTGCTGCTGTCAACAATGTGCAGTGACCATCTTTAATTGGTTGACTGCAAAAGTAAATCTGCTGTAGATGGATACAGTAAAACGGTGGGTAAAATAAGTATTGAACACGTCACCATTTTTCTCAGTAAATATATTACTGGAGGTGCTAATGACATGAAATGTTCACCAGATGTTGGTAACAACCCAAGTGATCCATACATACAAAGAAATCAAACCATAAATGTCCAGAAATGAAGTTATTTGTAAT
>NW_013952407.1:5699909-5708562 GCF_001266775.1 Austrofundulus limnaeus | reverse complement strand
TTTCATGTAATTAGCACCTCTAGTAATATATTTACTGAGAAAAATGTTGACGTGATCAATACTTATTTTACCCGCTGTATGCATTTTGAGAATTTTATTGAAGCAAGAGAAGGTGAGCCTGTGATCGTAAGGTCACCAGCTCCACTCCATGGAGTGGACCAACAACAAATATGTGGGTGGGAAATCCTCGTCTGTCTCTACTGGCCCTTGAGCAAGACCCTTAAACCCTCAGCTGCTTCCCAGGTGCTTAAATGGCAGCCCTTTGCTCAACACATGGTCACGTGTGATGGAAAAAATACAAAGAATTAATTTCCCCACTGAGGGACAATTAAGGTATAATAAATTAGAATAAAATAAAGAAAAAGAAAAAAAAACAGTCAGTGGTTTATGACATATTTTGCCAACAGACAGCCTACCTGTTCTAAACTATCCACATGTTTTCATTTTGAGTGCCAGGGCTTCCTTTAAAAATACTGTGGTGGAAACTTAGTAATAAGTTGAACTTAATGTGTTTTTCTGTAACAGGAAAATAAGTATTCAACTCCCTACATGCAGTTCCTCTGTGGAAAACAAGTTGCCAGTCAACAGCATGATAGCCTGACCTTTTAACATGTGGTAGATAACTTTGACTGAACTGTGATTTAATCATGGGGACAATGTATGTCCAGAGAATGCAAAGAGGACGTTGTTAAATGCACTTTTGAACTTGTGTCGTGAGGATAAGTGATTTTTAATCACAGGGGCTATGATTTTCCAAAGCATTTTACACTAATGTGTATTTGATTGTTGACTTGTGGGTGGGTTTAGAAAACTTTTAAAAGTCTGCTTGAAACTTGAATTGGACAGAGCAAAGCTTAGGATGCTTTGGGATCTGATGTATTGCTTTCCTTGTTGCAGCAGGTAATAAAAGCTCAGGATTCAGAAGAACTGACTTTGTTYAAAAGGTTTCCATTTCAAATATATTTACTTTATGTAACTTCACTTCACGCTGAAAGCTCCTGTTCCCTAACAAACCTGCTTTATGCCTCAAAACCAGGTCAAACTCGGTGTGCGACAACAAAAGTGAAKGTTGGACAAACTTGTTAAACTCCCTCCATGATGAACTTTGTGTCAGTGAGACTCCATGCTGCTTTTCTGGCCTGAGCAGTCATGACTGTGAGRTGATTCATGGTGTCTAGAAGAGAGAAGGTTTGGTTACCCGTCTGCTTCGTCAAGTGGAATGACCGAATCTTTCTCTGTAACCTGAAAAATGTTTATAAAACATGGATAAAAGGACTGTGACAAACACAACAAAAATATGTTTACAAATCCATTGAGATTATAGGTATAAGAACAAATATACGGACAGAAAACTACTCGCTTTACTCTGAAGGACAACTGTACTACACTGATGGAGAAGTTGTCACATTCATCACATCCCTACAGAAATGCCTTGCACTCTTACTTGTTGTATTAAACTACTCAAACCAATTAAACAGCATTATCTTGGGGGGGGGGGGGGGGGCAAACTGAAACCATGAGGTTAAGCACCCTCCCTACCATGCCTTCACCATGAGATCCTGTCTACAAACACTACAAACAGGATCAGACGATCACCTACTGTATGTAAGATCATGAGATTTGAATAAAAGAACAAGCTCATGGAACCAAGTATCTGAAGAGAACTTCCTCTGTAAGATCACTAGTCTCAGCCAGCTTCATGTTTTGCAGAGCCTTTGTTGCATTTGTATTGCTATTATTGTAAAAAGTTTTGCACATCTATGTAGAAATCATGTGTGACAAGCAGCAAACTATCAGCTGGGAGCTTCCTAGTCTAGAATCAAGAAGTGTATAACCAGAAGCTACTGATGACGGTGATTAGCTTGAAGCTTGCCTCAGAGCGAGGACCAAGAATAGGTTTTGTTTTTGTTTTTATTTTATTCTTCTTGGGGTTCTGGGGGCTGATGGGTGAGTTTTCTTTGGTACTGGAACCAGACAGGWTGTCTTCCACAACACTGGCACCTTCTCCTGGGTCAAGCTAAGGTTGAAGAGATGTTGCAGAATCCCACAGAGCTGGTCTGCACAGGCCTTCAGGACTCTGGGGCTGACACCATCTGGACCTGCAGCCTTATTCTYGTTCAGTCTCTCTAGCTGCCAGGTTTACCTGTAAAGCTTTGCACTACAGCATATTACAATTTTATCTAATCTTTATTCATTTTCTTACAGTTTTCCAACTGTGTATTGATGGATTAAAGTTATGGTACAGAGAAAACTGGTGTTAGATTTATAACAAGGAAAGTGAAGGGGTCAAACAGGTCAGTTAAAACAGCAAGAATATTTAATCATCTCAAAAATTAAAACTGTGAGACTGCATTCCTACAGGAAACCCACATGTTGGTGAAGGACCATGATAGACTCAGAAAAACTTGGGTTGGCAGGTTTTTCATTCCAATTTAAAAACTAAAACACGTGGAACAACTATACTGATACACAAATTCAGTTTATAGCCAGTACTTTGCTTTACTGTAATGCTTTACTTTACATCCGTTCCACAGGTACTGTYGAGGTGGAATCCTCCACCTCCCCTCCCACACTGTTATGGTGTCACTAATCACTTCCACAGGTGTTTCCTATCCAGCTGCCTGATGAGCATCATTCTTAAGGAGAGACTTGACCGCTGGACGACGCTGGATCAAAGAGTAACCTGGGTAGGATTCTGTCTGGTTAAAACTAGTCTAATTCTAGTCTTGCACTAACCTTGCTCCCAGTTTTMGTGGACTTGACGTCCTCGCCCTCAGTCCTAGTGGTCCTCGAAGCTTGAAAACCAGCAGTCTCTAGTTCTGTTCACCTGTGGCTCACCTCTGGTCTTGGCTCCCTGGTCTCCACCCCATCTGAAAGTAAAAGGATTAAACCTCCCTCCACTGTAAATATCTGCACTCACCTGTATATATGGGCACTGGAAATCCTCCCTGGACTCAGCGCTGTTTCTGTAAATAAGATTCGTAAGTCAAGCTCCTTCATTCTGCCTAAACATCATCCAACATAAACTTACCTGGATTTTCACGCTGCTCATCTCCCTCACAGATACAGCTGCTCCTTGGTGTTCGGGTCCAGCTGCTTTAAGTTTAGTTCATGAAAGAATAAACCAAGTTAACTTATTGTATTTTGGCTCTGTGTGATTGCTGAATACGTTTATGTTCGACATCTGGGTTTCTGACCTTAACAGGTACATTTTTCCCCAAGGTTTCTATGTCARCTTTTGTTTTGGTCAGCATATATGCCCCCTTGGAAGCAAGACAAAACTTCTGTCAGATACTACGTTTTATGAACTAATATCCTCAAAAATAGGCAAATTCATAGAATTCAACACTACTGACATTACATTCAATCTTGACATACTAAGTTAAGCTTACCTCATTGCCTGATTGTGCTTAGACTATTTACCCAATATTATGATTTGGTGAGCCACAAACTTCCATAATCGTTACAACACTTACCATACACTTCTCCAATCTTTTTAAATAAACATGCAATGTCAAATGAATCTGTATGTGAAGTAGGCATAGCCAGATGGTTCTTAAACTTTTAATTTTCTAAATGTACACTGCCTGCCTGGCCAAAAAAAAAAAAGGTGCCACCAAAACAAAGGTCATACATTCTAATATTTCATTGGACCACCTTTAGCTTGGATTATTTGCTGTGGCATTGTTTCAATAAGCTTCTACAATGCCAAAAGATTTATTTCCATCCAGTGTTGCATTAATTTTCCACCAAGATCTTGCGTTGATGATGGTAGAGTCTGACCGCTGCACAAAGCCTTCTCCAGCACATCCCAAAGATCCTCAATGGACTCTGTGGAGCCAATCCATGTGTGAAAATGATGCCTCATGCTCCATGAACCACTCTTTCACAATTCCAGCCCCATGAATCCTGGCATTGTCATCCATGCTCGTGCCATCAGGGAAGAAAAAAATCCGGTGATGGAATAACCTGATCATTTAGTATATTCAGGTAGCCAGCTGACCTCTTTGAGCACATACTGTTGCTGAATCATAGACTTGAAGAAGAACCAGACTGAGCCCTGCCCATCCCGTCCACTGTTAGCGTCTGTGACAGCATGGTGGAGCAGAAACGGAGACCAAAACAGCAGATATATACCAGAAAAATATATAATTTATAAATAACAATGATKTAAACCAGACCTCTGTCAGTCGGTAACTTAGACTTGCTAGGTGAAAAATTATGACTTCAATGAGTAACGAAGCATATTTATCATTTCTTTCTGTCATACATAAGTAATATTTACCAGTCAACACTTAGAAAATGTTCTCTGTATACCTGGTTATGAGATGAAACGTCTCTATTAGCTAACCATCCTCTCAACAAGCAGGTTACTTTAACAGAAATCTAAAAATACTTACATTTAAAATATTATTTTATACTCTGTAGGTCTAAATATTAATCAGAGGACAAAGTAATATTTAATAGTTTGTGTTAAATTGTAGCATGATTCAACAGTGCTACACTCTGTATATATGCTCCACAAGCTAATATCTGTTAACCAGTTCAATAAATAACAGTGATTAAATCTGCTTTATAAGCTTATTTTAATTTTAAACTGTTATATTATTAGCTTCAGTTCTGCTCAGATCACATTGAGCTAAATAAGATCAAATCTGCTGACTTGTGTTGTAAAATGAGACGTTCTCCTGTTTATCTTCTGTGGGTAAATCCATAACACACACACAGCCTTTCTGACATTATTTAAAACATTAAATAGATTATATAAACAATAAAATAAATAATATTGTTAATATTATTATTATTAATAAATTTTATGATTTCTACATTGTCAGTCCTTTTTTATACTATGTTTCCAACATGTACATTAATGGTAAATCCACTCTTGACAGTTTTGTTTTAGCCCTTGGCTTCTACAGCCGATCACACGCTCACCTGGTTTCTGAGCTCTCCAGATATAACCTCCTTGTGCTGAACCTAGACCTGACAACTGCTGCAACCCCACATCATAGACCTTAGTTAAATCCAGGTGGAGACTTTGTTTTGGCCAGGCAGTGTACTTTAGAGCATATTTACAAAAACGAATGTCTTTTATTCTGAAAGGGTGGGTTTGAGCTTGTTTTTTATTTTATTTTTCTCTTTTTTGTGGAATTATTGTTATAAAAAAGGGGGGATATATGTCATATAACATGTAACTGTTTTTCTTGTGTTATTTCCATTAAAGAATAATGGACAAAAACAGTAAGAGTTTAACTGAACAGGCTGAACGTCCCATCAAGCATAATTTCAAAATGTAGATTGAAAAATCAAATGTCAGCCACATTTTTGAGAAGCCCCTTATTTTTGTGCGTGGTGGGGAGAAATGTTGGATGTTTTAGCAGACAATTTTCCTGCCAATGGACTGTTTTCTGAATCTTAAATTCTCACTATTAAACTGAACAAAGCTTAATATAACAATCTTATCCAGTCTTACATTAAAACTAAAACTGAACACCAGTGAGTAAAAGTGTTTTTTATAGTCTGACCTCTTCACTGGCCAGACTGGTCTAAATTAGACTTCTGAAATCCTTATCCTGCTAATTTCACTCCTAGAATAACACAGGTTACTGTGTTTTTCAGCAGTCTGGACCCAAACGTCTGTCTGGGGAGTCACAACTAGAAACAAGTGCCCAGTTTCTGTGTCTTTTCTGTGTCCGGTTTCTGGTTGAATTATGTGTTCAAGAGTGACTGTTTTACTACTTTAGTGGAGGAAAAAAATAGATCCCAAACGTCTTGTTTTCAACTCGACTGTTTTCCAATCTGAGCTTTCCTCTCCTGCTCGTGTGTATACCTATTCATGTGGCCTTATGTTTCTGTGAGTGTGCGTTTTGTGTGTTTACAGAGCTAAAATGTGCATGAGTGCGTGTCTTGTTAATCCCCCTCCAGATCATAAAAATCAAAACCTCATTGTTTTACACCACATTTAACATTACCATAAACACCATACACCAGAAAATGTTCACACAGTTGTCTGTTCATCTGTAGAAAAATAAGCAGACGAACAAAGGCAGCAATAAATCAAAGAAATGACTGGTTGTAGAGAAACACACACAGAGATACACAAAGTGGCAGCTTGCTTTATTGGTCCTGATGACTGTAAATGAAGCTATAGTTAGTAATATAAAAATTTGTGGTTTTAAAGAAAGTTTGGGATATCTTTTGAAGGAAATTTTGTAACTGATCAATTGAATTTTAGATGCAGTTTTGTATTTTACACTTTCTGATCATTACAGCCTTTAAGTCAAAGCAGACAAAGAATTGGTGTGTGTCTTATCATGTGTTCTTTCTTTTAGCCTAAACAAAAACGAGTTGTCTGGGTTTGGGTCCTACGTCTGACATGAAGGGTAACACCTCCACCTCCAGGGTTGTAACCAGGAAGAGATGTACATTATAAGCTCAATTCATTATTATGGTAAAGAGAGAAGTTGTCAGTGTGCTGCAGTGTCTCTGCTTAGAGCAGGACACCCGTGTTTTGTTTTGGTTTAGCCCAAGGTCTTATGGTGAGGCCTGTGCTGCTGGGTGCTGTACCGTGAACCTGATTGGAGTCAGAAGATTGAGAATAAAGTTTTGACAAGAAATCCAGTTGGATTCCTGTTTTATTCGGACGTACCATTTTGAACAACGCATGGTTATTACCTGGAGTTGACAGCAATTAAAGCATTGGAATCTGGGAGAAAATTTCCATTCGCCTCAGAAGGTGGAACTTGGACCTAGGAAAGATGTCAGACCCAATTTAATTTGTTCCAGTTGTGTCAGAAAATCAAACCTGATTTGTTGATGGCTGTGCTCAACGATGAGGCTAATGCTACATTTACACCAAACGCGTTTTGAGCGTTTGGAGCATCTGGTTTACATTTAAACTCAATGGTGGATGCACATCTAGGGGCGTCTAGAAGCCGAGCAGTGCATCTGGAGCATTTCAAGCAGCGTGGTTCGAAGCGGTGCACACGTCATGAGCGTTTTCCGTGGGTGCGGCACGTCCAAAGCATCCGACGCGTGAGTTGGAAAATCTAAACTTTTGCTGCTCAATGCATCGCATCAACCAATCAGAGAGACTCTGTTCAGTGACGTACTGGTGACGAGCTGGAAATACTGGAAGCCTGGGAAATCAGATCAAACAAACAATAGATGAAAAACTGATAGTCTGATCATTTATGATCATTCCAGTGTCCATTATATGATAGAAATAAAAAGTATTTTGCCTAGAGGATGATTAGTGAGGAAGTTGGCACGTTTGGTGAGTTATCACTACAGTTAAAAAGGTTCCTCTTGTCACGTGTCTAAAAAGGCACGTCTACGTTCACATCGAATGCGTCTGTCCTCACTGGACACCAGTGTCAAGATGCATGCGTTTTGAGATTTTTTGGAGGAGCGCAATGCATTTGGTGTAAATGTATCATAACAGAAAGTGGATTCCTCTGCAGTCTTAAAATATAAGCCCTGTAACGTTTCCGCTCTCAGAGGAGTAAGACGCATTTTCCTTCCCTCCAACTCTTCCTTATCTTTCCTGCTTTGCTGCTTGGAGCCTTCTCTACATTTTTATCCGAAACTAGAAATTATGGATATTTTTATCTTTGTGGATTTGGTTTGCTGGTCTCTCAATAAAATTTTCGGAACAAAGTGTTTTCTTCTTCCATAGGAGGACATGTTAAAGGTGGGACCTCTGTTCTGCTCTGTTCTGGATGTACATTTGGACTCCAATCACTGGATTCTACAGTTTGGCTGGGTGGTCTCCTGGTGTTCTACAAAACAACGTCAGTGGCTTTTTATTTTCTGGCTGACTGAACAATTTGATGGATGGCCGTATCCTATCAGCACTCGGACATTGGGCCTTGAGCGAGCTGGACTTGGTCTGCAAGCGGTTCTATTGAGGGTCGCGGGCCGGCTGTGGTCCCTGGACTTTGCTGGCTGGATGGAATTCATCTTGGAGAAGCTGATAGATCAGCTCGGCAGAATTTGTTCACACTATTTGTCTGATTGGATTCGCCACCTTGAGATGCACCAGCAGAACACTAAAGCAGATGGAAAATTGTTGTCTGCCTGTTATTTCTCTTCCCAAAACAACTGATTACAGAGTCTGGCTCTCCCCTACAACGACCTTGATCAGTTGACTAAATTCTTCCTGGCTGGATTACGTCGATAAGGCTCTGCCCCACACCTTCCCCCCTCCTCTCTCACCTGTCAAATTCTGGTTTCCTGAGCAGGCTGAGGGCCGCACTGAATGAACAGTTTACCATCAATATTCTGAACTATGGCTACGCTGGTTTTGGGGACTGGATTCTTCGGGCCCCCTAATCTCACTTACTCCTCTGGCTAATAATCTTGCTCTATGCAGAGGTTTTTCATAAACACCATAGTGTGTCACAGTGTTGATATAATATGATGTTTTTGCTTTTTTCCTCATTTTCCCTCGTGTGGTTTTTAGTTTTTCTGTTGTTCTGTTTTTAAGGTAGCGCAAATGTGTTTGCTGCATGACCGGTCTTAACTGCCCCCTCCCCCCTCCCCTGAATGTACAGCACCTTGTGAATTTATTTCAGTGAACGGCGCTATATAATTAAAAATTTACCTACTTATTTACTTACTTACTTACTTACTTACTTACTTACTTACTTAC
>NW_013952407.1:5695667-5698664 GCF_001266775.1 Austrofundulus limnaeus | reverse complement strand
TGTATCAACTCTTGCTAAGATGACAGAATGCTGTTTGTTAGTATATATATGAGGCCTCTCGAGTGAGTGACACAGTGAACAGTGTGGAGAGAGACTGACAGAGAGAAGCAGAGGCACAGAGACAGGGCAGGTTGTTCTCTGTGTTTCCTGTTGTTGCAATAAAACTCAGCTGATCATCTCATGGAGTACCTTCATTCTTGGACCACGTATTTCTGTCTTTGTTAAATAAATATTGCCATAACACCACCCATCCATTACTTTGTTTGTTCTGGAGTCGTGTCACTGGAGTACCTGTTTAAGCAGGGAGGCCCAGACCTCTCTTTCCACAGCTGCCTCTTCCAGCACATCTGGGAGGATTCCAAGGTCATCCCAGGCCACATAGAGTCATAGTCTCTACTTCGTGTCCTGGTTCTTCTCCAATGTCTCCTCCCAGTAGGGCATACCTGAAGCACCTCCCTAGGGAGGCATCCAGAAAGCATCCAGATACCTAAACCACCTCAACTGGCTCCTTTCGACGTGGAGGAGCAGCGGCTCTACTCTTGAGTCTCTCCCAGATAACAGAAGTTCTCAACCCATCTACAACAGACAGTCCAGATACACTGCAGAAAAAAACTATTTGACTCCAATCTTGTTCTTACGGTCACTACCCAAAGTTTATGGCCATGGATGAGGGTGTGAATATAAACCAACCAGTAAACAGCATTATTACCCACTGCTCAAAACTGTGCCTTATCAAGTGTAAATTTACACAATCTTAAACAACTAAATCTAGAAGGTTTTTATTGTATTGTAAGTTAAAACTGTGTGAATTATATATTACATTAATGCAACATATTAGGTGGTAACCATTACAATTGACTATGATCATTACAAGTTTCTAATTCTCTCTGTACTAAGAAACAAATAGAAAATGTCAGATAAGCAGTTAAGTTGGATTATTCCAGCTCCTTCTCCATATCTCCAGAAGTTACTGTGCAAGAGGTAGGGGACCTCCTGGACAGGTCACAAGTCTGTCACAAGGGCATACAGAAAAAACCAAGACAAACAACCATTCACACTCTGACCTGGGAAAAAAGTTACCAACGAATCTAACATGCATGTTTTAGTCTTTGGGGAAACTGGAGCAGAGAAAACCCACATGTGCACAAACAAACCTTTTCACTCCTGTTCTTAATGGGTGCAAAATGTGTGTTTTTTTATTTTTTTTATTATTTTTTGTTAATAGGAGAGGAATTTATTTACAGTATCATCAACTGAACATGGTTTTGATCATTGCAAATACAGAGTTTCATACAATTTCTAAAAGATTTGTTGTCAGGTCACACTTTTGTTGTCCCTACCTGGCTGAGTTTGAGGCTATTTCAGCATTTATTTTGTGACATTTCAAAACCAGAGCATGGTCACGTTCACATCCACTAAAAAGTACTGTAAGTACTGTAAAATATACCTTCACACTGTAGATAAAGTCATACTCCTTAATATAGTACCATTAATAATACCTTTCCTTGTCACATTTTTACAAACTGCAGTCCCTGTGGACTACACCCCTCTGTGCTCCCCACCCCTTTACTTTCATTTTAAGTGCACACATGCACACTGTAGCTTGTCAAAAAGGGACATGACGCTGATTAGCTTCCTGACAGGAATGCTACCACCCAACCCCTGAGCCAAACTCTGCTTTTCTCCTGAATGGTCCAGCAGTGGGTGGAGAGTTGGGGCCGCCACTGTTTGTTTGCACTGTGTCCTTATTTCCGTGAATTTGGACCTGACAGGAAGCGTGGAGGAAAGACGAAACAATGGGCTATTGTGGGACTTCACTCTATGTTACTGCAATGCTCAAACAGGAAAGCACATGAAGACAAGCAAGCACCTACATGCTAACCTGTAGGAACACAAAGAACGGAGGAGCATGAGGGAAGACCCTTATGTTCCCTGGTCTGTGTTTTCAACCTGTAAACAGTCTTTCATGAGGATATTTTACTGATAATGCAGTTGTATTCATATTTATTACTACATAAAACTACTGGCACAAATGGGTTTTCTGTGCAGAACCTCACTGAACTATCCTTCTTTGTAAACAGGCCATGAGAACAAAAGCATCTTCCTTTGCTGAGCAGGGCACAATACTAATTGTCAAATGGGCAGAGTGAATATTAAGAGTTTGCAGATGTATCTGCAATCATTTGAGGAGCAAGAGTGAAGGTAGACTTTAATGTGTTTAGTAGTTGCGTCACCAAACTTGCAAAAATTTTTTGAGAAAGATTGTTTAAGTCAATGGTTCTCCATTACTTAAAAGTTCAGTAGAAACACTGGCTGGAGGGTCAAGGTCTTTGACAGACTTGGAAAGCGGGCGGTTTTGTTAAAAAATTTGTTTTACCTGTTTCATGGCTTAGCTTATTGTGTGTGTGTATTTTTTTATCACTTCAGACACTTTTTCTGCATTGTTTAAAGAAAACTGATGATGATGTTTAAAATTTGTGAAGTAGTAGTAGTAATACATGTATTATCACCACATGTGTGAATGACTGCAGTAAAACCAGTGATTTAAGTGGAAAAATATACGTGCCAGACCGGTACTCCCCTTAATGTCATATAAATATGGGACAGAAACATACGTGATGTTTTTATATAGATCAATCTATAGATCTGGAGTTTTATTGCACAGAAATGAAAAAGAACAAACCAAATCCACAAGAGTCAAATTCATCACTGTTTTTGTTGTCCAAGTGTCCTGGAACGCATAGTACCTAATTATTTTTACTCAGTTACATTTTCTTTAGTAACGTTTTGGAAAGATGTACTTCTAAAAGTAGTTTTACTGCATCATACGTTTAACTAATAAAGTATTATTATTTGTAATATTACTATGAAATGTCACTACTCTTGATTGAGTGAAGTGTCTGCATCAGGGCCGGATTAACACTTTGCTGTACCCTGGGCAACAATATTCAAGGGCCCCATCATCACGACCCCAGGATTACCATAGTCTGGTAAATA
>NW_013952407.1:5692239-5695212 GCF_001266775.1 Austrofundulus limnaeus | reverse complement strand
GGTGTGGAGGGGATGGCTATAAGGGGAGAAGGGAGGCCATCCTTAGAAAAAATAAATAAATAATGGATAAAACAGCTGTTACGGCTGAGAAAAGTGCGGGGGACAGAGAGTGCAGATGCAGGAAGTGTGGGGACTCAGGGAGACATGTCCACACATATCCCGCATCCGTTATGTCCATGCCTTCACTGCCCAGGGCCCTTTAGAGACCGTGGGCCCCTGGGCAGTTGCCCAATTGCCCATATGGTTAATCCGGCCTTGGTCTGCATACTCTACAGGCTATACTTGTATAAAGAACAATATTATAAAGTTTACTGTTCCTGTTTAGGGACAGTAAATGCAGGGATAGGATCAAAGTCGCCTGTCCATTGTCTTCCTACACAATTCTGCTTGATTCCAATCTCCCTTTTCTGCTCCGTTCAGGTTTTCTCTCACTGACATGGATTTCTCCGGTAGAACTTTAACCAGGCCAATCAGCAAACAGAAGGAGGAGTTGTGAACGATGACACTGGCACATTAGTTGCCCACATACGTCACTGCCCTGTGCCGAGTGCTGTCCCAGGTCAAAGGCTCCTCATCATGCGGCCGAGGAATGCAGCCCACAAACTCACAAAAACCGAGGATGCATCCGTGTGTCCTCACCGGCCGAGGATATCCCAGAATTCATTGTGCACAGATAGCAAAATAAACAGAGAAACAAAGACAGTGGAGTTTTTATTTTTTTTTAAATGGTCGGTGTAGTTTGGAAATTCATCATGGACCGAAGAATTTGTTTTTAAAAGTAAGTTTAGTAACTTAGATAGTGAAACTTGATTCAATAAGATGTTAAATAAAAGAATGAAACTACAAGAACTGATAATGGAGCTGAACCCAAGTTATTAATGTTTTTTATGTAACGTTTTAACTGCAAAGTTAGTCTTCCAGTGAAAAGACGTGTGAATGTCCCAACGCATTTTGAGTCTGTTTTGAAACTGATCCCTATGGTGATGGGGGTAGCGCGTGGTCACGCAAACTTTTGTCAAGTGAAGGCTAGGCCGTCTCGTTTCACAACAGTTTTGAGCAACCTACCTGGCCCGCGGAGGATGTGGCCCAGCTGGGCTACGTGCTCATGAGGACCCAGCCCATGAATTGAGACACAGCTATTGATTTTCTGCACTGTTTTAGTCTGCCTGTAGTTTAGCAATAGCAGCAAAGGAAGTGAATGAAGTCAGTCTGTGTTGACAAGGCTTCCAAATTAAATAAAACGTGACGCAAAGGCTGCAGCCATCATTTACAGCCATCTCATTTGGCTCAGTACTTCTCTCTTCAAAGTAGGGAATGGTTATTTATTTTATTTATTTACCGTAAATTTACCAGGCAAATCCCGTTGAGACCTCAGATCTCTTTTTCAAGGGCGGCCTGGGCCTGAAGGCAACCTATTATACATGTTTTGGTGGGGTGGGGGAAACCGGAGTGCCTGGAGAAAACCCACGGAAGCACAAGGAAAACATGCAAACTCCTCACAGAAAGACCCCAGGTCCGAACCGGGGACCTTCTTGCTGTGAGGCGTTGGTGCTAACCACTGAGCCGTCATGCTGGTTGTTTATAACGCAAGCAATTTCTGGTTAGCTTCTTAACTGAATTTTGTTTTTTCAATATCTATAATAAGCAATTGAAGGAAATTTTGTGACTGATTAATTGATTGTTAGATCCAGTCTTGTATTTTACACTTTGCGATCATACGATTTAAACAGAGCATGATAGAGTGTGTCTTATCAATGTGTTCTTTATGTCCGCATAAACAAAGTTGGTTACGTTCTAACCTCAGTTGTAAAAGGTAGCGTCTCCAGTGGTGTGACCAGGAAGTCAGATGTATATGTAAAAGGTTGATTCATCATTTATTAATTTCTATCCTTTAGATCAGCCTGGGACAGCCTGGGCTCTGGAGAGGGATTGTTATTGTTTTTTTGTTTTGATAAGGACCAAGGCCTTTTCTCTGACTGTGTGGCTGCTGTGGAGCTGATTGGAGTCAGATGAGAATAAAGCCTTTCTGGGAGAGAATCAACTGGTTTTCTGCTGTTTTATTCAGATTTCCATTTATTGATCACAATTTTCTTACATCATAATGATTAAAATTACAGGAAAGACTTAAAAATTTTCATGTGTAATAAAGCAATGAAATATATGATTTTCACTTTCTGAACTGAATATTCTAATTGTTTGAGCTGCGTCTGTAGAAACTGTCCAACAAACACAGTGCCAGGACAAATTAACAAAGCAACGTGACACTTCTGATGATCAGGATAGCTCCCTCATAGGACCAAAGATTCAAAATGTTGAAAAGCAAAAAAATAAAAATACGGTGTGCAGAGATGAACTTCAGTCTGTACAAGCTACATGAGTAAACTCAGGGCATGCAGGCCAAATGTGGACAGTCACAGCATTTGATGTGGCCCACAAGAACTTCAAAGGTGTATTAATGTCTTGATATAAGGGTATGCTGCTTTAAAGGCAGTATTGATCACAAACTACACCTCTCACATTGGGCCTCATGCAAGAACCGTTCGTACGCACAGATTTGTTCTTAAGTTGTGCGTACGAGTGATTTAGGAGAATTTGTGGCATTCACCAATGTGGTGGTGGTGTTGGGGGTGTACGGTGCGCAATGGTGTGGCTTCTGAATAAATGAATAGAAGCGAATAGGGACACAATTTGAGTTTGTCAGTACGTATAAATATTTGGGCTTCATTTTAGATAAAGAACTTTATTTTAAAAATCACATAGCAAATTTGCTACGAACACTGAAACTGAAGATTGGGTTTTATTACCGAAATGGTTCTTGTTTTTCGCTTAAAGCTAGAAGTAAATTGGTAGCTGCAACATTCCTGCCACTCCTGGACTATGGTGATGTTTTATATATGAATGCTTCGACTAAATGCCTTCAGTCTGGCCTATGGGACTCCAGAAGCAGCTGATGGGTACCGGCAGGCGAAGCGG
>NW_013952407.1:5688078-5689233 GCF_001266775.1 Austrofundulus limnaeus | reverse complement strand
AATTTACGCAGCTCATTTACACACTTTTCCTGAAGATAGAAGAGTTTGTTGAATCTGACGTGACATGTTCGTACGAACCCTTTGTACGAACAAAAGTTAGAGAAATTTAAAATAAGAATACGAACATGTTCTTGCATGAGGCCCAATGTTTGCTGATTATTTTATCTGCATTCCACTACTAGTTTGAGGTGCACAGTGTTCAAAAGTAGTCAGCTATTTTTTCTGCAGCCCAGTTGATCTAGGAAGTAAGAATTTCCTGCTTACAAGTCATATATTTAAACTGGAATGGCCCTCCAATAGTCATTCTCTTTTGGAAAGTGAGAGCTCAAAATTTAAGAAGGCAGCTACTCACCACAACTAAACAACGAGTAAAACTCTCTTAATTTTATTTTTAATAGTATTTCTGTATTATTTATTTTACATTTAATCAGTGTAGAACTTTTTGGTGTTTATAAGTGGACATATAACACTGTTTTTATGCAGGAAATACCATGTAGAACTCTATTGTTTGTTAGCGGTGCTCAGCCATAGCAATGAGATGAGGAACGTGACGTGCTTAGTTGAATTTAATTACAACTGGAGTTTGACACCGCTGGTATGAGCTGTTTGTCGGTGATAGATTACTAGATTCTTTAGAAAAAATATGCTGCAAAAGCTGTTCCCAGTCCTGCCATTTTGGGGTTTTTCTTAAGGGCATGCATAGAAACACACAATGTCAATTCTCAGGTTATCCAGTTCAGGTTTTGGCCTCTCACTTCAGCCATGTCACCTTGCAGGTCAATAGTGAAATCCTGCCTCTGAGACTGGTTGATCTGTCAAGTGAACCACAGATAGGAAAAGATCCAGAGGTCAGTAGAATATTTACAGACCTGATGGTATGTGGCGGAGCAGCGCTGACTCCCATGTCCAGTGTGGGGCTGAGAACGTGAGTCTGAAGGTGTGATCACATGCTTCTATAAACTGTGACGTGTGTTTACTCTGACCACGGCTCTGATAAAAGAGCCCCGAACAAAAGCAAACCTGTATTCTTTGTGGCATGAGGAATGTAGGCGTCTGACCTGAGTGATCTTTGCATATAGATGGTGACCTGAACTAAACACACACACACACACACACACACACACACACACACACACACACACACACACACACACA
>NW_013952407.1:5683693-5687412 GCF_001266775.1 Austrofundulus limnaeus | reverse complement strand
TGCATGAGCAGCTGGATAGAACAGGTGGAATTTACACAGCTCATTTAAGCACTTTTCCTGAAGATAGAAGAGTTTATTGAATCTGACGTGACATTCGTGCGAACCCTTTGTACGAACAAAAGTAAGAGAAATTTAGGATAAGAATACGAACATGTTCTTGCATGAGGCCCATTGGTCCTAAACCTAACCGCCCCCATCCAAAATCAGCATCTGCACCTGTAGGGACCAGGCTTCGAGCACTGAGTCCCCACAAGGCTGTGTTTTTCTGGAAAATTGTCCCCATGATGTAGCAAACACACACACAAACATGCTCTATGAGAGTTCAGACGCAGCAAATATCTCTGTTTGAGTGTAGCAGCAGCATCTCGTGTATTTTCACTTACCTCTGTAATTACACGTTCTTCTACATAACAACTGAATAACAGTTTTTATCCGCAGCGGTGAGTTTGTATGTGTGAAAATAGCTGGATGTGTGTTTTGAGGCATGTTCTTACTGAACTGAATAAATAGCTGCCAACTGGAGAGACAATTTTCCGATAAACGGGTTTATAAAGACACGACTTCAGTATTCCTTTTAGTGCTTTTCAAACCTGCTGCTTGTTTTTCCTGTTTTTCTTTTTCTCCTTCTTCGTGTCTTTTTTTAGACTTCTTGTTTTTACAACGTCTTTCCTCTGCGCCGCTGCTGTGATTGCTTCTTCTCTCATGGCCTGATGCCCAGCCATCACTGGGTAGCATTCCTTTTCCCGAGCCAGCGGGAAGAGAAGTAAGAAGAGAGGGACAAATAGAAAGAATCAAACCACAGCTCGTCTATAGCTCTCTGAGGGGACGAGAGGCAATTTCTTTTGGAAGCRGCTGATTTTTGTCTTTTTTTTTTCACGCCACCCACTGCTCATAAAACRTTTTTCAGCTCCTCTGTTTATAGTCCCATACGCTTGCTCCTATAGCTGCCCACTCATTACACCGCTCTCACTCCAGCCACAAGAAACACGCACAGTTTTACACACAGGTCTACTAAAATACAAACAAGATATAATTGTATTTTTTGCTTTTACCTTTTTTACAGAGGGAAAAGCAATGTTATATCTTCAAGGTAAAAAGAGTTGCTGAGAAAGCAGGAATGGAGTTGACCCTGCCCTGAAGCTCTTATTTCTTCTGAACATGTCAACTCGCAGGTCTGTGTGTGCGGTGTGGGTGGAGGGGGTGGGTGCAGACATTGCAGCAGAGTCTGTGGATGGTCGTACTCTCTGTCAGCGCATGGCACGTCTTTTGGGGAAACGCAGGCAGCTGGAGCACCCAGACTGTGGCTTAGAGACYGTTAAAGAGTTTGGCATCGCTCTGAAATTTAAGACACACTGGAACAGAAAGRATAGTCATTTTTTTTCTGTTTCACTCCTTTGCCAGTTTAACCCCAAATAAATCTGCTTTGGTCTTTTATGCGCAGCCAAGAACTCTCTTTACATTTCATATGAAAATGAAAGCTACTTTAACTTAAAATGAGGCAATTTAACCCATTTGTGCCCAATTTTTTTTCAGAGTTGTAAGGCACATCATTTTATCTGGTGAGTCCCTCTGAATCATGTTATGTAATCATTTTAACCATTTTGTACTTTGTTTTGAAGAAAATAAAATTTTTATGATCAGCAACAACTGTTGCCAGTGGTCACACAGCTTGTCACTAGGTCAAATGTCACCTGTTCATAATAGAGAACTAATAGCAACATCAAAATAATAATGTGGTCAGAATAAATATTAACAAAGAGGCGGAGCCTCAGGTTCCTCCTATATAAATTCCAAACAACAAACAATTTGAACAGTTTTTTTATTCTCAATTTTTATACTCAAAACTTACTTTATTTCTTAGAACCTTTAATAACACATATATGTTTATATTTCATCCCATAAATTCCATCTTTCATGCATGTTCTACACAGTGTGGTACTTGTTGAAGCACTCCACATGTAGTGGCACATCACACTTTTCACACACATATGATGTGCGTCTGCCACAGTTTCCTGAGTCCTGCAGAGTCCTGCAGCATGGCCAGGACCTCTGCTACAGTGTGGGACCTGCCTAAGCAAAAAAACACATACATGATTGATTTTTTTTATTTGGACCTATTATTTTATGAAAAATGCTTAAATAAATAACATACAAGAGGTGAAAGGGGATTTATTTGTGGACTGGTATTCCCTATGTTGTGGGACAGTTTTTTGGCATACACACGCACTTGTGGGGACTTAATGTTACATATGGGACTCTGACTGGAATGGGGACCTGAATCTTGTCCCCATAAGGAGAAACACCGCTGGTGGGTTGGGTTTAAGTTTACAGCTAAGGTGTGAATTGAGTTTAGGTTTGTTTTAGGGTCAGGTAGGTACCTGTGAAGTTAGCCTTAGGGTTGGTGGTCAGGGTTAGGCTGTAGAAATGTAATGGAAGTCAATGCCAGGTCCCCATAAAAATAGCTGTATCAGATTGTGTGGTATTTTTTACAAGCTAGACAGGCCTTGAATACCTATGGATTTATTTAGCTAGGAAGAGTATCCAAAGAAAACTAAAATAAGARATTYTACATCATTCTGCAATTTGAAATAAATAAATTAGACACAATCCAGCAGACAGTGTTTTCCTTTAGTTAGCGACAAGCTATTTGCCCATTGGCAACTTTTGTTGCCGCTTACAGAAATAAGCCCATTAACAAAAAAAATATTTATTCTAGGTACAATTTTTTTTTGGGGGGGGGAGGGTTTTTCTAGAGACTTGAAAGATTAAATAATTGTAAATATGTCTGGGGGAAAATCACAAGAAATGATATGAAACTGACCTCTTTCCAGGATGATTTGCATCTTCCATGTCTTCAGCCGGAAGGAGCAGGAAGCATATGATGTTATGCGAGAGGAAGCACTTGGAAACATTTTTTTCAAAATCAAAACCTTTGTCTAAGTTGTCTYCTAGTGTAGAAGTGGAAAATGTTGCATTAATACCTTTGAGATATTTTTACTTAGTTGAAAATGACAGTAATACACTTTGGCAACAATTGTTGCCAGTGGGGCAAAATGGGTTTAAATAAATACAAATATTCAAACTAAAATCCTGTCATGGTGGGAAATAACAGAGATATAGCAATGCTGGWAAACCTTGAAAATAACACATRACARTTAAAGTTTCTYTTTTGAATGACTCTCAGCTACTACCACATCAAATCTTAGCTCAACATCTGTAAAACTGGTTGAGTTATAGACTGGTTTGTGGCCATTTTAAATTAGATTGACTCTAGAAGTTYAAAATGTTGRATATGTTCATTCAAGGATTTGTTTCTGACAGTTTTATTAAAATTTGTCCACTGGTCCATGAGATATTTTACTAACAGACAAATAATGTTGACTCCTGGCGATCAATCTCAGCTATTGTTGTATGCTTTAGGTCAAAAATTGTAAAAGTGACTGAGTCAGAGTAACTTTGAGTAATTTTTGTGTTTTCTAAGGTTGATCTGTTGTGGCCGCCATCTTTAATTGGGTTGACATTGAACACTGTCACCCACCTTTCACTTCTTTGATGATGAACAATATATAAACACCTTGTTTTACTGTAGATTTATCGTGAAAGATTTTTTTTTATTATTATTTCTTGACAAACTTAAAATGAACTGAATCCCAACACTATAATTGTTTGAATTTATTTATTTATTTATTTATTTATTTATTGTTCTGCTCTCGGAGGAG
>NW_013952407.1:5679377-5682649 GCF_001266775.1 Austrofundulus limnaeus | reverse complement strand
GGCCAAATCTGACTCACAAATTCATTTAATTCGGCCCACAATGTATTTTTCTCAGTAGTTTTTTTACTTTTAAATGTTTTTTTAATTTACATATTCTATACATTTACAATTTTTTGCAATGATTTACTCAAATTATCATCATTCGTCTCACTTTAAGGAGTTACTCAGCTGAAATATTAAGAAATTCAGCCACTTCTGCTTGAACCACTGTATGTTTTAGAGGCATTGCAGCACTTTTTTGTGTTCATGGTTTTATGTTTTATTTCATGCTTGAAGTCAAAACTCAAATGTGAGGATGTCAGATCCAACTTTATGGTGTTCTAGCTGGAACCCAGACACCGGTACAGATTGTTAGCGGTTGCGCTCAGTGACGAGGCTAACTAATATTAGCTGATGACCATTTTTTTTCTCTGCATTTCGTTCATTCAGATGAACAGTCACTATCGTGGCTAAAAAGTACACATTTTACTAAAACACAAACTGTAAAAAGTTCAAATTTTAAGTTTTCCACAGTTTCACATGCAATTAAAACATCTTGGATGTTAAATTTCTGAGTCAAAATTCTGACTTTGTGGGCATTTCCAGTTTGTTTTTCATCTTGGAATTCCAAATACAAAAGAAAAAGCAGCAGTATATTCTATTTATCAAACTGGGGTTGTTCAAACAGCTATCTACAACAGGTAAGATGTTAATTATTCATAACTTTAAACCCAAAGAAAATTTAATCCTAACATGGTTTTCTTTCTTGTTCTTAAAATGTTTCATTCAGACTTTAAGAAAAAAAATTGTCCACTGTTGAGTCTCTGGCCTGTTTTGACCCCCACAAATCACCACAACGCCCCAGAACCCCATCAGGCATCTACTTATCTAAACGGCAGAGCATCAGCGTGCACCCTCCCTCCATCCGTTCCTCTGCTGGGAGCAGAAGGCCTCGAACAGAAGACGTCTTTTCATCAGAGCAGTGCTCTCACAGGCCGGACAGGCATTTCCTGTGGGTGGGAGCTGAGAGCGAGACATTCTTCAGCCAGGCACCTCAACTTCCTGTCTCTGTTAACGCGGCACTGAAAGACACCCTGTCTGGACCTGAGCACGGAAAAAACGCTTTATCTGACAGTGTTGTGTTCTGTGTTTATCAAGTCCAAGTGCAATGGGAAAAAAATGTGACACAAAAGAATGTTTGGTTTTATAAATATATTCTCACTGTAATATCTGCCTCTTGCTCTCAGCTGGATACTTAAGAAGGAAACCAAATATTTTCCTGATTTTGGTGTCAGGAAATGTCCTTGTGAGACAGTTGGGCTTCACAGGGTGTTAAAGGTAGGTGTGACACATAATCAGTGCCTTTGCAGGGAGGGCCAGAGGTCAAGAGCTGCACCAAAGAGTTGGTATTTCACAGCCAGAGTGGTCTGCAGAACAAATGTGGGTCCATGTGGATCAAAGTGGTGTGAATGCACAGAATTAGTTTTTAATTGAAATGTTCTACAGTGCTGTGGGAAAGTATTCACCCTCCTGACACGTTTCTTCTCTTGTTGCTTTTCTATGTTTTGCCATCAAACAAATGATATCAGCTGGTCAGATGAGTTTCTCTCAAATCTGTGCAGGATTTTAGCTGGTAAAATCAAATTACCTTCAGCTTAATGAACCGATGACCGGACCTTCTGGTAGAGAGCAGAATTCATGGTTCTATCCAGTAAACATCCTCTTAAAACAGCACAGTAGAGGCAGACCATCACACTACCACCACCATGTTTGACTGTCAGCATTGTGTTTCTGAAATACAAGGTTAGTTTTACACCAGATGTAATGGAATGCACACTTTCAACTTTTGTCTCATCACTCTGCAGAATCTTTTCCTAAAAGTCTTCGGGATTATCAAGGTGTTTTTATTTTCTGTTTTATTCATTTATTTATTTTTTAATTTTTGATGACACTATTGTTGTTTTTGGTTGGCAGGGTTGTTTTTATTTTTYTTTATTTTTTTGTCACGGAGGACATTTTTGCCATTCGTGTTCTTATTGTTGAATCATGATGAACTCTGACCTTAACTGAAGCAAGAAGGACCTGCAGATGTTGTTGTGAGCTCTTTTTGGACCATTTAGGACCAAGTTGGTTTCAACAGTTTGTTGTTTTTAAAACAATAAATAAAATCATTTGAAAACAGCAGGGTTATCTTTGATATTAACATTTATTTGTTAATTTGAAAAATGTAAGTATGACCCCAAAAAAACTAAAACAAGAAATTTGTGAGGGGACCATGTATATTGGGATGTAATTAAGATCATRACCTCTATTTGGTCCTAGAAATGGTAAAGTTTCCTCAGATTGAGTTTAAAGTTACTCAATATATTTAGCATCAGAGTGTTGTGCAGGAACCATTCTGACACAAAGAGCATCAATGGACCCTCAACAAGACCCACATGATCTACAGCCAGCACCAGGCAGGCAGGCAGGGCAGGACACACCAGGCTTCTTTACATATTCACCTATAATGTACGAAATAAGTGTTTTTCACATTATTTTATATGAAAACCAAAGAAATTATGTTACTTTTCAAATGACATCATATTTTGATTTCAGCTGTAATGTGTTGCAAATGTTTATGAGTGATTTGCTCTGTGGCCACAGAGATGTTAAATGTATAAAACTTTAATTTTGAACTTCTGGTCCAAGTGAGTTCAAAACATTAATATAAAAAGTGACTAATGAATGTAAACATAGGTCAAAACTAAACTTTTGAAGATGGTGGTGGRGTTTCTGTCAGTCTCTGCTGCCACCTTAAGGCACAACTCTTCAGAAGTGCAAAGAACTTATTCCAAAGACAAAAAGTAGCATTTCTTATTTAAACTGACCACTGGAGCAACTCTATCGGCGTGCTCCGTCTGAAATCTAATTTGGAGTCTTTGGATTAAAGTAACAAAACAAAACTACAGTACTGAAGAGATTTTTTAGATTGTTCTTCTTTAGATTGTTCTTTTTATGTACAGTGCCCTGAGACAACGWATGTTGTGACTTGGCTCTATATAAATAAACTTGTACTTGAACTTGAAGAGTTCAGTTTTACAAGACTTATCTACAAAAAAGCTGTTTTATTTCTTCTCACAGGGAATAAATAGATTTATTTGCTCATCTTTAAGTTCTGCATCTTAGAGCAGAACATAAATGCTGAATAAACTGCTGACAAACATCATTCCTAAAATTTTATTTTGTTGATTATAAAAACAAATTAACTAACTAACTAACTAACTAACTAACTAACTAACTAACTAACTAAC
>NW_013952407.1:5676588-5678474 GCF_001266775.1 Austrofundulus limnaeus | reverse complement strand
TACACTCCTGATCAAAATCTTAAGACCAGTCAATATATATATATGAGTTCATTTGTCGTTGTTAGCAAAATATCTCATGGACAAATTTGAATAAAACTCCCAGGAAGTAGCTAACCAGTGGATGTTCATCTAAAATCAGTTCAAGTTGTCTGTACACAAAAATGTCTAAACAAATTTTGAACTAAAAGTTAGCATGGCAGTAGCTGAGAGTCTCGCACAACACGTACTCTGTGTGCTACACACTGAGCACAGTCAAYCAACAACATTTTGGTATTACCAGCAAAATATCTCATGAACCGMACTGATTTGAATGACTGAATGAAACCCTTATTCAGGTGTTGTACCTGTGTGTACTAATAGTGTAATTGCTGATTCAGCGTTCACACTGTCATTTTCCWGTTTATTACTGTTTTAATGCTAGTAGAAATCTATTTGATCTGTTGAGTATAAAATGTATCAAATTATCRATATCTTACGATTTGGGTGCTATGAATTTTGGTTTTGTAATTTTAATACTAAAATATTTAATGTATTTGCAAGAATTTTCTGTATAAATATGCAACAAATCTGCAGTTTCTTCAGAAATCTCTTTGAAATTTGCGTCTCAGTCTGTTTTTGTACATTGATGCTACTTTTAGCTAAACTCTTTGAAACTTTTAGTTTTATCCAGTGTTTTGCTACAATTTACCTCTACTCCAACGCTGTGTTTAGTTTTTAGCTACCCCTTTAGCATTTCCAGTTTAGCCAGCATTTTTGCAACTTGTAGTTTCAAGATACGCACTTTTGGCTTGTAGCAATCCTTTTTCAAAATTTACCTTTATGTTTTAATCTTCAGCTAAAATTCAGTTTTTTTAAGCTTAAAATAGCTTTTTGATAATTTAGACTTTAGCGAGTGTTGTTGTTGCTGTAACAACTTAGCTTCAGTTTCTTCAGCAAATTTCATCCGAGTCACATTGCTCTCACAATTCACGCTGCATTTTCACAGAAAAATGCAATTTCTCAGACTTTTTTTGCCTTTTGATGTACAAGCAAAAATTGCACAACACYTTTCTGCTCAGCTCTAAACAGGAAGTTACCAGCATCCCGGAAAGTGTTGAACTCGTCTCGTCTCTGTGTGCACAAGTGTAAAGACGGTTTAACCACGGCAGCACTTTGCAGGTGTTTCGACTCTTTCGTTCCCCGTTGGCACATTCGGCTCTCAGCGTGTTCGAACAGGCTGAGGAGAAAAACGACGATAGCAAAAAGCAGGTTTATGRCTGGCCTACTGAACTGAAATGTGAGATGCACCTTCATGTTGATACCGAGCACTCGTACAAGTGCACCAGGCTGGAAAACTGGTTTGTTTTCACTGATACCCTTGAGCATTTTAACTGTGCTTTTTTTTTTTTTTTMTTGCTTTTTACACAAGTTTGTCTGTGAGCAGCTCTGCTACCTTAAAGTAAAGTTTTTTTATGCCATACCTGAAACACCTTTAGTAAACCCAGCAGGCTTAGAATAACACTGAAGATATGTAAAACAGGAAACCATTTACTGTGTCAATCACATTCAAAACGAGGGATTTTTAATTTGTTTAACTCACAACTAAAAGGTGATTTTAGTTTAAAACTTTGACATGAAAGGTGGTATCATTCCTTCAAGAATTCTTTGTGTTTTTATTATGTTACATGAGTTGTTTTTTCACACAGAAATATTTTTTGAGATAATTTGTTTTCCAACATACATTAATTCATAATGGAAAAAAAAACAATGAAGAGTTTAAAGATTGAAGAAAAACATTTTCTATTAATGAATAATAAGATAAAGTTATCTTATTTCAATCAGGGAAAAGCATTTTAAGCAAAAAAGGAAACAAAAACAAATCAGTAAATTATTTGATTATTTTACCC
>NW_013952407.1:5667080-5669927 GCF_001266775.1 Austrofundulus limnaeus | reverse complement strand
GCACCAGTGACCCACACAACCCTGAAAAGGAAGAAGCGTGAACAGAAAATGGATGGATGGAATTTAAACGCCATCTTTAGTGGTGTTAGCACTAGCGTTAGCGTTAACGGTGGCTGTTGTCTCAGGATGATGACGGCCTAAGAGCCAAGCACCAACAGCAATGGCTGCGTTCCATTCTTAAATACCTAAATGTAAACTACAGCATTTAAGATTTAACTTTTACATTTATTTTCACAGATTTAGAATTGGGATTTAATATTTAAATTAACATTTCAATTGTATAAGAGCAGTGAGCTAAATAACAACGTTAGTGGAAAAAGTTTAACACTCAGAAGGTGAGCTAAATGATGAAAATGTGCTAGTGACATTTTATAACGTTTTGTTTTACACTTGGTTCTCCAAATAGTTCTGCCTGAATTCTGTTATCAACCAACGAGCTCACAAACATCTGCACCTCCTCATAACAGCACTGTGATGGTTTGTCAACTCAGCTCTCTTGGATCCTCGACAGAGTAGGTCCTGAGAACTGAGCAGGAAGCAGGTGGGCTCATCTAATGGAAGGACTCTGAAGCTGGATAGGGCCAAGTCAAGGACATGGAAAAAGACCAACTGAGAAGAAAGAACTCCAAATAAAAGACGTGCTCTGTACTCTGACAATGCTAAAAGCCATCAGCACAACAGACTGCCTTTTATGTAGCTAAAAATGTTTTAATTAAAGCTTTAAAACATGATTCTGAACTTTAAAAAATTCAGACATGCCCATTAAATAACACCCAGATTAAAGAGAGCTAATGGTGATGAACGCCACAWGTCCTGCACTGAGGTAGAGGGATGATGGTGGAATAAATCACATGACCTTTATCCTGGGTTTTCTTTGAATATCAGCTTCTGTTCTGTTTTATTTTCTCCTTGCTTTCTGTACACTTTAATATTTGGTCAAATTTAGGCAACACAACTGATGAGGCATACTTGTTTAGTGTTGAAAATCCTCTACATCTCCCACAAGCTGTTGTTTTGTGTTGGGCTCTTTTAGGATGGAAGCTTGTATCATGATTTTTTAYAAACCTAAATGGGCTGTGCTTTGACCAGTTTATTATTTGCAGCTTARATTCAGAGGACTTGAACAAAGATGACTGTTTTAAGTCTAAATGTGCTTCATGACTTGTATTGGCTGCAGCGAGTGCTAAGGCTGTTTTTATCCTGTGTCAGTCCTGAATGACCAAATGATCAAGATTTGAGCTGATCCCCAAAGGTCTGGTTGAGGATTTGTTTAATCCTCCRTCTTGTAGGCTCTGATTTTCTCCTGTCTTTCTTTCCCCCCGCTGTCTCTGTGTCTTGCATTTTTTTTATTGTAATTTTCATTTTCCTTAACAAAAGCCAAAATTACCTTTTTAAATGACCATTTTTTTGTGTCGACTGTTAGAAGACTGTTTTAAAAACAAGTCAGGTTCACATAATGCTTTTTACCATATAGTCCATTAAAAAATAGACACCCCCCCCCCCACAAAAAGTAGAAAGACAAAACAAAAAAAATTGGCATTTTCCAATTTTACTAATCCACTTCACATCACTCCGCCTTACTCAAGTCTTTACATCCCAGAAGAGACAGAAAATAAACAGCTGTTAGGATTGGGAAACCATAAACTTTTTAAAAATTTACAGTGTCAGGAGGTGAAGTGAAGGATCAGTGAGTGACAGAAAGTTCAGCAGTGGATTACTGCAATAAAAGTTCATGATGAGGTAATGACAAGTTTTCCACCGATCTGAAGAGTCTTTGACGAGTTGAAGTGAAAAAGAAATACTGAAGCTGAGTTTGTAAGCTAATACTAAACGTATGCTATTATTTTAAAAATTTAAATACCCCCTCAGGGCAGATAATAGCTATACAGCACAGCCACCATGTACTGAGTAAATACTATATCAAAGCAAAGTGAATGGTTTGCTTCGCGGCACTGAGGACATTCATGCACGACTATGTGGTTTATTTATTTGCAGAATTGTTAAAAAGACAAGCTGCTGGAAAGCTGAAGCAAAGGAAGAAGTAGTCGTGTTTTTGTGTTGATCAGTTTTGTCAAAATTGTAAAACAGAATTGTGTAAGGTGTGTACATGCCCTCTGAGTACTCTTATTGTCTGCTGTCTAAGGTGAAGGTGGAGAGACGATGTTTTTGCTTGTGTTGCACAACAAAGTGAAAGTTTAAGCTTTTATAACGCAAAGCCACCTTCTTCATCTGGTGGAATCAACCTGTCAAAATAAAAGACACAACACATAACTTGTGATTTGGTTTAGTCTCTAGATTTAATTTCATATATTGCAGGACCTGCAGTGTGACTACTGCACAAATACATTGCGTTGACAATGCTCAATCAATAAATGGTGCAGCTCTAACGGAGCCCCACTTCCATATGGGTGAACTGTTCCTTTAATGACAAAAACACACAGCTAAATGGGTTTGAGCACAAATATTCCTTAAAAAATAAGATTAAAAAACAAAACAACTGAATTTCTGTTCTGTAGTTAAATATGTTTTGGGAAACATTTTAAATTAAAAACTAGTGTGGAGTTCAGTYCATTCAGGTCTGTAACCTAGATTAGCAACCAGATTAAATTAGTCACTCTTCACAACAGAGGGTTGTTGGGGGCTTTGTTAGTCTGGCTCACAAGAGAGATGTTCTAGTCATGTGCAGGTGTGAATTTGAGGGAAACTGATTGGGAYTACTCCTCCTCTGTTTAAAGTAGTTTTTTTTTGTTGTTGATGTAAATCAGGAGTTCTTAACCTTTTTGACCTCGAGGCCCAATTTGTTGTACATAGAGTGGCACGAGGCCCAGTCAGACATTACTAATGAAT
>NW_013952407.1:5663699-5666061 GCF_001266775.1 Austrofundulus limnaeus | reverse complement strand
GTATTTTTACAGCCTTTATTTTACAGCTAAAATATATGTTTATCAAATAAAGTCCACTGTTACAACTAATCAGGGATCCCTTTAATGCTCCTCACTGCGCTGAACTGCAGACATCACACCGTTCAGCTTGGGTTTGGGTGTTTTGCCTTAGGATTGACCAGCACTCTTGAGGTTGGAGATCATTCTGGGTCTTCAGATCACTTCAGTGACTGAGACTAAAATGGTTAGAACTTCCTCCTTTTTGCTCTCAGTTGTTTCTTCTCCTCACACTCGTAGTTTCATTTTAGACAGCTCATTTAGAAGTTACTACATGGAAACAAATATGTACTTCCCATTCTCTCATCTGAAATTACCATAAATAAAATGCCAGATACCTACAGATATAAATGAAGCAGGATTATACCTGGTGAGGAAAATATCGATACAAATCTTTTGGGGGGGCAAAAAAAATAAAAATAAAAATAATAATAATAATAATTAGTTTAGACAATCTCAAGAAATTGATAACAATAGGGATCCACTAATGCAGCACCACTTTTAAATATCATACACTTTTTATTTGTCATTTCTCAAATAAATTTAGCAGATTTTTTTTGTTTTAATGTTTTTGAAATAAATTCTTAAGAAACCTGTCTAAATGCAGTTTGAGTTTTGTCAAATGAGTGTTTACTGGACCCCAAATGCTTTTCCAGTTTATTGAGGCTCTTTGAATTCCTCAGAAGAGATCCTGAATAACTCATCTTTTGTCTTTTTGAAACCATAATTACAACCTTAATTTTCCCCTCTGAATATTCTTTTCACTAGTCCTCGGTTATTTTATTCCAGTGTGGCATCTGTGAGCAATTATCATTTTGTTTTCATACAAAGCCAGCCAACAGAGGAAGCTGTTGTAGCGGTGCTCACAGCGTGTGTTGAGCGGCTGCAGGAAGGAGGCATGGACAGCTRCCGAGGTGGCTTATTCATGTTTCCAGGTGAGGCCACACTTGACCAGACTCTTATTGTGGCGGTGACCTTCCTGTCACCATGCAGCGAACACAAAGKAGCTTCATGAGGGTCAGCTGAGTCGCTTCCTCTGTCGCCTGTCCAACCATTCATTTGGTTTCCCTTTTCCATGTCTGGAGACATAATGTTGATTATGCTACTGGGAGAACTTTGTGTTTTTGATAAAATAATATTGATAAGCATTGCAGTGTTCTGAATATTTAGATTATATGACAATACTGTGATGATAGTCTTTAGAAGTTTTAAACCCAAGTYGGATGTTGCCTTGGCTGCAGCCCTGCATGTGATGGATGGACATTTTAACGCAACAAAAACAGCAAGTCTCACAATTTTTAACAGCAGAGCTGCTAAAAAACAACATTCCTAAAATTATTTMACTTTCATACCAGAAATTTTAACTATAATTATCTTATGTTGAGAAAAGATAGAGCCTTAAAAATTAAACTGTTTTGCATGATCTCATGCAATATTACAAGACCTCTCAGATTTATTAGCACTTAGCTCGATATTTGTAAAACTGATGGAATTATAGCCATTTTTGTGTTGATTAATTTTAATTAGCTATGGCAGCCATCTTGAATTGAATTTTCTTCAGAAGTCAATGGGCCTTTTGCAAGAACATGTTCGTATACTTATCCTAAAATTTTCTTACTTTTGTTCACACAAAGGTTCGTATGAACATGTCACGTCAGATTCAACAAACTCTTTCTTCAGGAAAAGTGTGTAAATGAGCTGCGTAAACTGATGAATGTGTATCAGGTGCTCGTGCACCAGGAGAGGAGATTTGCCTAATTATCAGCCTAAAAATACCATATAAGGCTACGTTTCCTGCCTGTCATACCAGGAAGTGTCCATTCATAAATGACATCGCAAAGTAAAAGGAACTGTCATTTTTAGCAGCGTCAGCTGTGGAATTAAAGGACCTGCTATAGCCAGGATTGAAATGTGCTGCTAATGCCGTGTGTCCCGTGGGTTGTATACAGTCACAGAAATAAAACTCTAAACCATATTCATCTCTCTCTAATCCTGCTCTGCTTTTCCTTTTGTCAAATATTTTTAATTTAAATGTAAACAACTGTGTTGCATAATTTTCATTTATTCTGAAGAAGAGCAGTCGCGCACTGCTACACCCCCCCCCATTCAGCCGTCACAAGTGTCAGATGTGTTTCTGAAAATAAGCATTTTAAAATGTCTCCAAACTTCATTTAACTTCATATTAATATTGAAGTGCTATACAACGGCATTAATAGCCAGTTTAATTTAATTTAACCACTTTATGTCATTAGACTACATTATTACATTTAAAATTATAATTCCAATTCAAACAGAATAACCTATTTTCAGCATAATCATGGAGTAC
>NW_013952407.1:5661329-5662942 GCF_001266775.1 Austrofundulus limnaeus | reverse complement strand
ACACACACACACACACACACACACACACACACACACACACACACACACACACACACAAACACAAACACAAAAGTGGACGGGACAGAAGCGGAAGGTGGTTCTTAAAGAGACAGAGGCCAATTTCAAGGTGTTTAGAAGAGGAAGTTTATTTAAACATAAAAACAGCATTTTAATAACAACTAAAGGTGACATTTATTATGGTATAGTATTTAAAGGTTTGCTTGAGAAACACATAATATTGTCCCTTTAAACCATTTAGTGTTTCAGATTAGAGGCAGAGTGAGGCTGTAGAGCTGGAGAATGTTTGCATACTACAATACTTTTAAAAGGCGTTGGCACGTTTCTTTATCACCAGATGACATTTTACAGTAAGTTCACTGCAGCGTCTTGTGGCTGTAACCTTGAGGTTTCATGCAGCAGTTTGCAAACATCGTAGCACTTTTTTTTAAAGGTCGCTTGTTTTCCTGTCTAAACCCTATGTGTGACTGGGAAGTGAAGTGCAGCGGGTCGTGAGCAACATGTCAGTCTACAACAGCAGCCGTTTAATCTCCTGACTTTCAAGTGAGACTTCTGTTAGAGAAAGAGCTGAAACATGGGTGATGTAAAAGCAGCTCTACAGGACGTGTGGGTGTGGATCGAGCTTTTCAGATTTTGTCCTGGACTCATGTTGCCAATGAAATCTTTCCTCTTTTAAAGAGATGATTGTGCTACAAGGAGAAGTTAGTAGGTCGGCCTGACCTCCGACCTGCTCCAGTTGTTTGTAGTTCCATCTATCTGCGTACAGTTAAGCAGCTTTTTTTTTTTAACACAATTCTCTTATTTATGACATTTTCCTAGAAAAAGGAATTGAAACATTTTTGTTAAGCTCATGAGCTCAACCACATACATTAAAAAAAATTAAAAGCTGCACCTAGCAATTATTTGATTGATTGTGATAAAAATGTAGACAATAAATGATCTAAAGTCCTCATCTTAATCTCCTTTGARCAAAAAGGACAAAAAAGTCTTACTAACTGCACAAATCCCACAGTAATTCATATTATTACTTGGGAAGAAAAGCATGAAAGTACTAAATATATTAAACTGCCACAATAACATACTTGTACTATTTCTGTTTTTAATTGACAAATTTAGGCGTTACCCCTAATTTATTCAAGATGAGGTTCTGCTCCACTCCACAACATTTATAACCAATGAGAGTATTTACACTGACTCCGCACAGTGGCGTAAGGCAGCAGTGAGCAGATGACGATCCGCTAAAATTATTCCATCAATCTACAAAAATCACATTGCACCAACAGGAAAAGGAACAAGCATAACATCTTTATTTTCAAAATAATTCACCAAAGGCAGACTAATTTTGTCGAAATCCCAGCTATTTTAATAAATATATGGATACATTTCCACACAAATTCTGTCAGAATGTATTGTTCTGTTTGGGAAGCAGATGGCAACATAGGGCATACACACACGTTACACGTGGATTTTATTTTGAAATCAGAAGTTTCAAAAAAGTTGACAGCGATAAAAAAATTTTTTATATAGCATATAATTTTTTAATTACTGCTACAGTTGAGAAATTTGACCTTTTTGGTCACAGTTGGCTACTGTAG
>NW_013952407.1:5641552-5660265 GCF_001266775.1 Austrofundulus limnaeus | reverse complement strand
TATATATATATATATATAAATTTTTTTTCAAATAAAAATAAATAAAAAACAAACAAAATTGCCATTTGTTTTGTTTTGTGTGTTTTGTTTGAGGTGCATTTTATTCTACGATTTCAGAACGTATGCATTACATTTTGTCATTGTTCTTTGACTGAATAAGAAAACCAAAAAGGTTTCATAAATCTTGCCAAATGACTGAATTAAAAGGATGAAAGKGACCCAACAAAAAGACTGCCAGTTTGTGTCTGGAAATGGTTTTTGTAGCATATTCAGACAGAGCAAGTTTTTTTTAATCTGAAGATAGCAAAAAATGGATATATTTAAGTCAGAAAAGGCTTAGAAGTTAATCGAGGCCAAGAAAGACGCCAATAAAGGAGATAACTATACCTCTGCCATGTCTCTTGGTCTCATGTTTCAATTTTTCCAGGTTTTTTCCTCTGTTGTGACAGATGTTTATTCATTTATTAGTTTGTTTGTACAGGCAGCAGAAGATTACAGAAACATACAGACACAAACAGACATGCTTGTGCTTATATATCCCTTACCCTAAACCTAACCTGGCAGGTACATAKCTAACGCAAAACCTARCCTAACCTCAATTCACACCTTGATRCTAAACCTAAACTRTGACCCARCAATSGTATTTCCCCCAAAGTGTACTGGGCTTTTGTCACRGTAAGAAWTAGTGAGTCCTCACCAGGCTGTGTGCACTGGGAAAATGGTCAAAAATTGTCCCCACTAGGTAGTAAAAACCTGTACAAACACATACACATCCAAAAGCTGAATTCTGCACACAAAAAGGAAATGACCTGCTGTTATGACTCCAACATCTGGATCTTACGTAGTTCCTTAGTTGAGGGGTGGAGGTGGAGGGCAGAAAACATAATTCACTTTTAATCCATGTCGCCTGCTGGCGTTTGTTACATCAGAGAAAAATGGAAATGTTTCTAAAAGCTTCTGGAGACAGAATTTTTAAAATTGATTTTATTTTCAAAGGGCTCTGAAGAATCATTTGAATTTTACTTTTTATGTTTAATGACAGGGTTTATGTCTTGCTTACGTTACTTTAGATATGTTAAAATACTGCCATTGCACACACACGCTTTTCAAATAAACCCAAAAAAGTCACAAACTACTAAAATCCTAGATTGTTTTATGCCGTGGCTGTGCCGACCGTCAGCTGAGAGTTTCACAATTACAGATTTTCTCTGTTGGTGCAAAAGCAAAGAAGTTGGTCCTCATATCCACTTCCGAGTGGTTCAAACAGTTCAAATAACCATTCGAGTGTCCTTATAACAGTTTGCTTTAAAAACACATAATGTACTGGCATACAGCATAGCTTCAACTGGCATTTTATTTTTTTAAGCTTTGGTTGTGCACGATTAGTCAAAGAATTTACCAGAACTCCTTATTTCAGGTCATTTAATAGATTAGAACAGTTACTCTGCCTTTAGACCAACTCTTAAAACAACTTGAAACACACAATAGTCCAGGGAGCGGTTGGGGGTTGGGTGTCTTGCTCAAGGACACCATGACATGTGGGCATGGCAGGGAGTTGAACCTGTGACTTTCAGATCCCAGGCTGGCTGCGCTACCACTACTCCACAGCCYCTCAGTAAATAAACAGTGTAGCCACTTCCTGCTAGACATTGACAACAACATAACAGCCCCCCCCCCAATCGGGACTCAAAATGAGCCTTTCAGACTGAACATCAGTACGATGRCATGTGACAGACAGTGCAGGGATTACAGCTCCTAATCTGCCTGTCATGAAAACCCAACAGAAAGAGGAAAAAAAGAGAGAGATCATGATGGTGGAGTAACAAATGGCGGATTGTCAAAAACAAAATGAAAYATGACTATGAGGACTTTGGACCAGATGGTATCTTTAGCCTCATGGTGAAGCTCAGAAACATGACACATGGGTCAGAAGCAGCGACTAAGTGAGTCGGCTTTTGTACTGTGTGTGTGTGTGTGCTGTTGATAGTGATGTTTTATTTGTTGGAGTTAATATGGACACAAATATAGAATAAACTAAAGAGAAATGTTGTGATTGTTGTGTTAAAGGTGAAACAGGAGGTAGGGAGTTTGTCCTGTAATTGGTGGGTTACCGGTTCAAATACCCYTTCTGTTTGTCTCAGTGTCCTTCGGCAAGATACTTTACCCACCTTGACTGCTGGTAGTGCTCAGAGGGTCCGGTRGCGACGGTGCATGGCAGCCTTACCTCTGTCAATCTGTCCCAGGGCAGCTGTGGCTACATTGTAGCTTACCACCATCAGTGCGTGAATGTTTGTATGAATGGGTGAATGACCCTAAGTGTAAAGCTCTTTGAAATCCATAGGGACTTGATAAAATGCTATAAAAGTTCAGGCCATTTACCATTTCACCGTCTTGTCAGAAATTCTCRCTACAAGGTAAATAAGTAAATATAACAAATGGCTTCTTGTCAGGGATGAGTGAAGCCATGTTCTCTGCTGGTGTTCCACTGAAAATAGAGAAAATAGAGAAAATAAAAAAAAATATACTATAGTATTTCTACCATTTTAGCACATATATTGTATGATTTACAGTACATCATTTTAAATTTTTAGTTTTTACCTTTAGAGCCCTGTGTGGTCAAGCCCCAATCTATATCTCTGACCTTTTAGAGCCCCATTCCTTTTCTCGCAGCCTCAGATCTTTCAGCCAAAGGTTGTTAATGGTTCCACGGACTGATTTCAAGACTAGAGGGTATAAAGCCTTTAGGGTTGTGGCCCCCAGGCTGTGGAATGCACTGCCTCTAACTTTGCGCTGCCTTGATWCTCTTGAAATGTTCAAAAAGCAGCTGAAGACACATTTGTTCAGACTAGCTTTTAATTAATTTTAAGTAATTTTTTCCCCAATTTATGTAATATTTTTATCGCATGTATGTTTTGTTTTATCTGTCTTGTTTTTATCTCTTGCATTTTTATGTCTTCTTGTAAAGCACTTTGCGGTTTCTGACCTGTAAAAGGTGCTATATAAATAAAGTTTACMTACTTACTTGGAATTCCAATAAAACATAGTCACAAACATAATCTTTTCATGTTTTTCTCATTCTTCTCATGTTCTTGTTCTTCTTGCTAAAGAGTTWTATTAATTCTGCTAGTTTCAAATTGTTTTCAAATTAGGGACACATTTATTTTACCAAACCAGCTCATCATTAGACAGTGGCTTTTAGCTAGGATTTTGGAAGAGGGTGCCAACACCTTAGATTGGGGGTGCTATTGTTATGATTTCCTGACACCCCTTCTAGCTAAAAGCCTGCTTTGCAATAATATGCTTATCTCCAGCCAGTCATGCTGTATTTGTTCAGATACTTGTGTTTTACTCAGAGTACCAATTTACACATTGTCAGCCCTGCTGCATAACTTGCTGGGAAATTTACAAAGTCACAACAAATATTTGATGAGAAAACTACACAAAAATTTCAAACCACTTGTCCARAAAAAAGACACTATCTAAAAGGACGATTTCTATAAATTTTTGCTACAGCATTTTGTGAGTTGGTCTATTCTACAACTCTGTTTGAAATTACTGTTCCATTTTTTTCTGTAAGTATCCAGAAGCCTCACAGCTGTGTGCACTGATTTGTTTGTACATTGTTGAGAGTTGGCCAGAATCAGAGCACTCTGAATATTAGCTTCAGRAGTGTGTGATGGGGAAAAAAAATGTTTGGCTAATAGATTAGTGGCAGGAGATGCAAGCCTGTAGTTTTACATCCTGCCAGGAAGCACTGAAGAAGTCCCAGCTGAGAAATGCTGGAGTTCTTGGCTGCTAGCCTTTTAAGTCTTTCTCATCAGATGCCCACACAGGTSTCTGAGTATTCAGTAATGTTCTTGGCTCAAACTAAAACCCTACATGATAAAATGCACTTTATATATAATTATAAATTAAATTCATTCTCTGTGCATAAATAAAGACTAATGTGACTGTATGTATTTGTTGTTCTGTGGGAACTCCAATAGGTTGATTGGTCAGCAAGCGGTACTTATAAGACAATAATCAGCAGAGTGTTCATGAAATGTGAGGTGTTCAAGCCCTAACTGGCTCAGAAATGTTTCATTTTATTTAACTAAATAAAGTGTACAGGTGATATTAACCTCTACAGGTACATCTCTGTATGATGAATATAACATACTACTAATTAAATCCCCCAAAATTAGTCTCTCAGAAAATATTAAGATTACCTAAGACTGATAGATTGTCAAGGTGTGGACTGCAGCTGGAGTCAGTGCTTCAAGTCCCACCATAACAGGATGAATCCAGGAGCTGGGCTGCTGCTTTCCCCTTCCCTTGTGTCAGAGCACTTCTGAACCAGAGACATCATCAAATAGTGTCTTACCTGGACTAAGGAGGACAGGACTATTTCTCAGTGGTCAAAATTGGTATTTTCAAAAGAATTAAAATTTTGCGATTCATTTTGAAGTCAAGGTGTAGAATGAAGTGTGGAGAGGCACAGAATCRAAGTTGTTTGAGATCCAGAGGGAAGGTTCTTGTCAGGGATGTGTGAAGCCATGTTCTCTGCTGGTGTTCCACTGGGTTTTATCAAGTATGAAGTCAGCATATTAGAGCACTTCCTGSTTTCCTTTTCTAACAAGTTTTATGGAAATGCTTATTTTACTTTCCAGCAGGACTTCGCATCTATCCATACAGGAAAATACCAGTAGCTGGTAAAATGACCATGGTACCACTGATGGCCAGATTGGCAGCAAACTGTCCTGACCTAAACCCCACAGAGAATCTACAGAGATTTGTCAAGAAGAAGATAGAGACACCAGAGCCAACAATGCAGACAAAGTGAAGACTAACCTCAAAACAACTTTATAACAATATTATGTTGGAACATTACATCACATTTAACCCCTTAGGAACAAAGGGGCAGACACTATAGGATTTTTTTTAATTTTTTTCTGCTGCATTTCATTTTATTTGATTTGTATATAAAAGAAATAATTGGATARGTGAAAGTGTTTGTGGCATGACAACCCCATTGGAGCCGCGCACCCGCTTGTGCTCGCAATGTTTCAAGGAAGGCAGCTAGCTAGCTTTCACAAAACTACCCTGTTGTCAGGGAAAACAAACACACAAACAAAAATAAATAAATAAAACCATCCAGGTGGCTTTGGGTACTGAAGTCAGTCAAAGTTGGACCATGAGCCAGGCCGGTCACTTGAGCTCCACGTCCTGGGGAGGAGATAAACCCACTTCATCTGAATGCATACAGCCATACAAATGATTGATCAGTGACTTCCAACCTAGTAGGAGGCAGAGGGGGGACAGTCTGGACACTGTATAGGGCTGATAATTACTAATAACATCCATTTAAGTAAGTCGGGATCCTGAGAAACTTTCTCAGTCCTTTGGTTGATGATGCGACAGCCACGATGACCTTCAGGCTACAGCTCCTCAACGCCAAATCTGCAACAGAGGTCTAATATGGATTACATATATTCAACCTCCCCTGGGACATGTGAAACATTCTTCCAGAAATAAGAGTTGAAGATCACAGGGACAGGGATCTTCACCAGACATTTCCGTATCATCCTCACCATACATTTAATCAAACTTACCACCAGGTGGTGCACAGTTGACAGCTCTACCCCACTCTTCACCCGAGTATCCAAGACATAGGGCCGCAGGTCAGACAACAAGATTACAAAATTGATCATCGAGCTATGGCCTAAGGTGGTTTGGTACCAATTACACTTATGGACCACCCTATGCTCAAACTGTGTTTGTTATTGACAACCCATGCTTGGCACAGAAGTTCAATAACAGAACATCATTCAGTTTCAGATCAGGAAGGCCATTGCTCCAAATCACAACCTTCCAGATAACTCTGTCATTGCCCATAAGGGCATTGAAGCCACCCAGTAGAACAAGTGAGTCTTCAGACAGCACCCTTTCTAGGACAACATCCAAAGACTTCAAAAACGCTGGGTAATCTGAACTGATTTTTGGTGCATAAGCACTAACAACAGTCAGAACCTTCTCTTGTGCAACACGAAGCCACAGTGAGGCAACCCTTTCGTTCACCAGGGTTCAACTCCAACATCAAGGCACACAGCCGGGGGCTTGTGAGTATCCCCACACCTGCCAAATGCCTCTCTCTCAATGGAAAACTCCAGAGTAGGAGAGAGTCCATCCCTTCTCCAGGCATTGGGTTCCAGAGCCCAAGCTGTGAGTAGAAGTATGCCCAATTATATCTAGCTGGTAACGCTCAAACTCCCGCACAAGCTCCGGCTCCTTACCCTCAAGTGWGGTTATGTTCCACGTACCTAGAGCTAATCTATGCGACCATGAATCGGCATGGACAGTGACCCCCTTCGCCTGTTGCCCAGCATGCACTGGACCCAACCTTGATGGCTCTCCCTGCGGGTGTTGAGTCCATGTGGTGATGGCCTCCTGTAGTCATTTCGGGCTTGGCCCAGCCAAGTCCCAGGAGACAAGACTCAACCACCAGGCACTCGGCGACAAGCTCTCCCCCAGGCCTGGCTCCAAGGTGGTACACAGGTTTCTCCTTTCAGGCCAAGGTTTTCTGACATGGTTGATCTTCCATTTCATCAAGAGTTCTGAATGGCTCTTAATCTGACCCCTCCCTAGAGGCCTGTTTGCACTGAGAGACCCTACCAGGGGCTAATGCCTCAGACAACGTAGCCTCCAGGATCAAGGAGGTATTCAAACCCCTCCATCACATTAAGGTAGCAATTCTGTGGAGGGGTTTGAGACTACTATTATATTAAAACCTAATTTTAACTATTTTAATTAGTCTGTTATTTTGGATAATTAGGTAAACCAGCCAGCCAATTTATCAGCATGGATTTGCTTAATTTTGGGAAATTGGAAATTGGCCAATATTTAGATAAGGTAGGTAGAAAAAAATCAGCTTTTCATCTACATMTCAGAAAATTATCCACTTTTGCTCTGCTGTAAGCACTGCCTAATATCCAGTTAAAACAAGTTTGTATTATTTCAAGGGTATTGTCTAAGTTTTTCAATAAAATAAGATTGGAACATTGAAGGTGTATTGTGACCTTATAATACATGACAGTGTTATTATTTTAAAAAGCTGTATAAGCCAAAATTGGAATCGGCAGGTCAGAGTTTTTAAAGATCAGTGATCACTCAGAAAACTGCAGTCAGTGCACCTCTGTTATTTACTGAAATTAATCAGGTTTTGGGTTGCTGTTTCTCCTGACAATAATTGCAGCTTTAGGGCAAACAGTTTTTTAGAAAGAAAACAGTAAAAACTCAATTTCAAATTTTTCTTGTTTACACAATATCAAGCTCTAGTGGCACAATTGGACAGCGCATGGTACTTATAAGACAGTAACCAGCTTAGTGATGCCAAGGTTGTGAGTTCAAGCCTCACCTAGACCAGTTCTGGGCCTTCATTTCAAGATTAAAACATACATTTTTGTGTCTCTTAACGCTAAGCTAGATTGATGTTGTATTTTAGTCAAACTGCATCTAACTTAATTTGATTGAGATAACGTAGAGTCCCCTAAGAGGGTGACAACTGAATTCTATTCAAAACTGCGAGCCAAGGTTAAGTTTAGTAAGATTCTTATTCATGTCTGTGGTAATGGTCCCCAGTTGCACCATTCTCAGGCAGGGATAATATAATATACTGTGAAAATTGAAAGCAGGTAAAAGTGTTGGGTTTTGCCTTGCTGCTTCATCTAAATAAAACTGCATCTTTAGGATGACCATTTGGGCACTGTGGTGGCTCAGTTGGTAGAGCTGTTGCCTCTCTGCAAGAGGTTTGCCAGATTAAATCCTGTCCAGGTCCTCTCTGAGTAGAGTTTTCATGTTCTCTCCGTGCATGTGTGGGTTTTCTCTGGGCACTCCGGTTTCCTCCCATAGACCAGCAACATGACTGTTAGATTAATTGAGATCTTTAAATTGTCTGTAGGTGTGAATGGTTGTCTTTATTTGGACCTGAGATGGACTTGCAGCCTGTTCAGGGTGCACCCCACCCCTCACATAATGACTTTTGGAAATGGGCACTGTTATGTATTTTGGTCATTTCGAGACACCGTAGTTGAGACGTATGTACGTAAGCAAGGCAATAAGCATTGTAAAAAACAGGGAGAACTGAAGAACCTGTATGTTCTGTTGCTGTTGAGGTAAAAAAAGAAGTATGAAGTTCCTATCAGACTCATCTCTTTGTAGTTACACCACATAGGATGTAACAGGCACCAGTGACACCCATGAWCCTAAATGGAAGAAGTGGGTAAAATATAATGGATGGATGGAAATTTCTTTGTGAAGAAAACAATAACTTGTAAAATGTCATGTGGCAGAAAATTGATTTCAAAGATTTCAGTAAGGGCTGCACAATTGGTCGGTGCTTGTAAGACAGTAGCCAGCTAAGTGATGGTTGTGAGTTCAAGCCGCACTTTGAGCATTTTTAAAGATTAAACATTTGTTCATTCTCTTCATGGTAAGCTACGTAAGTATGGTAAGATTGTTGTTCATGTCGCTGGTTGTGATTCTTGCCGGCACAAATTAACATACAAGAAAGTCCTTTGTAAAGCCAGAACTGCACATTATTTATCGCACGAGCTCTCTGAATTGTCAAAAATAATATCTTCATCAAAGCATCAACATATGTGCTAGATCCCATTCCAACCAGACTGTTAAAAAAGGTATTTCTCCTAATTAATATCCCTAATTTACATCTAGTGACCGAAATAACAAGATCGTGGATGCAGGCAGTCAAAATATGTATTCTCCGCAGGGTAGCTGGACTCACCTGTAGAGATAGAGTGAAAAGTTCAGTTATCTACCTCAGAGTAGAACTCCTCCACATGGAGAGTAACCAGTTGAGGTGGTTCGGGTGGTGGAAGAATTAAAATGCATCCTTTGAGCAGAAAATTAAATCCACTTTGTTTTTATTTCCAATTATTTAAAAAGCACCTAAGCTCCAGTGGTGCAATTGGTTAGCATGCAGTACTTATGACAGCAACCAGCTTAGTGATGTCAAGGTTGTGAGTTCAAGCCTCACYTTAAACACCTGCTGCTATGTTAGTGGTGCATTTACATCTTCCTACTGCAACATGCTGTATTTCTGGGTAAAGTCAGTTTATGTTGAATGTTTTATTTTCTTATGAAAAGTTAAATGTACTCTCCTTGGAATATCAATACAGCACAACAGAAATATCACAAGGCAAAATACAAAGTGTTTTGGACAGAAGTTCAGTGTTCTATTAGATAAAAATAATTTCTTAAAGGGATCCATGATTAGTTGTAACATTAGACTTAATTTGATAAACATATTTTAACTGTAAAATAAAGACTGTAAAAATACTGTAGGCTGTTTAATTTTTATAATTTTTAAAGTAAAAGTTTAAAAATATATTACACGGATGGAGCCATTCTGTTTACATGCAAAGCATTCTGGGTAAATGATGACATGGATAGGTCCTCAGTGCAAGGCTGCAAGCGAGCTATATCCACCCTGAAGGTTAATCTTGGACAATATCTGATGATCGACTCTTTTAAATGAAACCAGAGAGCGTTGACAGAGAGGAGAAGGTAGAAATGACTCAGCCTGAACTGAAAATATAGATGGAGGACCTCAGTTTATCTTGTTAGTTTGTTAATTTAGCGCTGAGCTAATACATATAAGGCAATATAGCATCTGCGCTAGCGCAAAGGCTAACAGGCTAAGCTGAGGTTCTTCTTCCATGAAGCAGCTCTGTTGTCCTCCATCTATATTTTCAGTTACAGGCTGAGTCATTTCTACCTTCTCCTCTCTGTCAACGCTCTCTGGTTTCATTTAAAAGAGTCGATCATCAGATATTTTCCGAGWTTAACCTTCAGGGTGGATATAGCTCACTCACACCAAGGACCTATCCACGTCATCATTTACCCAGAATGCTTTGCGTGTAAATAAAATGGCTCTGTCCGTGTTAAAATATATTTTTGAAAATTTTACAAAACTAAACAGCCTACAGTATTTTTACAGTCTTTCTTTTACAGTTAAAATATATGTTTATCAAATAAAGTCTAATGTTACAACTAATCAGGGATCCCTTTAAAACAAACTGCATCTCTGGCTGTAACAGATCTGTTTGTGTCTGAACTATATCTGCAACAGTTAGTTATTGCTCAATAAATCTCATCACTATTGTTTTGTCAAGCTGGCAGGTTTAGAAGGCGGCAGTGGGCATGGATGAGACAGGAAGCKGGACCAGCAGCCTGCAGAGAAAAAAACCACCGTGGCTCAAACTGGACATCCCGACCATTCAGCTGACGCCGGACGACACGTCGCCGCTCAGTCAGGTGGAGTGCAGCACTGAAGCCTGAATGGTGGAGCTGTYTCCATATGATSAGTTACTTCTAAAAACTTTGACKATTTCTTTGTGTCTMTATGTGCTGTAGCCAGTGAAGCGTGTGCGCAGCGTCAGCATGCCAGGGGAAAATCCACAGACACACACTGCTGCCTTGGAAACCTCCAACATCTACCTCAAACCTCAACCAGAGAGATCACCCTTCATGCAGTCCGTCAAGAGGTTAGGAACACATCCACACAATCGCTGCATTTTTCAGTTCTATTTTCTCCTGTCTCTAATTTCTCTTTCAATTTTGCATGTGTACTAACTAACTAAMAAATCCTTCACGCATATAAACCTTCAGCATAAGTGTTTCAAGCTTTACTTTTCATTAAACACAAATGATCTAGCTGTTTCTTATTTCTTTTCCTTGCTTTCCTTTGCCTTATTTACCACCTTCTTTCTCCCCTGCTATTTTCTTATCCCAAACGTGGCTGTAGTGAGAAAAGAGTGCGCTTTGATCGTGTCAACACAGTTCCCCCAAAAGGCCAGAGGGGTTCGATGAGGGTGTCAACCTGCCGTAGGAGGTCCTGCATCCCCAAAATACTGGCCAGACGGCGTTCGTCTATACCCAAACAGATCATCAGGTACAAGAGAGGTGGAAAAAAAAAAAAAACGACTTTGCTTTGAAGATTAAGATTGCCATGAAGATTGTAGTGTAAAGTGCTTTGAGTAACCTGGTTGGATAGAAAGACATTATATATCCAGTTCACTTACCATTTATCATTTACAATTGTCTTATAACACCAAACGTGACAATAAACATTAAGTGTGAGGGAATATCAAATTTAACCATGTTATTGCCTAATAATGAATAGGTTCATTTTAGCATGTTTACTCCTTGAAGTTTCCACTAAAGTTTGCTTTAATGTGTTCTCCTGAAGAGAGTTCAAAAGGCCAGGATGAGTTTTTACTCTTCAAACAAAGCTCGTGTCTCGTGTATGTGGGAAGATGCCTTGTTGATCTGCAGGAAGATTAAAACACATTATGAGTCATTGCTCTTGTTAAAGAGCCATTCACCTTGACAGATCAGGCTGCAGATTTAAATGATAAATGATTTACTGTTTAGTCACAAAGATGGTCATAATTATAGGTGTTCAGACTTAACAGACCACTTCTTCCAGCGAGTGTTGACGTAAATGTTCAAAACTACACGCATAGTGTTAGCTTTGAGGCACGGCTACTCTAATGTTTGTGTGTGAGGCTGTGTCATGTTCAGACATGTCTGAGTGCCCTGGTCCAACTCTCCACCCTCCTAATGTGTACGATGATCTTTCTTTAGCCCGTCCCTCTAAGCTTCTGTTTCCTGTGGCGTGCCGGGCTTTCAGAGAAAAACTGYTGTTTTTGACTTTGGGCCAACTTCTGACACATTCACGCTCTCCTACACATCCACAGTGCGATAGAAACCTCTGTTGTGTGCTCGAAGGCGACACGTTCAGGAAGATCCTCCTGCTTGTCTCGCTGTCATTGAGCAAGTCCAGCTGGAAGGGAACTGGAAGCAGATCTCGTTTGACATCAGGATGTTTGTCCTACAAGTCAGATTCCTGTCTGACAGAGAGGATCAGCTCTAACTTTCAATTTTTGATCACCCAGGACCTTTCCAGGCATGACAGAGCAGTTTAGCACTGTCTGGACAAATGTTGATCCTCCTCTGTTTGTGTAACAGCAAGGTACCGCTGGCCTGGATACCATGAAATCCCCTTCTGAAACTCTGGATGTGTAATTTGTGACGGATCAGCTTGGAATCAGCGGCTCAGAGTTTTATTGCGGGTCAGGGTGTAAGTAGGGTTACTGTGTTAGTGATGCTGCTGTTGGAGTTGATTAACCTCTGGAGTACCCACCCCAGGCAGGTATGACCTGGATCCTGAACCCCTCSTGGAGCTCTAAGGACAGGTAACGTGAGCTGTGGTGAACAAGATCAGAGTGCAATACATGAAAAATTATTATTGAATTGGTTTGGATTAATGTAAAATGTAGGATTTATCCTCTTTTTCCTTTTTTAATCTTTTCCTGCTGGTGAGTTCCTCTCATTTTATTCCTCAGATATGGACCCACACATGGTCCCTCTTCGCTTTTCCACTCAGACGAAAGAAAACAGGAAAATGGGAGGAGCGCAGCAGTTGTTGTATATTGGGAACAGGTGGTCAGGAAGGGGCGGAGTTGCGTGCTTGACAAATCAGGCGGCACAGTCCTTATGTCACTACGTACACCCTACATCAATAACGATGATCATACGTAGCAGAGAGCTTGGCAGATTGTACAAAAATTGTTTTTATTTTTGTTATGACATGAATTTTCCATATYCCAACTTAGCAGTTTAAACAATCTGAACAACTTTCAGAATGTTGCGCGCACCATTAAGTTGTTTCACAGGGAACAAATTTCCTTGCTGCGCAGCTGACATGCAAGAAATATAGCACCTTAAGGCAAACTAGTGTCGTTGTTGGAGGTGATGAGCTTGGTAGAGACGGACACAAAGTATGGAAAAAGAAGCGGCGCTACGTAGGAGTTGAGGGTGATGCCCAAGAAGAACTTGTGCTGAAAGACGAGGCTGTTTCTGTTGAGTGGAAGTACTATAGCTTTAAAAGTGCAGCTTCTGCAAACTATGTAGATTTAAAATTGTTGTGGCTAGTGGTAACACAAACAGTTCGCTCCATCACCTGAGCCTCAAACATGTCTTMGAACACCGAGACTGTTTAAAACTAAAATTGTCACCTTCCACATCCAAAACTGGAAGAGCTTCAAGATGACGCTCGAGTCAAACAGAACCGGCAGCACGACGTCTCAGTGGTTAGCCCTGCATCATAGTCTTGGGTTCAATTTTACAGTTTGGACCTGGGGTCTTTCTGTGTGGAGTCTCCTTGTGCTCGACAAAAAACATACATATGTTAAGTTATCGTCTCGAGTGTCTTCTCTTGCAAAAGAGAAGTGTGATCTCAGTGGTATTTGGTTGGTCACAAAAAGGTTAATAAAAGCATCCTTTGCAGACACGTTTGCCAGAGGTACTCCCTAACACTCACAGCATGAGAAGTCAAATACCATTAAATACAGTGATATCAGTACAATTGTTAAAAATACCAAGATATAAAATTTTGGTCATGTCGCCCAGCACTAATGTAGRGACAAGAACCATATGTAAGGACATCACCAACCATTTAAAACTGATTAACTCTTTGAAACAAACAGATCCTCAAGATCTAGTTCCCTTAAAAGAGCCTTAAATCTTATCTCCAGTAGCGAGGCAGCTGCAGGTGTTCAGATGAGTCGGACGAAACCAACTCAAAGTTGAGCAAGGMGGAGTAGAATGTAACAATTATTTTCTTTTTTTTCTTAGCATAGCATGTAACTAAAACAATAAAATTAGAACGAGAAAACTCTTACAATAAATAAATGATTATACATGGCTTTAAGTCAGATAATGGGGAAGCAGCTGCTCTATTTGCTCTGTTGAGTTGGTGTTTCTGACTGCAAAGCAGTGGATTTCATAAAACTGTTGATCTTTTCCTCCAAATGAAAGTAGCTGTGTAACTAAAATTAGTCTAAAAGTAAAAATGCTGCATTTTGTAAAAAAAAAAAAAAACACGTTTGTGGGAATTTTTTTTTATTTTTTTTTTCCTCAAAGTTACTATAAAGATCAAAATATGCAGCAGATTGGAACATGAACTTGAATTGAATGTTTCAGCTTGTGCACTGGAGTGTGGTTAAACAAGGTGGATCAAACTTAACTCTGGGTTATTTTGAACTTTCACAACTTTGTATTTTCACAGTTGTGGTCACCAGACATACATTTGTGGGTATGAAAAGAGGTCACCTGCCATGGGTTGCTTCATAACTGCAGCAMGGATAATTGAATCTATTGTAATAATTTGTAATTTGTAGTAGGCTAATGTTTCCACTAACTRGTTAATCTAAGACCCTTGGCTCTTTGTATTCCAGCTTTTAAATTAGCATACCTTTTGTTGATCATACTAACCTTGAAATAAACTCTTGTCAAAAACCTAACTTTACTGTAATAACCCTGGAAAAGAATACAGTAATCTATGGATACTCATAGGTAAGCTTGAGTGTGTCACCTGCTATGATTAGTGTMGGGTACAAAGTGTCTAAGCTGAATTAACCAGCATCCATCAAATATAGCTGCTTAAAATAAAATTCTTAGATTGTTAAAATGCACAACTTACACTTTCATGTTTATAATTATTAATAATGTATATTATGCTGTCATAACAAATTATATAAAAAATATGCCAATCAAGTTATAAAAGTGCAGTATTTATCTTGCATATTAACTACAGTATCATAATTGTGTTTCTCCTCTGTCTTAAAGTTCTGTATGTGTCAATGTTTTATTCAGATAATTTAAATGTTTCTATGAAATGTTTTATTTTTGTTTAAACTCCTGCTTCTTTAACTACAAATATGTAGGAGTCCATATAATTCTCTCTCTGTAGATAAAACCAGACCTTTTTTGAGTTGGTGCTAAATGTGAGTTACGTTGGATTAGAGGAGTAAACATTTGTTATTAGTGCAGATGGTAATCATGTTTGCTTCTCTCCTTATTTGTCCTGTTGCATCTTGTGTTTAGATAGTAAAGGCACTGCCCTTTGGGCCCCTTGGCCCCCTGTTCTGTATAAATTTAGAATTACAGCACAGCAAAGTATGTTTTTCTGCATAAAAACAAAAAACTAGAAGATAGTTGGACCAATTTAAGTGGTTAACCGAAGCTTTTATCCGTGCTGTGTGCTCTCTTGAGCAACCTGTTTGCTCTTTCAGAAACATTCCTCAGGGAAGGAATCGGGGCTGTGCCGCCTCCAGCCTGCCCCTGCTCAGCCCTAAAAGGCTTCTCCAGCTGGATTTGTTCTCCACGACGAGGGCTCGCTGTTTATTTCTGAATGTTCTCCTTTTTAAACAGTCCCTATAAGTGTGGCCTCCTCCTGATCCTCCTGAGAGAATAACATGCAGCCTGGCTCATAGTTGCTATTTCATGAAAAGAGGGATTTTAATAATGCTCATTTATTGTGTGAAAATGATCATGTTAGCTGATTAGCAGTGGGAACATAAGGCATCAGCTGATGGAAAACTTGTGCGTAAAGCTGGTGCAGCTTCTCAGCCATCCAGGATATTTTGACCCAAGTATCAAACAAAGGCAACTGGACTTCTTTTGGATTTTGAAGACAATTTGTTTCTTATCCAAAMAATTGGTTGAAGACTGAATGTCCGCAGGACAGCAGTGTCAGTTTCAGACTGTTGCACCTTAATGCATGTGACCACATTTTTTTTGCACGTGCAATAGGCCAACAATGCCCCATGGGAAAGATGAGAAGGAAAATGGTTTGCATGGGAGTTAAATGTGGTTACACAAGTTGGAACACCACAGTTTTTCCTTGCTTGAATGAAAAAGGTTTTTCAGATCAYAAGCGAAGCATCTAACATGCAGTTACATTGAATGAGGCAGTAAAAGTAGAGAACTAAATGAAACAAAAAAGTGTAAAGCTGATTTTTAACCTCTTAACCCTCAGTGTACTGCCTGCTGTACATTCCCAGTTTGTGATTATTTCCTCCCTCTTTAAAGCCTGACCCACGCTATCAGGGACTTTGAATTTGCACAARAAGTTGTTCAGACAATTCGATTGGTTGTCTTCTTTTGACTGACATCMCTTTTGACCAACTGGGTTCYTCTATAGACACTCCAGAGCACAAAATGTGTGGCAAGCCCCTCATGTCCCACCTGTCCATGGTACACGCGATTGATTGACTTGACTCAGCCAATCAGCTCTGAGCCTCATTCTGATACCACAGCTGTGTTTACCTTTACCTTTTTTTGATATGCAGCTTTGGAAATAAAAAAGTGGTTATAGCGTATTTTAACTTCAGTAACTAAATACTAGTTACAGTTACAAAAATTATGACTGCTAAAGTTAAACATTCAGATTGACTGATTAAAATGTTTTTTTCTCCAAGACGAATGTTTAGTTACTTAAAAAGCTCAATGTTGCTTTTTTGCACAAGAGATCTTTATGTTCAATCATACAACTGCAGCTAGTCAATTCATCTGCTCTTTATTCTTTATTATAAGCAAAGAAAGGAAAAACAGCTTCATTAAGAATTGTAGATGTAGGTAAACGCTATTGTACAATATTTTATAGCTACTAAGATTAAAAAATTCTGTCTACTTAATTTCTCCCTGTAGAGCCTCTGATGGTTATAAAAACTATTTATATTTTATTTTAGAGAATATTGTTCTTCTTTGTATTTTCACACCATTCCTGGTGCTCMTTTGCTCTCTTTTGCTTTTACTTATGCTTAGAAAAATGGTTTTCTAAAAACTTATTTTCTTATATAATTTACTCTTTTTTTGGTCTCAAGCCAAATGTAAATCTCTGGATTATTGTGAAAACACACGAGTTCAGAGGTGATATGAGCGGTAAAAGGTGCTTCATGGTAAATCAGGAGTATTAGATGCTGAGGAAAATAAAAATTAGTAAAGGTTTGTTCAATTAAGCAATTCAATTCAATTAAGATCCTCCTAAAATTACCAACTTATTTATTCTGTTGTTTATTTTTACAAGTAAAATTTTGGTTTTCATTCTCCATACACACAGTAAAAAATGAAATGTTGGATTTACTTAACCATGTTATGTTACCTGGTTCCACTTAATTGAGTTGAGTAAATTCAAAGCAATATACCAGTTTTTTAGCCAAAGAACATGAGTATGTTGCTTTGAGTTTACTCAACTCAGTTAGGTGGAACCAGGTAACATAACATGGTTAATTAAATCCAACATTTCATTTTTAGAGTGCACCGTTGTTTTCTGGCATCGGGTTACATCAAATCATTTTCAGGAATTTATTAGAATATTAAAGAAGGATTTAGAGTTCAGTCACAAGAAAAAAAAAACACACGCTGGGAAGAAGCTGAGCTGATGGTCCAAACAGCAAAAAAAAAAAAAAAAAAAAAACACGCTGGGAAGAAGCTGAGCTGATGGTCCAAACAGCAAAAAGTATATTTCTTATGTTTTTATCACACCAGAGCTTTTCCTCCTACAAACTGTAAAAATGTGTAAAATCCACAGCGTGTTTCTGAGTCTTGCTTAGTTGACTCCAGAGATGTTCTAATGCACTGTAAACTCCCAACTCAATCATCAATATATTCTTATTTTCCTTTAATCAAAGTGTGTCCTTGCCCACAGGGGTACAGCTGACTGGTTCGGTGTGAGCAAGGACAGCGACAACACCCAGCGATGGAGGAGGCGGAGCCTGCAGCACTGCAGCCAGCTGTACGGGGGTCTGAAGGCGCAGGTGATGAGGGAGATGGAGCTCCACAGCCAGGATGATCTGTCCTTAGCCAGCACTGAGACCCCCCCTCCCCTGTACCTCCCACCCCACCACCCCAGTCACCACCACCGTCACTGTGGCATGCAGCGGGTAGGCTGGGAGGGGGAGGGGGCAGGACAGGAGGGGGACGAAGAAATAGACGCTTGTTTATTCTGTCACATTTGTCTCCCTCATCCTTTCACTTTGAACTCATGCTTTGCTTTGTCGTATTTTTATTGTACAGCTTTGCTACCTTCCACAGTCTAACCCTTCATTCTGTCTCCAGCAGTCCGTTCGTTCAAGTACGGTTTTAAATCTGTGGGGAAAGATGTCTGAACTTCGCTCACACAAATATAGTGTTTCCATAGTTTTTATGCACAGTGCTCATGCTCAGAGATAYTCTGACATTAAAGTATCAAAGCACTTTTATCTCACTTTTAAAAGTAAGRTTTCCAGCTTAGCCTGAAAGGAACGCAAACAAGGACAACATTAAAGGTGACCAGTGTCTTTATTTAAACTTAGCACAAAACATAAGTAAATTTAAAGTTTGGTAGATTATTTCCTTGTTGTAACAATGCTTCCTGGCAATAAATCTTATACCATTGGAAAGTCTCTTAAGTTCCCTTTTAAATGGTACCAGATTTGTAAGGAACATGCATTTGTGGGATGAGCAGTAGAGATGATTATTTGGGCTGCACACATAAAAGAATTGCCAAATCTCTGTCAGACAGCTTATTTTGCTGTTGCTATTGACTCTTTTTTTGCACTTCTGGTACCCCCATGTGCTGCCAATCAGCTGTAAGCTTTATTAACAAGAAGCATTGTTACAATAAAATAATCTACCAAACACAAATTGYAGATGAAGGCTCCTTTTGTGAATCAGGTTGAGAAGGCAGGTAGAAACCAAGGAATGACAGGGAGATTAAAAGAACACAAAGGTTTCCTACAAAAATCTTCAAGTATATAAGAACAAGACAAAAAAAGAAAGAAAGAAAGAAAGAAAGAAAGCTTTGTTCTCGTCTTCTTTTCCAAATGACA
>NW_013952407.1:5639398-5641455 GCF_001266775.1 Austrofundulus limnaeus | reverse complement strand
ATACAGGAGGCGTCTTGAAGCTGTCATTGCCAACAAAGGCTTTTGTACAAAGTATTAGATAAATTTCAATACTTTTTCCCTGTGCCATTCCACATTATTACAAATAACTTCATTGTATGTATGGATCACTTGGGTTGTTACCGACATCTGGTGAAAATTTCATGTCATTAGCACCTCTAGTAATATATTTACTGAGAAAAATGTTGACGTGTTTAATACTTATTTTACCCGCTGTARATAGAAGGAAACAACTGCTCATACCTTGGGACAATTAAGAGTTCCCAGTGAKCATAACGTGTCTGTTTTTAGTCTGTTGGTAGAAACTGGAGCACAAGGGGAAAACTCAACTGTGRACAGAGGCAACATATAGACTGCACCCAGAAAAGATCCAGCAACCTCCTTGCTCTGCACAGCTGCTACCATTTAAAACATATCAACATAAAATTTTGTTCATAGCTAGTCCTTAAAACTTAAAAAAAAACTCCTTAAACAACCTGTAAGAGAGGTGTTGAAGCGGTAACTGGAAGGTGAAAGGCCATTCTGAGCAAACAACAGGAAGTGGTTCCAGTCATGTCTTTAAATGGGCACAATGAGCCATTAAACTATTTTATTTATGTGAGACAACAAGGTATGCAGTATTTAGTGGTTTAAACATGTTGCTTGAATATATTTAAGTAAAGATTCCAGCTAGCTGAAGTTTTTATTAAGATAGTAACACTTAACACTTAATGCAAACTGGCATGAAAAACTTTGTCTCGTAAACAATAAAATCTTTGTATGCTTCTGCTGTTAACTGCAAACTTGTAGATACTGCATTACTGTAAATGTGAATGTTTCCTCTTGAAAACCAAACTGTTGTACTTTGTGTACTTTTACGATTCTCATAAGTTCAAGCAGCTGTTTCAGAAAGCACCAAAGAATTAAATCATGATGAACAAATCCTCTCTGTGAATGTGAAGATTCAAATCTGAAACAAACATTTAATATTAGGCTCTAAAATAAATCTAAATGTAACATCATTTAAAAAAACTGTTTTTAAAACTGCCTAATGAGCACATCAGGCTAATCCTAACCGTGTTTCACCTGCCCTTCACCATCTGTGTGTGAAATGAAGGAGTGTTGATGAAATACAGTAAATACTGTGTGTGTGCTTGTGTCTGCTCAGATCATAGATCCCCTGGCTCGGGGTCGTGCCTTCCGCACGGTGGAGGAGGTGGACGGTGTCAGCGTCCCGCAAAACCCCCTCACACCCAGCACCGGGTCCCTCTGCTCATTGTCCAGCTCCCGCTCCGCCCTCAACAGGCTGCCAAGGCGACGAAAGAGGGAGTCCGTCGCAGTCATGAGCCTCAAGGCTGCGGCAGCACTAATGAAGGTGCTTTTGCCGTGTACATTATTATACTTAACATAATTTACAACATGTGTACGTTTGATATCAGTGTGCAACAAAATCACATTTACTTGATTTCCCCACAATTACATGTTTTGTTTTCTCTGATTTTTTCAATGTGCATTAATTTCAGTAATAACTGCTCCCATTCAGTTGTATTAAAAWCATATTGATTCTGGGAAATCAACTCATGCACACTCTTTAATCTCTGTAAAAGTCCATGTATTCATATTTGKACAGGTTTGTTATGTAAAACATCGGATCAGCTTCCTGAGGATTAAAGTGCTGAAATATGTTACAGTAGAGTACAAACAACCCACCATGTGGTTAATATAATATATGTAAATGTGGCGTGTGGTAYGGAAGAGTTTTGACCATTTTCCCAGTACACACAGCCTTGTGAGGACTCACTGTTCCTTATGGGGACAAAAGCCRGGTCCTCATTGAGGGATATACTGTTGGTGGGTCAGGGGTTAGAGTTAGGACTAAGGCTTAAATTAAGTTTTTCGTCAGATATGTACTCAGGTTGTTAGGTTTAGGGTGATTGATTAGGTTATAGAAATTACGGGAAATGAATGAAAGTCAGGACAATTTCCCCATAAGGATAGAAGAACAAACTTGTGTGTGTGTGTGTGTGTGTGTGTGTGTGTGTGTGTGTGTGTGTGTGTGT
>NW_013952407.1:5636510-5638195 GCF_001266775.1 Austrofundulus limnaeus | reverse complement strand
TAATAATAATAAAAAAATCTTGTGTGGCCCTAATACTCCGTCATAATTTAAAGCGAAGAAGAGAGAAACAAAAGATAAAGAACCTACAAAACATGTCAAAGTGCACAACTATGCTACACTTCTTGTACAGTTCACATGTTGAAYAAGAGTGGGAATAAGTTTATACCTCTTTAACCCCTAACAGTTGCCGCTGAAATTCCTTTAAGTTCTTTTGACATTTTTTTTTGTAAGGATGTCAAACTAAAAGTAAGAACCGGAGGAAGATGTCTGACACCCTAGTTTTCAAAATAAAAGCCCCCCAGTGGTGGTAGTAGTAATTTGGTATTATTTTGTTTATCAGTGTTATTAACTTGCAAACATTCACCTTTAAATTCTTTTGTATCTTTATATATTTTTCTCTTTTTTCACTTACAGATATGGATTAGTGCATACAAATTTAGCACATTTTAAATATTTTTGGCTCTAATTTATTTTTGCCTTTCTAAATTCTGCTGCACTTTTTTATGGATGATAAGGTTGATGTATTTCTCAGGGTCGAACGTTAGGTGACAGCACGGCCGGTCGACGTCGCAGGCGGAGCTTTATGCATCCTAGTGTTTTTGACGACGACACTGTGGACTTCCCCGATGAGCTGGATACTTCCTTCTTCACCAGAGTGAGACACCGCCACAATAAAATAAGCTTCATCGATGCAGCGGTTGTAGTTGTCCTTATTTTGTGCATTTTTCTGTTTTTTAACCAAATATCAGATAAAAAAGGAAAACATTTACTAATATAAAAATGTATTAAGCTAAATAGAATTTATCTATATTTTATTGGCTCCTTGAAGCACATCAAATTAATGAGCACACATCATACTCAATGCTGCATCATTTTTTTTAGTTTGTTTGAAATACCTGCTGACATAGTTTCCYTACGTGCAGGAGGAGCTGTCCAGTTTTGCTGATGATGTTTTTGAGACGCCATCAGAGGCCGACCTCAAACAGCTGGATGAGAGCGTGCTGACAGGAAGTGCGCTGGATAGGAGCAAACTGGAGCYGAGTCATCTCATGCTGTGGGTTAATAATTTCATTAAAAGTAACAATATTAAATTACAATAGATAGAAAAAGTCTACACACCCCTGTTAAGTTCTAGTTTTCTGTGATGTAAAAAAAATATGAATCCAAGATAAATTCTTTCACGACTTTTTCCACCTTTAATGTGAGCTATAATCTGTACAACTCAATTGGGGAAAAAGAAAATCTTTTGTGGGAGGAAAGTAAAAATAAATAACTAAAATAAGGTGGTTGCKTAAGTGTGCACAACCACTAATAGAAGCACCTTTAGACTTTATTWCAGCACAATCTTTTTGGGCAGGAGTCTACCAGCATGGCGCATCTTGATTTGACAATATTTACCCACTCTGCTTTGTAAAAATGCTCCAAATCTGTCAGATTACAAGGGCCTCTCCTGTGCACAGCTCTCAGATTTTCTATGGGATTCAGGTCTGGACTCTGACAATCCCAAAACTTTAATCTTCTTCTTGTGAAGTCATTCTTTTCTTGATTTGGTCATTGTCGTTCTGAAAGACGACATTTCTCTTCGTCTTCAGCTTTCTAGCAGAAGCCTGGAGGTTTTGTACCATTTATCTGGTATTTGGAGCTGTTCACAATTCCTTCCAGCAGTCCCAGCTGAAGAAAAGCAA
>NW_013952407.1:5632672-5634567 GCF_001266775.1 Austrofundulus limnaeus | reverse complement strand
TTTTTTCCCCTTTCCATTATTGTTAAAAAAAACTGCAACTTTCAGTTTTTCCTTTGGTTCCTCTTGAGAAAGGGTTTTGTTACCTGCTGCCTGATTAACTCCAGATATGTAACGCCACATTAAAGTTTGTGTTTTTATTAAATCCTTCTGATAATCGGATGCTTACCTGTATAATGTGCGCACGGGGGTGGGGGGCACAGATGACACACCACACCACACAGGTGACAGCGCGCAGGAAAGGAGGGGAGAACTTATTTATAGCTGCAGAGCGGGTTTGTTTGATGTTATTTAATGTTTTTTAATGTCCTACAGGCTCTGAAATGCAAACTAAAAACGAAACTGAGGTTTTGACGAAGGTCAGTAGCGTGATTTGAACGCAATCTTTTTAGTTCATTACACACCCGCCACCATGGCGGGTGTGTTGTTCAGATCTACACGCCACTTCATAATTTTACCCACATTTGGCCAGTGGCGGGTGCTAATTTCCACCCCTGGTTGTGTCGTATTTCCTTCACGATGACTGTCTTCACTGTGTTCCATAGTATGCACTGGAAAACCTTTTGTACTGTTCTGAAGGATATATTTTAACAYTGAGATCTCTCTGATGCTTTGGTCTGTGGACAATAGCTGTAAGATGCAAGAAAATGTCAGGAAAAGRCCATCAGAACAACTGACCTTTCTTTGGGGTTAATCAGAGGCACTTTAAATGGTGGGASGTGTGTACTGACACCAATTTAAAATGAGTTTAAATGTGATTAGTTAGTTCTGAACACCCACACCCCCAGTTATAAGAGTCTGTCTGATAGCTGTTGTGTGTTTTAGTACTTTAGTACTTTCCTCTGACTTCCTCTTGGACCCAGGCCTTCAGAGAGAGGATGGCGTAAAGCGAAGGACGGCTCGATGGTCCAGGCAAAGGTTCGTCTAAAGCAGGAGGTGGTGAGTGTCAACAGCCATCAGCAGCGAGGACAAAGAATCGCCGCTCCTGTTAAAAAACTGTTTGCTCGAGAGAAGAGGCCYTACGGGTTGGGCATGGTCGGTCGGTTGACGAACCGAACGTACCGCAAGCGCCTGGACAGCTTCGTCAAGAGGCAGATTGAGGATATGGATGATCACAGGTAGGATGTCAAATTCTATCTGTCAAACTGTCCGTCCGTCCGTCCGTCCATTTATTTATTTATTTATTTATTTATTTATTTATTTATTTATTTATTTATTTATTTATTGTCTGTAAATTAATTATAAAATTGTCCTGCTCTCGTCTCCAGGCCTTTTTTTACCTACTGGATCACATTTGTCCACCTGCTCATTACCATCCTGGCCGTCTCTATTTATGGTATTGCTCCCATAGGCTTTTCACAACACGAAACTGTAGACTCTGTAAGTTTACCCTTTTTTATTATTTAAAAGGGTGTTACAAAAGTATTCACCCCCATGGCAGCCTGCCTAATTTTTTTATCTTTAAATAAAGGGTTATTACTTTTCCAGTTTGGAATATTTTGTGTTGATCCATTACTTACAATCAAAAATAGAAAACATTTCTAAGGCAACAAAATGTAGGATTAAAGTGAATACTTTTGCAAAGCACTGTGTATTGTAGGTTGGTTTTATTTTGATTATTTTAAATTACGTACTGTACATATATATACATATATATATATATACATTAGTGTTATAAATTAATACTTTTTTCTCTTTAAGGTGTTGAGGAATAAGGGAGTTTATGAAAACGTTAGGTTTGTACAACAACAGAACTTCTGGGTGGGTCCAAGCTCTGTAAGTATTTACAACYCTCTGTCCACCATTCTCCATTTATAAACAACTTTTCTTATTATTTGCTGTTAAAAGTTGGGGAAGAGGCTCATTCTGTGACGCTTTTAAAAGAAAAAAATCATAAA
>NW_013952407.1:5629850-5631493 GCF_001266775.1 Austrofundulus limnaeus | reverse complement strand
ATTTCAGGCAGGATGGGACTGTAGACAGGGCTAGGGACTGGTTGAAGATCCTGGTGAAGACTCCAGCCAGTTGATCAGCGCAATCTTTCAGGACACGTCCAGGGATGCCATCAGGCCCAGCAGCCTTCCTTGGGTTGACGGCCCGCAGTGTGCGCCTCACCTCGTGCTCCTCTACCACGAGGAGTGTGGTGTTGTGGGTCACTTGATGTAGTGTGGATGCCACTGTTGGCTTCACCTCGAAGCGGGTAAAGAAGAGGTTCAGCTCCTCTGCCAGCTGAAAACTGTGTAAATGAGCAGCGTAAACATGATGAATTCCACCTGTACGTATTCATCAGTCTGGATAACAGCAGACTGACGGCACTTAAAATATACCACAGGTCTGGACCACATGTGAATTTTGTTTGTATCTGAAAAAAATCTTACGACAAAATTGGTGAATGCCAAAAGTTCTCCTAAATCACTCGTACGATCAACTTAAGAACAAATCTGTTCGTATGAACGGTTTTTGCAGGAGGCCCAATGTTTTAGACCCCAGAAATAAMGGTGAATGGACTAAACTTATGTAGTGCTTTATCAAGCCCTATGGGGACCTCAAAGCACTTTACACTACAGTCATTTACCTATTCACACACACGCATTCACACACTGAAACAGAGACAATACAGACATAAAATAAACAGAACCACAACTGTAATTATTATTATTTCTCTTTACATTTTTTTCTCTTGATTTTCTAGAATTTGTCAGGAGCCAGCCTCAGTTTCACCTCATGAGTGGTCTGATGACATCACACGGTGGCCGGTAAGTTTCCAACCACAGCTGTTCAAACGCTCTTTGTTCCCATATGTTCATTTTTAGTAACTCAAAGCAGCAACTTTTCTAAAATCTGTTTTTTAATGATAGTTGAAGGAAAATCGATGTTGTTACTGAGCCAAACGTGAAGTCAGGGGTTTTCACAGAGTCAAAGAGTAGGGTCCGTGTATCATTTGGTCATGAAAACAAGAAATGAGTGGCTGTTTGTTTTTTGTTTTAAAATACAAAAATTAAAAGGAAAATACAAAGCATTTCTCATTCTTAGAGTCTTAAAAAAGATGAGCGAAATTTAAAAAAATATATCTGAGTTTCATTTTCTGTTTTGGATGACAAAAAATAGAAGAACTTTAAAACAGAAACCAAAAAAAGACTCAATTGTTCATATTCCACAGCAGGTTGTGCCAAATTACTGTATCCCCAAAATAATCTGTTCCACCACCAGAAGGGGCGCTCATCTGGCAGCTCTGCATAATACAATGTTCATTTCTGTAAATAAAAGGTTGAAACACAGACATGCATTATACATGCATGAGTTATACTGTATGATGACAGCTGCTCTGTGACCAAGGGCTTTGCAGAGATACTCTGTGTGGCCGTTGATCCGATACCAAGTAAATACTTGGCAAATATATTTGATACCAAAGTCAATATCGATGCTTTCTACTTGTAATGGGATGCTCATCGAATCACTTTGAAACTGCTTTTAGTTAGTCAAATATGATGAAACAGAGAACAAAGATTTTTTGAGAGGGGTGTTTTTTTAAAAGAATTAGCAACAGCAATAAGTTAAAAAATATAAAAATAATAACATTTTGCTTTCTACTACACAT
>NW_013952407.1:5626612-5628598 GCF_001266775.1 Austrofundulus limnaeus | reverse complement strand
TAACACACTTTTAATTCATAAATAAATTTTTAACATTAATATTTCATTCTCTGCATTGTGTTTGATCATCCTGAGCTCTGGTCTATTTGGGTTCAACTCAGATTACATGGAGCTCAGCACAGTTTGATGCTCTGAAACACACAAGAATTAAAGACAGTACTTCAATATGATGTGTTTTTTTTTAATGGATTTACAAATGGGAAGAAATGCACCTCACTCACATTATCTGGGATTGGATTGCTTGAATTGTGGGATATTTTCTGGATCATTAACTATCAGGTGAAATATACACTTTGGGTTTCAGGTGTGAAATCACCTCCAGAGAGTACTGCGACTTCATGCAAGGTTACTTTCARGAGGAGGCCACTCTCTGCTCACAGGTAGGACAGAATGACAAGTTGTCTCTTCCAGCAGGTTTATTTWAAACCTRACTYCTCCAGGTGAGGCTCGAACTCACAACCTCAGTATGTCTCTGCAGGCAACTGTCTTATAAGTACTGCACGCTAACCTGTTGCGCCACTGGAGCTCYCTGGTGTTTTGTCACTGGAGAGTTTGGGTTGTACACTTCATGATGTTGGACTTTCTTCATGTCTCTCAGGTGGCCTGTATGGACGATGTGTGTGGACTGCTGCCTTTCCTCAATCCAGAGATCCCTGATCAGGTTTCCCGGCTGTGGCTGTCTCTGTTTCTTCATGCTGGGTGACTGAACTCTTCTTTATTAGCCTTAGGATTGACAGCGACACATTTTAATGTCACACTGAAAGAGAACTGTGAATTGAGGTATTAAGTTATACTGTTAGGCATACAGCTGCATCAAAACACATTCAGAACTTCCAGTTTTGGCAGTTTTGTCATGTCACAGCTTGGAAATACAATCATTACATTCACCCTTTTCCTTCGATAATCTCTCTTTAGAACTTTGAAGTGAAGACAGAATGAATAAAATGTGAGCCCATATAAAAAAGAGCTATGGTATAAGTTATGGGTTAACCCCATCCATCCATCCATCCATCCATCCATCCATCCATTTTCTGTACACACTTATTCCTTTCAGGGTCCCTCCCATTTCTTTTGATCTCTACTGAAATGTTTCTACACTTTGATTGTGGTCCACCTGTGGAAAATGATAAATTGGACATGTTTTAGAAAGGACCACAGTTCCCCATGCAAAGCCTCCAAGCTGTCAATCAAAGCAAAACTTTGAGCCACGAGGTTAGAGGAACTGCCAGGACCATCCCAACAGTGAAGCATGGTAGAGGTAGCGTCATGCTCTGGAGGGGTTACAGCAGTAGGGTTTGAAGATCTCAGAAACAGGATTATTAATGTTAAAAAGTACAAAAGGCAACAAAAACTGATGGCCCCCATGAGCTTCATACCGAAAGTTGGGAAACATACACACACAAAAATTCAGATTTATCAAACCGTGCATACGCAATTTCTGCACACCTTTCCTTTAAATATCCCAACAAATATGGAGCTGAGCGCACCTGAGACCCCTCCCCGACACGCCTCCATTTAAATACCGTATTTTTCGGACTATAAGCCAGACTTTTTTCCTTAACTTTGAGCCATGCAGCTTATAGTCCAGTGCGGCTTATATGTGGATTTTTTTCTTCAGCCACCAGGGGGCTCTTTAGCCGGAGGTGTAGTAGCTGTGAGTAAAAGGAAGAAGAAGAAGAAGAAGAAGCACCATATTGTTTTAGCTAGTAGCAGACACGACACGATGGATTAATCTTCGACAGACACGATGAAATATTTCTCTTCAAATTCAAAAGTGCTCATCGTGGAAAAGAATAGAAGATCTTTCTCTGATGCCGCTTTTAAGTTGAAGGCTATCGAATYTGCACAACAGGAGGGAAATAGAGCCACTGCACGTAAGCTCGGCCTAGGTTCTGAAAGGCTGGACTGCTACGTGAAGAGGGCACCACAGCTTCAGAGCCAGCATTACCCCGGGAGGACAGCGACACAGAAAGCAACACTGAACAG
>NW_013952407.1:5622527-5625624 GCF_001266775.1 Austrofundulus limnaeus | reverse complement strand
TTGAATTCACTTTTTTGACGACAATTTTGGGTGTACTTTTTTTTTATGTTGGGGGTGCGTTTTATAGTCCGGTGCGACTTATATGTTAATGTTCGCGGTTGTTTTTTAAAAAATGGCAGGTGCGGCTTATAGTCCGAAAAATACGATATGTAAAATACATGCAAATGTGCCAAAGAGTGTGCAATTCTCCTCAGATTCTCCTCTCTGTGCGATCGAAAATGCTTTCTAGATGCAGGAAAATCAGGAACTAAATGGAGAATGAGTGAGAAACATTTTCTAAATAAGTAGTGGGGTTTAAAAATGGATTTGCCACTCACGCAAATGACGTTGATGTGTGTGCAGCAGCTTCACACGCACATGATGCTGAGAGACATTTCCTCCTTCACACGTCTTTAATAAATGACTGTAAACACAGAGGAACTTATGAGTTTACTTTTACTGTATTTATTAAATAGTCGATGTGAAGAAACGAGTCGCAGCGCCTCACTGGAGAGTTTTTGTGGTGATATCAACCTGCAGCACAACAGCTGACATTGTTCCACATATTACGGCCAACTTTACGCAGCTTTTTATGATCATATTTATTGTCTGTATCTCATCGACCTGAGGATTCATCACAGGTGAGGTGTTCCAATGAAAATACCTCTTAAACAATTCACACACGTTTTATTCTCTTCAGCTGTGTGTGCGCCTCGCAGGCCTGCGGTAACTGATTTATACTGTATGTACACATGACAAAAACATATAAACTTTACAGTTTACACTGGACTGAGGCTGTTTTGATCATTTCTTAGGCTATTTTATGTTTTTTTTGTCTGAGGATAAAGGAGGTTCAGATTCATCGTTCAGGTTTAAACAATAAAAACTCAAACAAAAAGAAGCTAACACCGTGATCAGACACTCCTTACATGCAGAAAACAGAAGGAAGTCACATTTCTGTGTATTCAGGTCAGATTCAGGACTTTATGGTTTCAAACTGTCGACGGAAAAAAGCAGTGCATGAAAAATGCCGTGATACAGTATGTGAGGCCCCAGGACTCTTCCCAGACCAGCTCACCTGGCGAGGCTAAAGGTTCTTAGTGAGAGAGGTGACCAAGGGTCTGATGGGCACTCTGAGCTTCAGAGATTCTGAGTGGCTAGTGGACTGAGTTCTGAAAGGACCAACAGAATAGTAAGCCTCCACTGATACAGGCTTTCTGGCAGAGTGTCTTGATGGAAACCTACTTGAAGGAGAAATATGATTCTCTGGTTTGATGCCCCTGAGGTTAAAAGCAGGTCCCACACCAACCCAGCAGGGAAGCACGGCGGTGYCGGCATCATGCTGTGAGGGAGAGGCTTCAGCAGCAGGGACAGGGAGGCTGCTCAGGGTTGGAGCAAAATAAAGCYATATCCTCACTGGAAACCAGGTCCACAGAGCTCAGACTAGATCAGKTTCCAACAGGACACTGAACCAAATCAAATAAACCTATTTGTTTCACTGCTTAAAYAAGGAAAAGTACTGCATTTTTACAAAGTTGCAAAAAAGTGAAGGAGATCTGAAAACTTTGTGTAGATTTGATTTTCAGTGCTTGTGTCCCTGCAGGATCCTGCACTGCTTGGTGTCCGTGCTGTTCCAGATGACGGTGCTGAGAGATTTAGAGAAGCTGGCTGGCTGGCTGAGAATCTCCATCATCTACATGCTGAGTGGCATCACAGGCAACTTGGCCTCCGCCATCTTCCTGCCGTACAGAGCCGAGGTTGTAGCAGCTCGTGAACCAGCTGACATCTGTCTGCATCGTGTCYGTGGTCTCTATGTAAACGGTCTGTGTCTGGTTCCTGCTCCAGGTGGGTCCTGCGGGCAGCCAGTTCGGCATCCTGTCCTGCCTGTTTGTGGAGCTGTTTCAGAGCTGGCAGATCCTCGAGCGACCGTGGCGAGCGTTTGCGAAACTGTTCGCCATCTCTGTCTTCTTCTTTTCCTTTGGCCTGCTTCCTTGGATCGACAACTTTGCTCACGTCTGCGGTTTTGTGTCGGGGTTCTTCCTGTCCTTCGCCTTCCTGCCGTACATCAGGTACGTGAYGGAAAACAAACATTTGTTGTTCCTGAGTGATCACAGTGATTTTCTAACTTTTTTTTAAAAAACCCTCCAGCTTTGGGCGCTCTGACATGTACCGAAAGCGAATCCAGATCTGTGGCTTCCTGATGGTCTTCCTGAGTTTGCTGTCCACTCTGGTTGTTCTGTTCTATGTGTACCCAGTGAAGTGCGAGTGGTGCGAGTACCTCACCTGCATCCCCATAACAGACAAGTTCTGTGAGAAATATGACTTAAATTCACACCTCCACTGAAGATCTATGGTTCTGTCAGGTGAGGAGGGAGGTGAAAACTGGACTTGGACCTGCTGATCAGGAATATTTGCTCCGGGAGAGCAGAGAGCCAGGGTTTGTATGAAGAAAGGCTGTGCAGGAAGGGCATTTAAACATTTATTTGCACAGAACTAAGTAGAAAAAAATGAAGTTTACTGAAAATGAATACTGGCTGACTGTGTGAGCCCGATCACATGGCACTGGAGGAATTACAGCTGCTTTCTGCCAATTTATTMTGTAAAACTGGCTTCATATCACCCCCCAGTGGCCAAACGAGACATTACAGGTTCAGAATAAGAGGGGTTTTTACATATTTTAAACAAAGAATCAAAGCTCCAAAATGTTTAAATGTGCCTTAAAGACACACACAACCACTCACAAACAGATCAGTCAAACTCAAGTAAAACTATTTTTTCTTGCAGTGTTAAAGGTTGTCTCTATTTGTTTACAACTCTGGAAACTTGTCAGCAGCAGCCTTTTCTAAACTTTACTCACAAATGAATTTTTCTTCTTTACATTCATCCTGTAAATAAAACATCTGAKGGTTAAACCTGAATAACTATGAAGTGATTGTAAATTTGTACATTTATATGAATGCTTTTTTTCATTAAAGCTGGTAGCGTTTTAGCTACTTTACAACAAAATAAAGTTTGTTGGTGTTCTTGCCTGTTGACAGACAGTCAGGCTGCAGAGCTTAATGCCAAATGACTGTTTGGGTCATTTGTGAAAACGATCAGTGAGATTCAAGCTTTTCTC
>NW_013952407.1:5618305-5621436 GCF_001266775.1 Austrofundulus limnaeus | reverse complement strand
ATTCAATAGTAGAAAAACATTTGGTTTATCCTAAGGCCGGGCAATAAATTAATAATATACTGTAAATCGTGATACACACATGATCAATATCAAAGGAATATTTGTCCAACTCTGATCCAGAACCGCATGGCATGCTGGGGGATGTTGCAGAAGAAAGGCTTTAGCCACCTTTCACAGCCCAGCTAAGCAGGGGTGGTGCATCAACTAACGCACTCTCTCTCTCTTTGGTAAGTTAACAACAACCTGTTGTGTAAAATGTACTGTAGAAGTTTTATATTTTGCCACAGTGCCTTATAACTGCTTCAAAATAAAAACAAACAATGTGGAATGAAAGGAGAAAATGAGATCAACAGCTCAAGAGAAAWTTGTGGATGAAAGAGTTWAGGTCACGTTACCAGTTTGACAGTATCTTTTTCCCTATTAGGGGACAAAAACACTTAAAGTGAACAGTTGGCCACGGTGAAAAACGTGGGCCTGAGACACGCACAGCTGCTGTCATCACATCTCCAGAATCTAAGGCTATGTTCACACTGCAGGTSTTAATGCTCAGCTCTGATTTTATTTTAAAAATCWGATTTTTTTTTGGCGTAAATGTTCACATTATAGTTTAAARGTGACCTCTGAAACCACAGGTTTTAGAGYAGCTGAGACCACCAGGRCTGCAGGTTTTATTAGAGGACCTGAAACCACCAGGTCTGCAGGTTTTAGAGGACCTGGGCCATGCTTTAGGTACTAATGTACCTCCATACCATCAGGATGAAACCCCTCCTTTTCAGCACGTTGGACATGAGTTTCAACAATTATTTTAAATTTCAAGATTATTTGAAAATAAAAAGTTAAATCTTTTCAGATGTTTACTTTGTTTCACTGTAAATAAATTGTTTTTGATGGAATTTGATAAACTGGAGAAAAACTTGTGTTCTTCTCTGGAGTGAGCAGAGCTGGAGAAGATTTAAATCACCGTTGAACTCTGTAAACACTAGGGTTGGGCAATATTGGCAAAAAAAAAATGAATCACGATTAAAGTTGTAGGTACTACTCCACAGGGACCAGTTTTTGACCACACCCCTACTTATTGTGTGCACCGTTCAGAATTTTCAGGATCTCAAATTTACATGAAGATTCACTATGGCAGAATAAAATGTCATAAATCTGGTGTTAAATGATAGATATTGATGTGGTCTCTCATTAAGATGTGCTTTTGTTGATTATTTATGCAACAGACCATGTTACCAGCCAGGCYTTAAAAGTAACACAWAAGACTTGAACTTATCACTCAGAAGAGTGAATCATCTCCTTCCCATTTGTCTCCAAACTTACCAAATGCCTCTTAGTAAGACTTACTATTTTGAAAGATCTTCATGCTTTTATGCTTAAAGCAACCAAATGACTGGAAATTGTTCCTATCAAATACGGATAATTTTAAAAAAATTAATGGAACAAGGTGGTCAGAACAAATGTCAGTAACGGTATGTGGCTACAACTAAGGAAAATCCAATTGCTGCACGCATGTCACAGGGCTAAATCAATCTTTCTCACCAAAAATGTGTTCTGCACTGACAGGTCTACATGCTTACACAGAATGTGGCAGTACAAGTGCCTTTAAGGGAAAAGGGAAAGTGAAAGGCATGAAGCTCCTCCAGAACAATGAGACTTACCAAGAAGCWTTTGGTAGGTTTGGAGACAAATGAGACATAGATGATGCACTCTTCTGTGTGTGAAGTTTACTTGTGCTCTGTATGGTACACTATTAGACATAAAGCTGCATTAAATTGATACATTAATTTATCCAATTTTACATTAATTCTTCTTTAGAATTGGTTGAAGTTCAAGCTAATCAAAGAATAACTCTGTGAAAGCCTTTCAGTTTAAAGAAACACTTGTTTCTGAATGTTCACCAATGGTCTAATGTGTTACTTTTAACTCCTGGCTGGTAACATGGTCTGTTGCATAAATAAWCAACAAAAGCACATCTAAATGAGATTCCATGTCATTATCTATCATTTAACACCAGATTTAWGACATTTTATTCTGACATGGTAAATCTTCATGTKAGTTTGACATCCTGGAAATTCTGAGCTGTGCACACAATAAGTAGGGGTGACGTCAAAAACGGGTCCCTMTGGAGTAGTACCTACAACTTTTATTTTGTTAACAGACTTTTTTCTGAATAAGTGGATCCTTAGGTGCATGAAAAGYCTAAYTAAGTTGAACATTTAGGATCTGTGTGGTAAACTCAGAAAGAATATGAAAATTTTCATCTTCTGTTGGGGTTGTGACATTTTGACCCTCTGATGACATCATTGTTTGCACATTTGTTTAATGAAAAGTCTTTTAAATTGAAGATCTAATCAATACAAATCTGCTGATACCCTGTATTTAAAATGAAGTTGGTTTATAACAAAGTTATTGGCAGTTAAGTTCCTTATACCCCTAACTTTGATGGTCAGAATGGAAAAGGGGTGTGGTCACAAAGTGGTCCGTGGGGGGCAGTAAGACCCAACTTTTTACTGTTAACATGCTTTTTTTGAAAGAGTGGACCCAAGGGGACATGAAAATACCAGAGACGTTCAGTCATGGGGTGTGCATGGAGACCCACCCTAATCTACAGACTAAAAAAGATGAAAATTTTCATATTTTGTTGGGGTAGTGACATTTTGCCCCCCCAATGACATCATCAAGCAAACTTTTGTTTAATGAAAAATAATTTAAAGTGAAGAGCTAATCAGTATGAATCATCCGATACCTTGTTTGTAAAATTTGGTTGGTTTATAGCAAAGTTAWTGGCAGTTGAGGTCCATATACCCCTAACTTTGATGGTCACAGTGGAAAAGGGGTGTGAACAAAGCGGTCCCTGGGAGGCAGTGAGACCCATTTTTTTTCTGTTAACATGCTTCTTGTTAAAGAGTGGACCCTAGGGTACATGAAAATACCTGAGAAATTWAGTAGTGGGATGTGCATGGTGACCCATCCTAACCCACAAACTAAGAAGATGAAAATTTTCATATTATCTTTGGTAGTGACAGGTAAACATAAAGTAACCACTGAGAAGTGAATTTTGCTTTTAGAGTGAGGTGAGGTAAGTTGCTTTTAGCTGTGGATTTAACTAAGGAATCCTAGTTAAATTAGGT
>NW_013952407.1:5616830-5617928 GCF_001266775.1 Austrofundulus limnaeus | reverse complement strand
TTTTTTTTTTAAATTCACAGTGCACAAAAATAGCAGTGACCTGAAAGCATGTCTGTGAAAGATAGTTTCCTCAATTTATTGTTATTTACATTCTGTGGGAATGTGGACATGATAAGTGTGCGGTTAATACTGGAATAAATTTAGATAAAAATATAACTTCATGTGAAAAATAAATATATTTACTGTTACAGAGCTTTAGTAAGCAATGCACAAAGCAAATGTCAGGGTCGTTTTCTTTCTTTTTTCTTTTGCTTAATAAATTTAGATAAATAACAATGTGTCTGTTGGGTAAATGTTACATACTTACTGTTACAAAACTTTAGTAAGCAATCTTTTGTCTTTATTTTAATGGCACACCTCGACTCAACAATACAAAAACACAAACAAAAAGTTTCATTTCACCCTCCAGCAATGGGAGGTTTCATGTAGTTCACAATTGATTTTGATCCATTACTTGTCAGTACTAAATCTGAACATGAACACAATGAACACAAACAAACATAGCCTTCTTAATTAAAAGAAAAAAAAAACGTACCGATGAAATGTTATGAGGTCCGAACATTTTCCACTATGATTGCTGCAAGCGAACGCTGCACACTGACACGGCATTGCGGATCTGTGTTCAATGGTTGAATGACTGTYTCAAGATGGAGTTATATGGGGTAAGAGAACTGTCAGAATCATTGTATGTGTAAGAGTCTAAATTTGTACATGTATGTCTATAAACGTTCATAAATTTGTTACAACTTTGCCACATTACAAGTATGAATCAAATTTAAAAGTACAATTCTTATGTGAGAATACAAGTTTTTAAGTTACAAATACAAGTTAAAAAAGTTACAACTTTGCCACATTACAAGTACGAATCAAATTTACAAGTACAATTTTTTTACCTGTCAAYATAACAGACATRATGCATGGAACACCAAAAAGATCGATTGCAAACAGTAACTAAGCCAGACCACTGGGGGGACATGACCACTGCCTCGTTTGGGACCAGATGAACTCTTTATAAACACAACAATTTGCTGAAGGGAAAAGCATTTGGAGGCTTTTAAGTTCGTCATTCATGTCATGTAGTACAACAATAAAGTAGAT
>NW_013952407.1:5608089-5613499 GCF_001266775.1 Austrofundulus limnaeus | reverse complement strand
CAGGAAGCATGAGGCTGTTTTTTCTTTCCTATTATCATCATGCTAATGCTAATACCATGCTAACAACTAACAACTAAAAATATATATTATCAGTAACGACCACAGTACAGCTGGAGATCGACTTTAGTTCTTTAAACTATATACTAACAAAATCTAAAATTATAGCTGCCAAGTGGCAAATGCCATTCCTGTAAGCAATATTTTAGCTCACAAAAGGGAATGGAAGTGAGAAGGTAACAGAGTAATAAGCCACATCATTTATCATTTATTTCAACGACATAAATATAAAAACTGACACAACATTAAACACATCATCATTTTAGTAAAATATACCCGCAAAGATGTGCAAAACTAATCAAAACAAACAAAAAATGGTATTAGCTATACCTTCTGCTCTTAAGAACACAAATAATGCAGTAGTAAAATAATATCTGAAAATAAATAAACAAAAATGTCTAAATACGTTGTAGAATCTACATCTTTAAACATCCATGCCAGTTTTTGGTTTTGAACTAAGACAATCAATCGTGTCTTTGTTAACTAAACTAATCAGATTGATTTTGGACCAAAGTAGAAACAATAATTAAAGAAATGGAGTGTGAATGAATGGACTTCTGAAATATCTGTGAAAACACTGRCCTGATATCTGCCTGGTTTCTCCCTGCYATAACAGTTATAATCTCTCCTTATGTGAAAATAGCAATTTTGGCTTTAACAGACTGATAAAGGCTGTATTTAAAATGTTATTTTCACTGTTTATCCAATCAAATTGATAAGTCAGACAAACTCAAATCAGGTGGATAATACTTACCAATATTTTGGATAAATTGTGTCCAGTTTACTTTTGACACAAAATATAAAATTAAACATTTTTCTTGAATTGTGRTACTTTCATTGTGAAATCTACAGTCCAGAGTTAAAATAGTGCCGTGTAGCCCCTAGATGGCAGTCAAAGACCACTAACCTGCAGTCTGAGCCTGGTACAAAATGTAACTAGTTTGTTGTTTATAATGCAAAACTTGGATTGCACTGGAGGAATAGTGTTGTGGGTTATTTGAGATTTGAGTGACATTTCTTCAATCGGTGTGTTTATAAGCATGCAGAACRCTTATTCTGCCGTGGTGTTGTACCAGTGTTCCTGCTCTTTGAACGCAAACAGTCATAACTGCATATCACAAGCATAATAATTACACTGGCATTCATTAAGTCTTCATTCTAATAAGGGGGTACTTCTATTAGTGAGGACCTGAGAGGCCAAAGAGCAAAAACACAGATGATACTTCTTTAACTGCTGTTTTTTCTCTGCTCCTTTTTACTTTCCTTCTTTAGAAAAGCTCAGCTGATTAATTTCAACAAGTTTGAAAAAATTCTGTGAAATCTTTTAATGTATAATTCACTGACCTTCATAACTTCAACATTCTGCAAAATGTTCAGCTTTTATATTTGATCTGTTTCAAGGAAAGAATGATGCAATTCCCCTTTCTTTCTCCATATACACAAATGTAAAATGAGAGAATGAGAGAACAATGGAGACCTTTAGCATGATCATTTGATGTTATTGAATATCAAACAATTTGACATTTAGCTCATCAGGTTACATAAGGTCAGCAGGAATTATTCCAGAGCTTCTCTGGTGACCTTTTCAAGGTCTTGTCACTCCAGTGTTGGACAGTCTGAAGCAAAATCCCCAAGTTGACAACAACAACAACAAAAGGAGAATATGAGCTACAACAGTATAAACACAACAGTGTAATGTAGACGAGAAAAGTAACAAATTACTTTAACATTTACTTGCATTTCTGTGATAGTCAGTGACAATAAATTGGTGTTTGAATGATTCCATCTTCCAGGGTGGAATGAATACACAACACACAACTTCAGTGGGTGTACAAGTTTGAATTTTGGAGTTTCCCTAACCCACACAGAGTTCAAATTATACATACAAGCTCAAATATAGAGTAAATTATTCACCTAAATCGTTTTAAAAATGGTGCTGAAGACATTATTGAGGTTTTTAACAATACAAAAATGGTAACAGATGAAACAGAAAAATGTAATACCCCCTCTCCCTCATGGCCTTAKAAAATATGAAAATAAAATTAAAATAAGAATAAAGTAAAATATATGGCATACAAATTGCAAATTCACTCACTGGCCTACATAGAACTGTACATGTACATTAAAATAATCATCTTAGCAATTAGTCACGCTGGCTTTTTCACACACACCTTGGTTTTTATACATTAAAACATGGTCAAAAAAATAAAATGGCTGTCAAAAGGYGTCCACGTTTTAATAAATTTGTCTTTGTGACATGTATGGTATTAACAACTTCTTTAACTGAATCACAGTGTTTCCTTAACCCAGTGCTCAAAAGAGGGGGTTCTGTCTGACTTCCACTGGCTTTAGACAATTTTTAACTTGACAAAGCCAAGGTCGGTTAACTTCTTGCTAGTGAACAAATGATTGACTGATKGTTTTTGTTGTTTTGGACAGCATATAAGAATGATTTCTTTATTAAAGTTGAAGATGTTTTTTGTGAGCCCAATGGCGGACTGCACAGAGCAGCTAACCCTAACCCTACAAACTTCACCTGAAACGCCAACAAAAACTGAAGTACGGGGGTGTTTGTCAATATTGCCCAACCCTTGCACAATGAGAAAATCTCATGAAATGAAACTCTTTCAAACCAAAAAGCCTTCTGGAGACAGGTTTTATTGTCAGATCAGCCAAAGCTTGAGCTAAAATGGCAAAGTAAGCTTGGAAGAGTTTTTTGCTTTCAATCGTATAAATTTTCAAGCACAGTGATGTGATTGCAAAGTGGTGGAAGCATCGTGGTGTGTTGTGCAACTTTTCCAGTTTTGTTAAGAAGAGCAGTCAAGTTTCTAGTCAGTCATATTCCAGAAACCTGTTAATGGCAGATGGTTGAAATGCAGCTTGCTAAGAGACATTTATATGTAAGTGTCTTGGGGTAGTTTGATAAATAATTGGTCCACTCAGGAAGGATATTACAGTAAATCACCAAAAGCCCAAAGTTTCTTTAACATTTGAGCCCCAGTGAGTGAATTTTAAAGTTGTTTTATAACTTCAGCTTACATCTACTTGCATTATTTTTCACTCTTTGTGCTAAATGTCCTAGATACAAGTCTAAGTATCAGGGTGTGATGCAGTGATGGGAGGATGGAGCCGTAGATCAAGTGACATGATGGAGCATTGTCTTCAGTAATGAGGGCATTTTGCTGCCATCATAGCTGAGTCCAAAGTCAAAGCTCTTGACTTACTGGTCTGTGTCTGTTCCAACCCTCACCTGTGATCATGAGGCGTGGATCATGACAAAATAAATAAATAAATAAACGAGATTTGGGATATAAGCGGCTGAAATGAGCTTTCTTCATCAGGTGGCTGGGCTCAGACTTAGAGACAGGGTGAGGAGCTCCATCATCAGGGGGAGCTCGGAGTGTAGCCGCTGCTCCTCCACATCAAAAGGAGTCAGTTGAGGTGGTTTGGCCATTTGATTAGGATGCRTCRTCCTCCCTTTAGAGGTGTTCCAGGCATGTCCCACTGGRAGGGGGTCCCAAGAAAGACACGGGGGCTTGCTGGAGGGATTATGTACACTTTCTGGTATGGGAACACCTCAAGGTCCTCAGGACGAGCTGGAAAGTGTTGCTGGGGAGAGGGAGATCTGGGTTTCTCTCCTGGACCTGTTGCCTCTGTGACCTGACTATGGATAATAAGTAGAATGTGACGATAGAGATAGGCACAGTGTGTTGTAAAAGAAGGATGAGCAGCAGTCATCCAGAGGACTGAAAAAAAGGCCAGGAAGGTATAGATATTACACAAACMTTCYTAACTGCCAAAAAATAAACTAGATAAGACGCAACTCTGCTTGAAAAATACACTTCCGGTGCCTCCAGTGACTCTTCATCTTGTGCCATTTCGAGGTACTTTTGTATCAGTGATGTCTAATGTCTAACTTCAGTGAGTGACACACCTAAAGTGCTGTTATAAAAGGCAACTCTGCCATTTTGACGTCACAACTCAATCACGCCARGAGCTGTGCAACAGTTAAATGAGACCTTCAGGAATTCTTGGTCATTTCTCAAATTGAACTGAGACGGGGCTATTTTTAATCCCTAACACCAAGGTCTAATGCTTCTACATTTTTTAATGCTTACCTGCTGCTCACTAAAGCTTTCGGCCGTTTGAGACTGAATGGATAGAGCAAAAGTCCACCGAGAAAAATGTGGTCAGAGAAACGGGTGCAATAAAAGCAGAACAGAGAATCATTATAAATATGATTTTTAAGGTGTTCTTTAAATAATTTGACATGATCCACCATAATCTGCTTTTGTCTCTTTGTTCTCAGTATAAAATTTTGCGGCGCAGCTAATAGTGATAAATTAATGACCATGTCATCACAGAAATTCTGAAAATCATCCCAGAGCTCATCTTAATTTGTCTGATCATGGCTGATTAATCAAAGCAGCATAGAAAGCTTTTAACCCCACCCCCAAACCCCACTCCTCTACTCATTGTCTCCAATGAGTATCTCTCCCTCATCTTCCCACCTTCTCTCGTCCCCAAAAGCCTCCTCACTTATCCGTAGTCGTCTTAAACTCATCCTGCCACGTTCACCCCCTCCTGATATTAATTTCATGCATCCCTGTTTCCATCACTCTCTCATCATTCGGTTTCCCTCACTGCCTTAACCATCCCTCATGTCCCCCGCACACACATCATCCCATCAAGGCTCCTATAGAAATGGTAATGTGACATGAAGAAGATGGTGAGCATCAAACAAGACATTATTAGGGTCTCAATGTGCTTCCCTGTGTCCTCATGTGCAGTTTGTTGGAGCTTTGCCAACATGTTATTCTGGGGTCTGCTGTGCCACAGTGTTTGACTCTGAGGTCTGCAGTTTACACTCCAGCCTGATAGGTGGCGATAACAAGTTGGCTTGTCAACTCTTAAGTCAAAAGACAAGAAAAATAAAAAGGTCTAAGGAATTTTATACCAGGAATTTTGCATGGTTGTTGTGCTCCCTGAGTGATAAATTATCCAGCCATGTTCAACATCCTCTTCACTATGTCTTGTTTTTATTCCTCTTTGGTTTTGGGCTCCATTCGTATGGGAATGGCCTTTTGACAAAGGCATGTTAACCCCATTGGACCTGTACMCTAAAGTTCAGAAACTTTTAAATTTCATTTAAAAATTGTAGTACTCTCACGCAATACAATGGGGAGTGGGGGGGTGGTTGTTGACATCTGCGGTAGAACAAATACAGTCCAGTGGGGGGTAGGCAGAGGACAGGAAGGAGGAAGCTAACTTAACATTTCCTTAGCATTTCAAAAAGGTCATAATTTGAAGCTGTGTTTTTGGAATAATCTGTGAGATTTCTTCTGTGCAAAAT
>NW_013952407.1:5604241-5605610 GCF_001266775.1 Austrofundulus limnaeus | reverse complement strand
ACCACAAACTCTCTGATTTAGAGGATGACTCTCTTAAAGGGGCAATATCATGTAAAATCAACTTTTTTGAGTTTTATATCATGTTATAATGTTACACTCTCATAAAAACATGCCCAAAGTCTTGCTTTGACTCATTCATTCCTGTTTGAGAAACCCTGCAGCGTTTTTAGGAAGCCATGCAGAGGAAAAAAACGACAGGTGGGGACTAGAGACGCCGTTTGGTAACAGAAACACCCCTGGGACGTGTCTTTAAGATGAACTTCCTCATGGCAGAGTGCACCCCATCCCCCCCTCCCCACACACACCCCGCCCATAACTCCTGCAGGCTCTCGGCAGTAACAGAGCAAAAGTGAAATTGAAACATACTGTCCACTGCTCTCCACACAACTTCTCACTCAGTGAAGCTCTTTTCAGATTGAAAATACCTTTGAAGAAATGTATTTTCAGATGCCAAGTAAGCTGCATTATAGCGCACGGGCGAAACACCCCACCACCACCAACGGTGTGACGGGGACTGGACGGGACAGAAGCGGAAGGAGGTTCTTAAAGAGACAGAGGCCAATTTCAAGGCGTTTAGAAGAAGAGGTGATGAGAAGATAAGTTTATTTTCTATTTAAACATAAACACAGCATTTTAATAACAACTAAAGGTGACATTTTATTAATGTATAGTATTTTGTGTGTTTTAGGAGCCCTAAAGATTAAAAAATTCAAAAATGCCACTGTTGTGTTTTTGTGTGAACAGCCTAAACACAACCTTTTGGAAACAGTGATGTAACAGCCCCACCTCCTACCTAATAGGACACAACAACATGGACAACAATGACAGATTGATGCTTGTATTTGTGTTGCTGATGACAGTTGGTCAACTTCAGCAAAACCATCCAATGAATTGTTTTTTGCACTTTTAGTCACCATTCATCTTTTTCTACATGATGTCTAAATTTTATYCACATGCTCCATGAATTGCTTCCTGTTTTCCGTGGCATCTTCACAGAACAGATAAYTTTCAAATACTTGTTTTATTAAGAATCCCATTATTGAACCAAGAACAATAACCGTGTAATATTTARCAATCCAACGGGGAGTAGTGGTTCTGCTCAGCCACTACTAAGGACACTACAATAATATTTATCATCTGAAYTCATCAGGGRTTATTGAGAAAAACAAGAATACAAACATATACCAACATTCAGCATGGACGGTGTACACTCATTCATCCACGAATACACAAGTGTAGATGACTTCTTTCTTCTCCTCTTTTTAATCGCCTCAGCTTAGATAGATAGATAGATAGATAGATAGATAGATAGATAGATAGATAGATAGATAGATAGATAGATAGATAGATAGATAGATAGATAGATAGA
>NW_013952407.1:5597511-5604117 GCF_001266775.1 Austrofundulus limnaeus | reverse complement strand
TTATTACAAATAACTTCATTTTTGGACATTTATGGTTTGATTTCTTTGTATGTATGGATCACTTGGGTTGTTACCGACATCTGTGAAAATTTCATGTCATTAGCACCTCAGTAATATATTTACTGAGAAAAAGGGTGACGTGTTCAATACTTATTTCACCCGCTGTATGGCTATGTGTATGTTTGACATCTACATTTCCTTCCTTCTCCTAAAATGAAAGTTTTCTACCAAAGATTATTTTCAGATTCTCATGTGAAAATCAACAATTTTCAATTTTACACAGAGTTGTTTGAACAGCTAGTTTATGTTGAGCGTAAAAAAAAACGAGCTATCCCCAAAATTAATTCACAAACTATGGAGATCTGTAAGGGACTCTGTTGGGATATAATAATAGCTGGCTTAGGAATAGATATAGCCTCCTGCAACAAGGATGTATCAACCGCTGATTGTGCAGTAGTCTTAATTTTGGCCCTCATACGTGTCATAAATATACGTAAATTAGCAGTGAGATTAGAAAATTGCTTCAACGAATGTCTTCCCTTGGGTCTTAGCCCTGCTGAGGGCTAAGCAKCCAGAAAGGTCAGATCCTAGAACTGCCCCGGTTTTTTACATTCATTGAACAAAAATTGTGTCACTGTTTTTGACAAGACACCTCACATCTTGGGTCTGAGTATCTTATCGCTCACTAAAAATGATTAAATGAGCTTCAATTAATTAATTAAGTAATGGGTTTTAAATGCAAACATTGTGAGAACAATGTCAGTTTTATGGACCAAGTTTGACATGAAGGTGTTTTGGATCCCTTCTGAGAAATTATAGAGAAATAAGAGGGTTTTTAATTTTATTGGACTAAGATTTACCTCCTGAAAGCCATCCCTCCTTCKCACACATAGTTCACTGTCTTTTCCAGTTTTCTTCCTTTCCACATAAGCTCCAGTCATCCTAAAGGCRTGCTCTTATCCTCCACTCATTAGCTCACAGTCACTAATGACGCACCTATACACACARATCTCATTAGTGATCCTTCTAACAATACACGCTCCCTGAACACCCTCCTAAAATTTCTCAGCTGGTTGGTAATTCTCCCTTCCTCCCTTTCCTTCTCTGCATGAAAGTGCATACATGCCACCCCCTCATTCTGTCCTCCCCCATGTGCAGGTTGAGTCACAAGAGTAATTTTAATGGAATTGCTATGTGATGCRCAAGCAACACTTGGGATCTCAAAAAGAACAAAAGAGAATATCTAGTCAAATAACAAGTCAGAAAATAATTTAAAACATATAAATAAATAAAGCAATTTCAAAGTGTGTTAAAAATATGGCACACCTCAAGGAGTGTTATTAGTTCTCTTGTTATTTAATTTACATGAATATTGATCCTCCACACTCCATGAGATACAATAGTACATCTGTGTTCATGTTACTGTGGAGGACTTTCCACCAAACAGATTGAAGAACCAAGCAAGAGCTAGAGACCCAGTTGCCAACTTAAGGAACATTCAGACCCTTAGCAGCTCTTTAAAAATGTGTGGTAACTTTTTCTGGTTGTGTTAGGTCAAAGTGGATACCTCTCCAACATCAGTTCCCAAGCTCAAWGGGGTCCAGGTGGACAACTCTAAAACTCCAGGTACAGAGTCCCTTCAGGTTGCCTTCAAGCGGTTTTCATCTATTCAGCATTGGCAAAATGTGTCTCCATTATACTGAGCCAAGGCGGAACTTACAAWCTCTTAATCTGTTTTAGGAGATGAGTGCATTCAGGCTGAGGTTGACAGAGCAGTCTGAAATGAGCAAATATATCAGGAGGTTTGGGACAAACTGGCCACTCATAGTTACATGTGTACTTTTTAACAGTGCTGTGACAATTTTTTAAAAAAGCCGTATGCTGAAGATCTGCCCACAGACACTGCCATGGAGATGCACCTGATTAGAATGATTGAATGATGACCAGGCTTCTGCAGAACTTGTAGACATGTTGAAAAGCCAGGAAACAACTGAAACGTGCCTGTGAGGAACAAGTCACGTCTCCAGCACCAGAACTCAATTGTAGGGGTCACCTCGAGTGAAGAAACAAGATTTACTGCCTCAAAGCAGGTCTCGGGAAGGCTTGGCAGAAGGCAGGAACACTGAACTCTATTTTAGGCCATGACAGGTCATTTCAACCTAAGAGWATTCGAACGTTRTCATGAACAGAACAATCTTCTTTGTTCGTGATTCATTTGTTGTTTAACTAAGAATGTTTATGCATTTGTTAATCATATAATGACTGTCARAAAGAAGGTGGAATCACTTCTACTTCTTTTATCGTGCCTAAAAGATTAATTAATGATATAAAAGTCACAGAGAAAATCATCACCATGTTTRCATTGTGTTTTTATACAAATCACTGTTTTTATTTTACTGGAAWCATCAGTAAAATAATTTCGAGTTTTTCTTGAGAAAATCTTTCATTTATCTGGACTAACAAAAGTTTCAGACTGATTATTTAAACAGAAATGTTAATTAATCATCATAAATGTTTTACAGTGATTTCTCTTAGTCTATCAGAAAGAAAGCTAAAGAAGATATTATCAAATGTCTGTTAAAACAACCACAGAATTTGACCTTGCACTAGCGCCACTGGCAAAGCTTTATCTTCCTTTCCTTTCTCTGACTCATTCTAATGCCTGAGGGCGGAACCKAATTCGTCCACCTCTATTACTAACACGGACGTTTTTGAGAGACGGAGCACACTTCTTCCTGAATGCCAACGGGGAAGACAGGCTGATTCTCTTTGGAGAAACCAGCTCGGCCGTAGATCTCGCCCATAAGCCAAATAGGGGAGATCTGACGGCCCGGACAGGGGCAAGCCGCCGACTGTCCACACTGAGACTACCAGTCTCGAGGTGTTTTTCAACTCCCTAGYGGAGAACTTTTATTTTGAAAGACGAACCYGATGCATCAGTTTGAATCTTTCTGGCAAAGTTCGAAGCAGACGAAAGTTGCCTAAAATAACACTTTCTCGCCAAGGAGCAGTGAGCGGGCCGAGCGACACGTTCCCTGACTGGTCTGAGCTGAGGCAGTATTTGCCCGGGGTATGGTAAAGAAGCCAGCAACAGGTAAACAAACGCTGTCGTGTTCCGGGGTGACGTGTCATGTGGAGTTCTGAGCGCAGATGGGACTTGCTGATCCGGTTGATACCCTTAACAAAATAAAAGCAGAAACACTAACCTTATTTTCAACCCTTTTCTTATCCTTTATTTGCCAAACTTAAGTTAAAAGTGCCAGTAAAATTGTTTGGTTGTTAACATCAGAACTGACATTTTACTGTTCTATATAAGTAATCTGAGTTTAATGTGAATTGAAATTCGGACGCGAGTTTTACCTCATTTTAACTCTGACGCMTGTTATAGGAATAGCCCACAATCAGGTGTACTTATGATCTGTTCAATTTGTGTAAATAAATGATTGCATAATCTTTTATGAATCAACTTGAACTCGTCTGAACGTCCCTTATTGTGTCACTTTTCACTTTGCACAGTCAAAAATATTAAAGTAATGAGGAAAATACCTTGGTAAAAACTTCTCTCATAACTAAGCTATGAGAAGTATGTAGAAGGCTTATTTGACATAAGTCTACCCCCTACACAATCATAAGATGCCTGTTGACAGTCGCCCTGCTTCTGTTGGTTCTAGTCTTCACTGGCTGTTTTTCTGCCATGCCAAAGTCTAAACACCGATGAGGTCTTACTGCATTGCCTCCTGACTAGTCTGAACTGCCCCAGGCTGCCTATCTGATCTCTCTCTTCCATCATTCACAGTTTGATCCTGGCTTCTTTTCCTGCTTCCTTCTTCCAGGCCTCCTCCATCCAGTCAAACTTAAGATGTTTTGATTTTACAGACTTTAGGATAGATAAATAGATACATTTATTTGTATAGCACCTTTCAAAACTCAGTTACAAAGTGCTTTACATCATAATAGAAACAAAACACATAAAAAACATAGCACAAAATAAAAATAAAACATGCAAAGGTCAACAATTAAAAGCCAACTCATAATAAAACGTTTTTAAAAGAGATTTAAAGGAAGACAATGAAGAAGCTTGTCTGATATAAAGTGGCAGTGCATTCCATAAAAGAGGAGCCCGAACAGAAAAGGCTCTATAAACCTCAGTTTGTAGTCTTACTCTGGGTACGAGTAGCGACTGATCAGATGATCTCAGAGGTCGCTGTGGTGTATATGGTGCAAGTAATTCTGAAATATAAGACGGTGCAAGTCCATTCAGTGATTTAAAACTATCAACGCAATCTTAAAATCAATCCTGAAAACCACAGGTAACCAGTGTAGAGTAGCTAGAACAGGAGTGATATGATCATACTTCTGGGATTTAGTGAGGACTCTAGCTGCTGRAWTTTGTACTAATTTTAGGCATTAAAAGCATGAATGAGTGATAGTATCTGCAAATGAGAGAACTGATCTTAATTTGGCAATATTTCTGATGTGATAGAAGCCAGTTTTAATACTATTATTAAAATGTTTTGTAAAACTCAGATCTGAATCCAGAACTACCCCAAGGTTTCTGGCCTCATGAGAGCAATTAAAACCTGAAGAATTAAGAACTTTAATTATAGGGTCTCTATGAGCCTTCGGGCCCAAAACCAACACCTCYGTTTTATTATTGTTTAACAATAAATAATTGTCGGACATCCAGACCTTGATGTAGGTGAGACAAGAATTTAGGATGTTTAGAGCCGATAGATCTGAAGGATCAATAGATAAATATATCTGGGCATCATCTGCATAAAAATGAAAAGAGACATTATATTTGTGAATAATTTAACCCAGAGGCAGGATGTAAATAGAAAATAGCAGTGGGCCAAGAATGGAACCCTGAGGAATGCCACAAGTAAGTTTTACCACTTCAGAAGAACTGTTACCAATTGAAACACAGACGAACCTATCACTTAATTAAGATTTAAACCAGTTCAGAGCAGTTTCACTCATACCCACAGAGTATTGAAGCCGATTAATTAGAGTACTGTGGTCAACCGTATCAAATGCAGCTGAGAGGTCCAACAGAACCAGGATTGAACACCAACCAGCATCAGAGTTCATTCTAATATCATTCACTACCCTTAATAAAGCAGTTTCAGTACAATGGTGCCTATACGGACGCCAGATTGAAACTTCTCAAAGATAGAATTTTTATTTAAGAATGGTGATAATTGATTAAAAACTGTTTTTTCTAAGATTTTTGCCATAAAAGGTAGTTTAGAAATAGGTCTGTAGTTATTAAAATCATTAGTGTCCAGGTCAGGTTTCTTTAATAAAGGTAAAACAGACGCAGTTTTAAAAGCTAAAGGCACAACACCTGAACTTAAAGAATTGTTTAAAATCCATAAAAGATCAGTAGATAAAAAAGTGAATATGTCCTTAATAAGTCTTATTGGTAAAACATCAAATGGAGAGGAGGATGGCTTCATCACTGACAATTCTTCGTAGATCAGAATTAGACAGAAGATCAAAATAATTAAAAGTCAAATCAGTTTCTAAAGTCTGTGAATGACCCAGATGAGACAATCTGCGCCGTTATATTCGAGATTTTGCTCAGAAAAAAAGGAGCAGAAGGATTTACGTCTTTCTTTTGACGAGATCTCAATTATAGAGGGAGGTGGACGAGTTAATGAGTTAATAGTTTTAAAAAGCTGCTTTGGGTTGTGAGAATTGGCAGCAATTAGTTGGGAAAAATATTTGGAAGAGCTTTCTTCCTTTACTGTTCTACTGTAATCTTTAAAGGTCTTTCAACCTAGCAGATAGTCACAAGTCAGATTCGAAGCGTTCCATTTACGCTCTGCCCGCCCGCGCTCACTTCTAATGCTACGAACATGATCCTTAATCCAAGGGGACAATTTAGATGTTGCAGAGGCAAAAATATGAATTAATTCAAGGAACTCCAATGCAAATCTATCATTCTGATCATCAATGTGAATGTTAAAATTCCCTAATATCAAAACCTTTTCATTGTTAGTTGTTACAATGGAAAGAAAGTGACCAAATTCAGTTAGGAGCCATCTTTTAAAAGTAGGTAGTTTTGGTGTTTGAGTTTTCCTGTTTAGATTTATGCTTCAGTATGGTTCTGTAAGTTAGTATTCTTTTCAGTTTATTGGGTATCTTTGTCTTTTTTTTTCAACTCAACAATTTTAGCCCTCTATGGCATGGTGTTGCCCTCAGGCACCAAACCACTATTTTGGCATTCACACAATCCCTTTATTTTTTTAAAGTAAAAATAATCACAATAACATTTTGATGACAGGTCTGTGATCAATAAAAAGTAATTTTGGAGAGCATGCAACATTTGTTCTTGGGTTGGAACCATCCTTTGTGGGGCCATAGCCTTGAACACAGTGCTATCAAAAGGTGATATAAATTTCACTTTTTAGTATGTTTGCACAGTATGTGAAGAAATATTTTTGCTTTTATTTTATACACAGAAATGGTACTTTTTCATTCATTGCCTCAGGGCAACATTGTGCAGTTAGACCACTTTTGTTTGATCAGTAATATGCAAATAGCAGAAAAGCGCAATCTCTCTAATTATTTATTTATTTATTTATTTATTTATTTATTTAT
>NW_013952407.1:5587439-5594361 GCF_001266775.1 Austrofundulus limnaeus | reverse complement strand
GTGTGCAAATCTATATATGGGCTTAAATCTAATCTAAATGTCTCTTGTAGTTACTTGTATTTTATATTTAATCACAATCTAGTGATCAGGACAACTGCTGGTGGGCCAAATCAAATGGCCCGGTGGGCCAACTTTGGCCCGCGGGCCCCACTTTGGGCACCTCTGATATAGATGCAAATGCATTATATGGGTGCAAGAAACTTGATCATGCAATTAGGCTCATTCAGTAAGGATGGTGAGCTTGAAAGTGACAGTGATGGAGAGTGGACACCAGAATTAGAGCTGAGGAAAAGTTTGAAGATCAGTCAGTAAAGTAGCACACTCTTTGTGTGTGTGTGTGTGTACTTGTTTTTGTGTCATCTGTTTTGGACTATRTTTGGTATGCTCTTACCTTGTCAAAACCAGTAGACCTCATTGAGACCAAAGACTGGTCCTAATATGATAGAACACCATTTGTTTTTTATTGATTATGAGAAAAAAATAGAAAACCAGACAATATCATGCCCCCTACTAATATGGCACATCATTTTCTCAATACATGGAAGTTGTCATAGAGCAGTCAAGCCATTTGGTGTGACATCACAAAACCCCATAAAATCATTAATAAATTACTTTGAAATTATTGCTGTTTTTAAAAATAAAATAAAAAAAATACTGTATGTATTTATTGCTTGTTTGCTCTGCATTCCATTATTATTCAATATAGAAAAACCTTGGCCTTTTAGCATCCTTATATGTTGTTGTCCTGAGGGCAACAAACAAAGATTTTGGTGGGGTATCACATTTTATGATCAATATATTAACAGGGACCCCCAAGTCTCTAAAACAAGGGTAAAAAATTTTTTTTCCATTGACTATCATTATCTTTATATTTTTTAGTGTTTTATGGTTCTTATGATAYATTTTCTCAGTCAGTTTTATTGTTGATATTGTGTTTATGTTTTTATTTCCTTTCTGCATTCCCTGTGCTGTTCCTCTGTTGACGCTCAGTCAGCTTATCAGTGGCTGTGTCTCAATTCATGAGCTGCATCCTCATAGCCCAGCTGGGCCACATCCTTCCTAGTCTGGGTTATGTGCATGAAACTGCTGTGAAATTAGATGGTCTAGCCTTAGCTTGAGGTAAGTTTGCGTGACCACGCGCTACCCCATTACCATAGTGATCGGTTTCATATTAGACTCAAAATGCATTGGGACATGTATTCACACATCTTTTCACTGGAAGAATAATTTCACAGTAAAAACATTACACATAAATAAATTATAATAAAAGATAATAATTTGGGTTTAGCTCCAGTATTAATACTTGTAGCTGCATTTTATTACTATTAAAAAATATACAAATAAAAAACTCCACCTTCGTTTTTCTGTTTAGTTTTCTGTCGGCACATTGAATTCTGGGATATCCTCAGACAGGAAAGGATACTAGGATGCATGCTTGTTTTTTGAGGTTTTGTGGGCCCCYTTCCTCGGCCACATGAGGAGGAGCCTTCGAATTGGGACAGCCCTCGGCGCGGGGCAGTGACATGAATTGAAACACAGCCAGTGGTTCCCCAGTCTGCCACTCACAGCTGCTCCCAGTMTCTTATCAGCCCTGCTGCCTTCTATAATCTCATCTCCTTATAGTCTGTCTCTTGCCACCACCACCTTGACAGATAATGTATGATTTTCACTATCAGTCCTGGTACTCTGTCTCCCTGTGCCCGCCCGAGTTTCTTTGCCTTTTCATTTTTGCTTCCACCTCAGCCTTTTTTCTTTTTGTTTGTGTTAATAAAGTGTTTTATTTTATCCTTGAGCTGCTCGTGTCGCCTGCGTCTGGGTTTTACCTCAATGGACCTTGACATACTCGAACACATCTCGTATTACCCACCACGATGGCAGAACAATAAAGTTTTTTTTTTACAGCATTGTGTGTTGCTCTGTACTGTTTAACAAAAATGGTTTAATGAAACTCAGAAAATAATCATCTTGACTTTTGGTCAACCTGGTTTAAGATGGCTGCCACAGCAATCCTGTTTTAAACTTTTTAAACTTGAATGGATTTTTTGGGCTATTTTCCTATATTTTCTGACTGTGACGTTGAGAAGAATCTTTTAAGTTCACCTGAACCTAGAAGGTTTACCAGCATGTAAATCTATGTAGGTGACAGACACCTTTAGTAAACATGTATTTAYTTTTCTGAGTTTATAGTAATTCAATACATTTCAACTAAAAGAGAACGAAGAGCCTGCCACACTAGTCATCTCAGCTCTCCAACATCGCACCTCTTTCATTGTTCTTAATAAAACGATCCGTCTCTTCTTTGTTTCCTTCTGTTTTAATCAGTTAGTGATGGGTCAACAGGGATGCGGGTGGGTGGGTGGTGGTGGTGGGTGGGAGTTGGTCATTGTGTTCAGTGTAAGACAAGCAGGACTAATCATTGTACAAGGCAAGTCTGGGCCTGACTGGACTGAGGAGGAGCTGATGGCTATTAACCGGTCAGTTGGACCATTAAGACTCGGATTAACTACATCAGAAAAACTTTTTGCACACAGAGCTGCTCATAAACTGTGCTATTTCACAGTTTATGAGCAGCTGGTTCTTGTCTGGTCTACAAAATGCTTTGTTTACACCAAGAGAGATAGACAAAAGCATCGTTTATGGAAAGCTAAAAGGAAAAATTACAACAATGATTCATTTGTTCATTCAGACTGTAATGACACACAAACACATTTGAGTGATGTATAATGATGGTTGTAACACAGAATTTTACACTAAGATCTTCTTTTGTTGGGAAAATATGGTGTTTTGGTGAATTTGAGTGAAGACGATTTATATGGTGCTAAGTGTAAAATGAAATGTTAAAAAATATAACATACAACATGTTTTTCATGGGATAAAGCACTTCGCTCTCAGACTGCAGGTTTACTTGTGGTTCCTCCAGTTTCTAAAAGTAGAACGGGAGGCAGAGCTTTCAGTATTCAAGCTCCTCTCTGGTGGAACCAACTTCCAGTTTCTTTCCATGAGGGTGACTCTTTTAAGACTAGACTAAAGAATTTCCTTTTTGATAAATCCAACAGTTAGACTTGGGTTTCCTGAGGTATTCTTTAGTTATTATAGTTAATTAGTTATGCTGCTATGGAGTTAGACTACTGGAGGACAAATTSACCACATTTCCTCACTCTGCTGACATCTTTAGTCACTCTCCTCTACGTTTGTTATAATTACTTCTATCAATAARGTGTTTTCTTTGTCTCTCTTCCAGAGGAAAATACATCTGGACCAGTCCTCCTGTGTTTGTCTGTGTCTCTTTCCTGTCCCAAACCCGGCCGGTCGAGGCAGATGGCTGCCTGTCCTGAGCCTGGTTCTGCTGGAGGTTTCTTCCTGTTAAAGGGGAGTTTTTCCTCTCCACTGTTTGCTCAGGATGGGAGACTGTGATGAAGCAAAGATTCAGCACAGTCCGCTGGCTTCTTTAGATTTATCGCTTTTTATCTATTTATTTTTGTGTACAGTCCCCTGAGACAACAGTTGTTGTGACTTGGCACTACATAAATAAACTGAATTGAATTGAAGGTTTCTGTTAACAGGATACTCTCTTCTGGTAGATAAAACATATTAATGTATTAAAACAGTATTCAACACTTCAGTGACATAATACTKACTATAGTAAGTGTTTAAACAACAAATCAACCTTATTCACATTTAAAATACGTAATAATCATAAGATAAAAACATCTTTATTTTATAATGTTTTTATTTTCAAAGATTAAAAGCAATAATGAAGTATTTGTCAGACTGCATCTAACTCAGTGTCCAAGGACAATAAGTATGCAGGAAACAGACATTATTTAGATCAAAGGTAACTTTAAAGAAAATAGTTCAGTTCAGTTCCAAGATGTGACCTTGTGGTTGAGAGGTCACCGTCAGGAGAGCGCTCCTTCATGCTACAAGGTGAAACCTAAAAAGACAACAATACATGAAATTTTTATATTAAATTTATGACCATGAGATTTTTTTAGATAACAATTGAGACTGCTTTTAGCTGATTTTATAATGCATAATGGCTGATCAAATCTCAAGTGCAGAGTCTCCTTGTTTCATTTTACACCTAATATTGTAATCCATCTTCACACATGTCTCAAGTGACCACTTGTGGATGTCACTTCCCCGCTTCGTATGCAAATAAACGCTTTCCATATATTGAGTAGCAATCGGGACATCACTAATAAATCAGCTCATKCTGAATTATATCCAGTCACCAAAACATCAGGATTAGACATTAGCTGCATTATTTGAGGGATTATTTTAGACCTGTATATTTTCTCTTTTTTGGCCAACATTTAYAATAATCTCACCAGACCTAAAGAATATACAGTTTCAGCATACTTCAATGAACAGGAACTGCACAGTTTGTGATTAATTTTTGATCAATGTCTGGTCTGTGTTGAACACATTTTGACTGTCCATCAAATGTAGGAGGCAGAATAGCTCAGACCAGCTGGCTACCTTTTGAAATAATCTGATTCAAGATGGCTGCCACTGCTAACTGACTTTAAAAACACAAACATGACCATAACTCAGTTTTAAAGATATTGAACTAAAATATGGTGTGGTAGCAGCTGAGACTGATCTCCAGTTCATAGTCTAAGCCCGATAGTTTGTGTAAACACCTTTTGTTTAAAATTTGACCATATTTAGTCAGCTCTATCTGTTCTCATGATYACATTTTGAAAGTTCATTAAACTATAAAAGCCCAGTTGGCTGTGGCAGCCATCTTGAATTGGGTAATATATGTTCCTGTTTCATTATAATCCCTCTGTCTGTCCCGTTAGCAAAATATCTCATGAATTACCACCTGGTTAAAACAGTCACAGATACAAACACCACCAGCCTTTTGTTGTTGTTGTTGTTGTTGTTGTTGTTGTTGTTGTTGTTGTTGTTGTTGTTGTTGTTTTCATAAGTCAGTTAGTTATATGGCAGCCACCTTGGGTTGACTCCACAAGTTTATTCAGTTGATGATTCAATAAAATATATCCAGTGGTTCATTATATTTTTTGCTAACAGAAACACAAACACTCAGAGGCAAAACCCTTATTTTTTTCCTTTTGGTGGCTGATAAAAAATAAATTGTTACTACTAGAAGTTTAAAACTAGTAATGATTTTTTCAATTAGCTGATTTTATGGTGGACAGGTGATTTTAGTAAAGAGGACAAATCCGTAAGATCCTAAATGTTCATTGGGTGAAGTTGGTGGAAATTTCCACCTGCAGGCCAATAAGTCGAGCCCACGGCACAAGCCTCTGTCAATAAAAGGATTACAGCTAAATCAACAGAGAGCCTCTTCCTCTCATCGCCTATCTTTAGATGTCTGTAACCTCACTTTGAGTTTGTAGTCGGTGCATGTTTTATCGAAGATCTGCCTGTGTGAGGTGTAGAACACACACACACACAGACTTGTCAGCTGTTTTATCTTCAGCTCTACAATCTGTTTATTGTGGGTCACCTGAGTCAATAACGGCTGGATGTCACTCTTCCTTAAGATAAGCCCTTCCATTTATTGTTTCCTTGCGTCTCGCACTGTGTACTGGAGCGATAAAGCACAGATTTTGTCACAGGAAAAATGCCAATAAACACAGTTGTACCATATATCACGGCCTTTGAATAATGGCAGGGTGTYTATTTGTTGGCGTCTGAATTACTGCTGGATGTCCTCTTCTTGCTCGCTGGCTGCACGCTGCCATCATCTTTCATTTCTGGCAGGCTTTGTGATCTTGCCGGGGCAAGCCCAGGCTTGCATCGTCAGGTCTCCCAAGGTCTGAGGCACGCACACACACGACACACACACACACACAAATCAGGTTTCTCCAATCAAATGAAAACCTTAAATACTTCACATTTAAATGGCTGCAGGGAAGAATGGATGATATTTTGTAGGGTCKTTTAATTTTTTTGCAAACAGTTGACAATCTATTCACCGGAAGAACATTTTGATATTTTTGACCAAAACCAATCTTTTCTTTACACTCTCACCTGTTGGCCATTAATTTGGACTAGCAAATACAGTATATAGTGTTTAAAATTTTTCACTATGGCGTGGGATATCCCTTCAAGAAGCCAGCACATCAGCAGATGTCATATTTATTGTATGTAGTCAGACATYATGTCAACATGCCCACATATGCATACATTAAGGGATATTGACAATAACACAAAACTTGCATAAAGCTAGACTAGACATTACAATGTTTTTTTGTAACAGTAAAATTTTTGTAAGCAGCACATAATGCTTCATTTGAAAAATGTCCTTGTGAAATCACAGTTTTAAAGGCTTCAGCAGGTATGATTTCAACTCAACTGGCCATAAAACAAACCAGAAGACCACTATCTTTCAGTCTAAATGTAAGGATAGGGAGAAGGGGTTGGGGTAAGCGGAAAAACTGTATTTAGTTTCTGCAAACCTCAAGATCATGGCCTGTAATCCTAATTTTTCTAAACACACCGCTGCTTGTCAAATTAAACCTTGCCACTTTGTGGGAGTACTGGTTGACGTTGATTCATCGCTTCCATGATCTGAGGCATCATCACATAGTCACATTAACAAACATGACTAAAGGCATTTTTGCATTGTGAGGCCTTCTGGCCCTGGTTGTGTTTGCTTTTATCAGAATGCCACCTTGTAGGCGGGATTGTTATATTAAAAGCAAACATTATGTTATTTTATTTGCAACACAACAACTGACAATCTGAGGGGGGTAGGGTACCCAAAAATTGCATTCAAGTAAGAGTAGCACTACTTGCAACATATTTTTTCTCAAGTAAAAGTAAAAAGCAGCCATCCAAGAAAGGTCTCAAGTAAAATAGTATTTGGTAAAAAAGTCTACTCAAGTACTGAGTAATTGATCAAGACATCATTTAATATTTAAAAATTATATCATCAATCATTATC
>NW_013952407.1:5584951-5587259 GCF_001266775.1 Austrofundulus limnaeus | reverse complement strand
AAATTCAAGTAACTAGATAGTAAGTCTCCGAAACTCATGATGAAATTTAGACATTTCAGAGACTCTTTCAATAATTCTGTTTGCCAAATAGTTGCCACCAGTTTCAGCAGGCTTACCATACTGTTGTCTATACTTGTTGGTTGAAGACAACTTTATACACTCACCAGCCACTTTATTAGGCACACCTTGCTAGAACTGGGTTGCACCTCCTTTTGCCTTCAGAACTGTCTTAATCCTTCGTGGCATAGATTCAGCAAGGTACTGGAAGCATTTCTCAGAGAGTCTGGTCCATATTGACATGATAACATCACACAGTTGCTGCAGATTTGTCGGCTGCACATCCATGATGTGAATCTCTTGTTCCACCACATCCCAAAGGTGCACTATTGGATTGAGATCTGGTGACTGTGGAGGCCATTTGAGTACAGAGAACTCATTGTCATGTTCAAGAAACCAGTTTGCATTATCCTGCTGGAAGTAGCCATCAGAAGATGGTACACTGTGGTCATAAAGGGATTGACATGGTCAGCAACAATACTCAGGTAGGCTTTGGCGTTGACACAATGCTCAGTTGGTACTAATGGGCCCAAAGTGTGGAAAATATCCCCCACACCATAGCACCACCACCAGCAGCCTGAACTGTTGATACAAGGCAGGATGGATCCATGCTTTCTTGTTGTTGATGCCAAATTCTGACCCTACCATCCGAGTGTTGCAGCAGAAATTGAGACTCATCAGACCAGGCAACATTTTTCCAATCGTCTATTGTCCAATTTTGGTGAGCCAGTGTAAATTGTAGCCTCAGTTTCCTGTTCTTAGCTGACAAGAGCGGCACTCGGTGTGGTCTTCTGCTGCTGTAGCCCCTCCTCCTCAAGGCTTGATGTGTTGTGTGTTCAGAGATGCTCTTCTGCAGACCTCTGTTGTAACAAGTGGTTATTTGAGTTACTGTTGCTGTTCTATCAGCTTGAACCAGTCTGGTCATTCTCCTCTGACCTCTGGCATCAACAACACATTTGTGCCCACAGAACTGCTGCTCACTGGATATTTTCTCTTTTTCGGACCATTCTCTGTAAACCCTAGAGATGGTTGTGCGTGAAAATCCCAGTAGATCAGCAGTTTCTGAAACACTCAGACCAGCCTGTCTGGCACCAACAACCATGTTCAAAGTCACTTAAATCACCTTTCCTCCCCATTCTGATGCTGGTTTGAACTGCAGCAGATCATCTTGTCTACATGCCTGAATGCACTGAGTTGCTGCCATGTGATTGGCTGATTCAACATTTGCATTAATGAGCACTTGGACTGGTGTACCTAACAAAGTGGCCAGTGAGTGTATATGTAAGCCCACATTGGCATGAGACAATGGCTCAATTGACTCGTACAAAGAACCAAAAACAGTTTAAAAATGTTCCAGCCATACTGCAGGGCTATAGAGAGAAAAGGGCTTTTAGGAGCTCACATGTTGGGCTTGTTCAATATTACTCATAATAGCAGACAGTATAATAGAAGAATTTTGGCTCCAATTATTGTGATGAAATATTGTCATAATAAAACCTACAGCAAGTAGAAGATCTTTGACTTTAGCACTCTATCGTTGACTGATCCCTTTGTTCTTTTAATTTGAACATTTTCTAGTCAGAAGTTTTCCTGTCCATTCAGGCTACAGCCCTCTGCTGTACATAAAATCAAACTTTCCCCTGGCAAACCCAAGTACATAAACCAAAAGGCTTGACCACAGTGGTTGTATAGCAGGCAGACACAACAAGTGGAGTGTTGCTTGTTTACAGGGGGGCCTAGTCAGGCCTGCCAGGGTCTTTATTGGCCATGAGCCGTGAATAAGCCTCTGCCAGTTAGCCAGCGGTGCTCGGATTATACACAGGAGAGTTTCTCAGCAGGCAGCTATTGTTATGGTAAATGGGGGTTGAATGGCAGAAGATGGGCAGGACACACATAAAACAGAGAAAAAACCATGAAAAGGAGGAGGAGGGAACGATGAGACAAACACCCTGACCACCTCAGTGATGGGACGTGGCAGAGATACACCTTTAGGTTCACCAATACACAGAGAAATATATTCATATCAAGCTTTTGCTGTTTTTCCAAACAGAGAGGATCACTAAAGGAGCTGTTTTTGTTCATATTTACTTGAAACCCAAGTGTAAATAACATGAAACTTCAGTTTAGTTAGGAATAGGCACCACCCCAATACCATGGTGAACGGTTTCATGTCAGATTGAAAATGCATTGGGACGTGCATTTACATGTCTTTTTACTAGAAGAATAACTTCACAGTTAAAATGTTACACGT
>NW_013952407.1:5579600-5584322 GCF_001266775.1 Austrofundulus limnaeus | reverse complement strand
TCCGCCAAGGGAGGAGGTAATGTTCTCGGTCGCGTGTGTCTGTCTGCCTGTGGACAAAATTACTCAAAAACCTGTGGACGGATCGTCATGGAATTTATCCCACATAGGGGTATTGGCCAAAGGAACACAACATTAAATTTTGGTGATGTTCTTGATCACGATGCAGATACAGGAATTTTTTCAATTCGAGCGAATCAGCCAGGCTACACAAAGTGTCATTACGTCAGACGCATGCCTGTAGGAAACAGAAAGTGAAGTCACAAACTCGTTGGGACTACACCTCCCATGATGTCTACGATCGGGAAAGTTGTGTTTATTCTGTAGTCAACTAGTTCTGGCGATGTTACTGTCTGGAGACGTAGAAAAAACTAATGTGATTCATTTCACGTTACAGGAATAACTGAGAAGACGCTGACAGCGGGGGGAGGGTCCTACTGCAGGCGAGCCGAAGCTGGACTGTCTGGTACTGGACCGGTACCGGACAGCGGGAACAGCTGATCAACCATGTGAGGTACCCCTCCACATGAGAACTTTATTGTGTGACTGGTCAGAAGTTCGTGGGAGTGTTTGTTTGTGCTGAAAGCGTTCAGACGCTGTATTTTACTTCAACCATACGCTTCAAAAAAAAAGGTGGCTCGCTTCATGAGCCGACTGGAAGCAGCAGTTTATAAAGAAAGTCAAACCACTAAAAACTCATACAAGTGGCTAAAACAGACATTTTACACAGTGGAATCTGACTGATGAAAATTTAGGAGCTTAACCAGTTTGTGGATGAATAACATCGGGTGATGAGTCTCTGTCTTTTTTTTTTCGCATTGGACTCCACCGGGAAAAAATCCCATCCATACTGCCTGCTTCAATGTTCGCTACATCAGAACTTATTCGGCAAATGTGTTTCCATCTCGACTTTTGCGCGTTAACTCTATTGCAGGATGGAGGAAATTGGCCTTGGCGGAGGTTTGCACTCTCCGAGTGTTTCTAGTTTAACATCTTGTTGCAATATAAATATTATCAGCTAAGCTGCTAAACTTAGTTTTAAAAACAAGTTCTTCGGTCTGTGATTAATTTCAAAACCATGTTGACTCGTTAAAAAATAAAAACTCCACCATCTTTGTCTCCGTTTTTTTTGCTGCCCGCTCATTGAATCTTGGAATGTCCTCGGCCGGTGATGATACATGGTTGCATCCTTGGTTTTTACGAGTTTGTGATCTGCATTCCTCGGTTGCATGATGAAGAGTCTTCAAATTGGGACAGCACTCYGCGCAGGGCAGAGACGTATGCGGCCGACAAATGTGCATTCATGAGGATCCCATGAATTAAAACAGACTGTATATTGTTAATTTGGGGGCATGCACTTTGATGATTGACTGACAGCTGCCAACATGTGGGGTCAGGGAAGAAGTTTGTGCTGTGTGTGTGTTAGCGGTGCTAAAAAAAAGTGAATAAACTGGTTGTCAGAATGAGTTTGAAAAAGAATATTGAGCTACTGGAGCTGTCAGAACGTTTTGAGCCTGCAGAAGGACGTTTCCTGATTAAAAATGTCCTGAGAGGAGGTCAAGACGCAGCCTATGCAGGTGGATGTTACGTTAGGCGAGGTGCAGGTGGYGTGGAGGAGTGCAGGAGGTGCAGAAACTACCAGCGAGAGGAGACAAGTCTGATCTCCTTTAAAACAGTGACCCAGGCCGCTGGGACAAAAACACAGAGCAACAGGTGAAATAGTTCTGAGATTGCGCTACGTATTGTCTTTTGATTTGTTTTGGTCTTTTTGGCGCTTCAGTTTTTTTGGAATTAAGCAACATAACACTAAAATATATTTGTACGACCAGCAGAAAGGAAAGGTGCATCTCTGTTTAACTATCCCCCCACCCCCAACAAAGGACACATCATACATCAGCTGCAACCCCTGAATTGAGAGACACAGTTTGACACAAAAATGCCCAAGATGTTGTTTATCGGAGGAAACCTGACAAGTGTTGGGTTTAGYATTCAGAACAGGCGGAGACAAACAAGTTTAAAGGTTTTATTTGGAAACCGGAAGCTGGTGGCTCGTCGGACTCTCGGGGACACACTCTGTAAAGCAGAACACAGATGAGTGTTTGTTTGACAATGGATTAATGACAAAAAGGAAGTTATCAACTGACCTGCTTTTAGCTGGCTGAAACTCCTCAAAGATAAGAGCTGTGCCATTTGTGTTTTGGAGAGTCCGAGTTTCGAATGAGGGGTCAGGCTTTGTTCAAAAGTCCAGAAGTGGGTTAAGGGTCAGAACCGGGAGATCAGAGAGCCGTAAACAAATCCAAATCACAAACCAAGTGGCAAGATCCAGAGAGGGGAAACGATGCCGGTAGCCAAAGGTCAGAGGTAGCAAAAAATCCAGGTGAGGGGCAGGCAGGAGTTGAAGGTCAAGAGGCAGGCAGGAGGTCAAAAACGTGAAGATAGGCATGGACTTGAAAAGGACGCTGGACATTTACTAGGTGAAACCGTTCAATAATCTGGCATTGGAGTYGAGAGAGAATGGAGCTTAAATAGGGCATGGAACAGGTGATCAGATTGAAGGTGATTACTGGAACAGGGAGGCATGGCAGGGGACAGACTGAGTGACAGGAAAAACTTGACAAAACCAGCGACCCCTCATCCAAAACAAGCATAGTGTGATGGGTGACAGTGGAAAGGGATGACTTCATCTTCACATAATGAAACCATGAGCAGAAACAAGATCAGAATAGGCAGCCATCTTTAAAGAGGACAGGAGAGACTTAAAGACAGAGATGTTTTGCTACATATAGCTGATAATTTTTCCCATCTTTGTGGCACTGATATGCCAACGTTGTTATCCTCTAAAACTATTAATCCATGAGTAAGTTTTGTTGGCAGTGAGCAGCAGGATATTCTGTTTACATCTGATTTGCTCAATGTCACAATTCCAACAGTGACATGGGATATTTTAATAACAGACAAACACACAAGCAACTTCAATTAGATGCACACCCAGATTTTGTGCTTTCATGTCATCTGGTAACAAATACAGCAGTTAATGTCTTATTTCCAGTGTATACACAAATGTTTTCCAAGGCAGGAAGAATAGCTAGAATTATTTCAACATTATAGATTTTTTTCTTGACTGTCTGKGCACATTTTTTCCACTTACAGTAACTTTGTATTTTTTGTGATTTGTATTTTATTGGATGAGGTTATAAACAAGATGTTTCTATTCAGTACCTTAGTTGGAGCAGTGAGTGCAAAACAAGGGTTAAAAAGCACCTGGCTGCCTGATAATCCTTCAGTTAAAAGCCCTTCAGAACGTGTTGCGCTTGAGATAATCAGTAAAAGTTTCAAGTGTGCCACAGGAGACACACACACGCACCCCCCACCCACACACACCCACACACATACACACACAAAGACAGAAGAAGAGGCATCTTCAAAAGGACAAAAAGGGAGGGAAAGGACAGAATGGAGGAGGGAAAAGTCAGAATAAACACTCCTCCTCTTACTCTTTATTGTCTGTGTTTTCAGCTCACTTTACTTTGTTCCCCTAGTCTGCTCCCTGTTGTGTCGTTAAAATGTGACAGAAACTTTCACCTCAGGTCTCTCTTCATACAGCAAACACACATTCAGGGTCAAAGATATAGGTAGTATCACCCATCACACTTTTGTTTTTGTTTGTCTTAGTTTTTGTTGCTTTTCGGCTTGTTGTCTTTGTGAGCAGTGAGACCACCATGTGAAAACGGAAGAGATTTTATAGTGATGATTGCAAAAATGTTACACATTCACACAGAAATGTTCTTTTTTAGACGAGATCACTTCAGTTTTGAGCATTAAAACAGAAACATCGAAAATGGCAATTACATGTATATTATATTATATTTTATGTGTTTGAACTGAGAGTTTTTTTTTCAAATGTGAGAAAGACATTGTCCCAGGTATACAATCTTGCAAAAAAAAAAAATACATTTTCTGTAGTTGCAAGATTTTTTAAAATATTTTTTGTTCATTAGTTTAGGTTTTTCTTGGTGATCTGCTACCTCACTATCCAAACAGTTGACAACCATATTCCTTGCAACCAATATAGTGATTTTGGTCCTCAAGGGACCAGATTAGAGTTATTAAAATCATTTGAGTTGGTTTGACTTTTGTTTTGCCACTAGTACTGCAACCATAGTCTTTAGACCTACATTTATTGGATCTGTTTTAGCTCCTGCTTTGGAGTAAAAGCACTCAGTGGAGAGTCCTCAGTACAACCTCTGGCAAAAAGCATGGAATCACCAGTCTTGGATGAGCACTCATTCAGACATAACATTCTGTAAAACAAACTCAGATCAAAAACATGATACAATAATAAGGTCATTCCAAAGTGCAACTTGTTGGCTTTCAGGAACACTCAAAGAAATGAGGAGAAAACATTGTGGAAGTCAGTGAGTGTTACTTTTACTGACCAAGTACAGGGAAAAAAAATATAGAATCACTCAATTCTGAGGAAAAAAGTATGGAATCATGAAAAACAGATGAAAAAACCATTCAAAATTACATCACTAGTATTTAGTTGCACCACCTTTGGCTTTTATAACGGCTTGCAGTCTCTGAGGCATGGACTTGATGAGTGACAAACAGTATTCTTCATCAATTTGGTGCCAACTCTCTTTGGCTACGTTCACACTGCAGGTCTTAATGCTCAGTTCCGATTTGTTGAAAAAATCCGATCTTTTTGTGTGAACGTTCACATTA
>NW_013952407.1:5573930-5578969 GCF_001266775.1 Austrofundulus limnaeus | reverse complement strand
CTGGATTACATTTATGAAAATAGGCTGGTCCTGATTTCATTAAGTAATTCCTACACTGTACATCGGCTCCAGCTTCCACCCATTTATGCTTCATCTGTTTAGTTGTACTTTTTTGGTTTTCAAGACAAATGGCCTTAAGTTGTTTGTCTTGATGCTTTGATGTCTTTCTTGGTCTACCTGTACACTTGGCTTTGACAACCATTCCATGCTGTTTTTATTTGGTCCACATCTTGGATACAGCTGACTGTGAACAGCCCACATCTTTAGCAACCATGCGTGAAGAGTTACCTTCAAGAAGTTTCACAATCCTCTCTTTTGTTTCAAGAGACATTTCTCTTGTTGGATCCATGGTTCTTGCCACTCCACTTCATCCAGCAGCCCTCCAAGGTGTCATGACTGCAGGTGTTTTTAACTGCAGACTAACGAGCAGATCTAATCTGAGGCAGGTGTCCATTTAGAGAAAGGAAATTGACTGGATGTGTTCTTATTTTCTACCTCCAATTTGAGTGATTCCATACTTTTTTTCCTCCGAATTGAGTGATTCCATATTTTTTTCCTGTGCTTGGTCAATAAAAGTAACATTCACTGACTTCCACAATGTTTTCTCTTCATTTTTTTTGAGTGTTCCTGAAAGCCAACAAGTTGCACTTTGGAATGACCTTATTATTTTCTCCGCCAAGGGGAGGAGGTAATGTTTTCAGTCGCAAATGTCTGTCTGTCATTCTACCTGTCTGTGGACAAACTTACGCAAAAACTTGTGGACGGATTGTCATGACATTTTTACCACATGTGGGTATTGGCCCAAGCAACACACCTTTAATTTTGGTGATGTTCCGGATCACGATGAGGATACAGGAATTTTTCTTTTAATTCAACCAAATCAGCCAGGCTACGCCAAGTGTCTACATCAGATGCACGTCTGTAGGAAACAGGAAGTAGAAGTCGCAAAGTCGCTGGGACTACACCTCCCAGGATGCCTACTATCGGCAAAGTTGTGATTATTCTGTTATCAACTTGTATTGGTGATGTTACATGCTGTCTGGATACGTAGAAAAAGAAATGTGATTCTCTTCACATTACGGGAATAACTGAGAAGACACYGACAGCGGGGGGAGGGTCCAGCTGTAGCCGAGCCAAAGCTGGTACCGAACAGCTGGAACAGCTGATCAACCATGTGAGGTACCCCCTCCACATAAGAACTTTACTGTGTGGTTAGTCAAAAGTTCTTGTGAGTGTTTGTTTGTGCTAAAAGCGCTCAGACGCTGAGCCGATTGTACCAGGAAGCAGCAGTTTATAAAGATAGTCAAACCATTAAAAACTCATAAAAGGGGATAAAACAGATACTTTACACGATGGAATCTGACTGATGAAAACTTAGGACCTTAATCCGGGACCAGTTTGTGGATGAATAACGTTGGATGATGAGTCTCTGACTTTTTTTTTTGCATTGCACTCCACCGGAATGAAATCCCTTGCATACTGCCTGCTTAAATGTTCATTATGTCAGAAGTTATTCAGCAAATGTGTTTCCATCTCTCCTTTGGCGAAGGTTTGCACTCTCAGAGTGCTTCTAGTTGCATCAAGTTTTTGATCTGAGTTTGTTTTACAGAATGAAATGCCTGATTGAGTGCTCATCCAAGACTGGTGGTTCCATACTTTTTGCCAGGGGTTGTAATGTAAGGGGATGGGATTGGTCAGTACATAAATGTGCATCAATTGGACACAAAACTTGAAAGCACTTTCAGAATCTGCAATCTAAAAACTGCATTTCTATCACTAAAATAAAAGTTAAATAACTGTTGTCGTCATCTGGTATGGTGTGACACACTAATGTGTAATCACATTAAGTATTTTTGTTTGTTTAAAAGAAAGAAAAAGTCACTTTGGGAATTACTTTATTTAGGCTGTAGTTACACCCCCATGCCACAAGACAGCGCATTGTTCTGTGAGACAACATAGTGAGGTCAGAGGCCTTCCCTCCAATACTGCAGAAGCGAGGCATTGAGAAACTTCAGAAATCATCTGTCTCATCATTTTCCTGTTTTTACAGGTTAGYATTGGGTAAAACTACATTAAATGGGTTGTAAAGTACCATTAAGATGCACAGTAAAATGGGGATGTATAAATTAGTCAGTGGTCCCAGTGTTTTGTGACGTTTTGAACTATGTGAAAAGACTAAAAAAAAACTGGAGTCAAGGTCATGCCGTGGGTGCCATTTTGTTTTAGTTTTATGCTTATTTCGAGCTATGTTTTAGTTATTTGAGCTCTGTTTGATGTCCTGACATCATGTTTTACTGTTTTTATGCAGTGAGAAATGTGTGTTCATTGGTTTTAAAAATACATATTAAGAATGTTAAAGAAATACAGCTAAGCCTGCTAGTATGCATGTGTTAGTGCAATTTGTGACCTGTTAAACTAAACAGTTAAATACCTAATTACTGGTGTATGTTAAAAACAGTCCAGCTGCGTGTATAAAAATATATTTTGGTTAAAAGCAGAATAAAAATTTATTTTTGGTTAAAAGCAGAATAAATAGGTAAAAATGTATTAAAAACAAGTAATTCAAAAATGTGAATTGTGTCATGTTAAAAGGTAATTGTGTAGATAATGTTGGTTTGAGGTTCACTGTACATGAAGGAAATGTGTTTCATACACATATGTTTGTTTTGCATATAAAGATAAGTTATGCTGCAGTTTGAAAATACATATGATTGTATTATGCTGCAGTTTGAAAATACATATGATTGTATTAATAAATACGGCAGAAGCGAGGCATTGAGAAACTTCAGAAATCATCTGTCTCATCATTTTCCTGTTTTTACAGGAACATTTAATCTGCACAACAGGCTCAGATCCTGGGTCTGTTACAATGGCATGCTAATGTTTAAATGACACAAATTAGACAGATATCTGCCTTCAGCTGTATATTAGGAATACTGAACAGGGAACCAGAAGCTGGATGTTGAAGCCAGAGAACCAACATTCTCACAGGTTGGTCCCAGTTTTTGTTTTAGTTCCTTGATATAACACACACGTTTCCTTTGTTAAAGTGAAAACAAATCACGCTGATACATTTTGTAAAAGTTGACCCTTTACGTTTTGCTGTAATTAGTTATTTTCTGTTTAAAAAGAAAGCTCCTGTGACAACATGATTGTGTGCAGGGGAGTGGGTGGAACTCTAAGCCCCACATCCTGAATGCACAGACTCTGGTTACAAAAATACAACACAGCAGCTTACACAAACTGGGCAGTAGCCCAGTAGCTTTTGGGTAATAGTGAAGTTATGCCTACAAACGCAAACATTTAGACTTCCATCAACATGCTCTGGGTGTTTGAGTCTGACTAAATGCTATCAGTTTAGTTTGATTTTGGTTCAAAGACGGACTGTGGTTTTGTTTAGATAAACTCAAAAATGAAGTGTTTTCTAAWATAATATGAAGTTACTGTGTCCTTTGTTTTTTGCAGTCAAACTTACACCGATACATCTTTCACCAATGAGCAGTGTTTTTTACATAACAGCACAAAATATGACAAATTTAGCATTTAGATGCCTAATTGACTTTTATCAGAAGACTTAATTAAAAGCTCATTCAACCTGAGTGATAAATGGGCACCTTATAGTCCACGGTGAAGACCACAGTGGGGAATGTTGCTATAGTTTTTCTGCAGAACCAACTGTATATTGTTCATGTGGTGTCTGAGAAATCCAGATTTTCAGCATTTACAAATGTGTTTTCTGAAAAACACTGTTTAATTAGTCTGAAACATTTTATACATAAAAACAGATAAAATGTTTTTTATGATACACTGCCAGAGTTTTAAAAAGTTCCACTAAGTTTTGCATGTTAAGAAGATGGAGTTGGTACTTTTCAATTTTTTGTTTCCACTTGGAAAAATCTTGACAAACTCTAAACATCCCAATAAGTGGTGTTCCGATGCTCCATTCATTGTGTTACAATTCAAGTGAAAAGYACYTGTACTYGGTTTGAGGAAAAACTGGTATCAGAATTCCTCTAATCCCAATTCTTCYTGGGAATAACAATTCAGGTGAGGTATTTTAGCAGAKATGTAATAAGCTGCAGTGACATTGCTGGACGATGCAAACATTGTCACCTGTTCAGATGTATGAAAGAGGATGTCCATCACTTTGAAGCCTAACGTTGGAAGTTATGAAAACATCTGTTTGCAGGTTTTCAGAGCAGCTGCAGGWATGTAATAGTTTTAGAGACACCAATAACTGGCAAGTTAAAACAGCAACATAACAGATGTGAAATCTGTATGAAAAACATTTTGTAGTAAATCCATAGTYTGAGCTGTGGAGATCAAATGTTTCCAATGTTTCTGTTTAAAGATACCACTTCAAGTGAAAATATCTTTTTTGTTTCAAATGATGTTTTATTAAAGTGYCTGTCTTTTGAATGCAGCACAGTGCAGAAGCGGAAGCTGTCTCRGCGTGCAGGTATTAACCTTTTCCCAACCATCTCCCAAGGGAACATGGCTGTTAACTGGTACTGTTGGTGGTGGTGGGGTAGCAGAGTTAGGTTGGCTTTTAATAGCTTATGATTACTCTGGAGAGGGGAGGCCATAATTACAACCACAAATTGTTTCACGCCCCTCACCCCCATGCGATGTGCTCTGAACCTAATCACACAGAAGCACAGAGGAGGTGTCGCYGAGAAATCAGAGCTTTGACAAAAGATATTTCCCCTTTTGTTTCCCAACTCGGTGTGGAGAAAATAAAATTTGCTACATTTTACCAATGGCTCATACAGTTCTCCAGAGCAGGAAAAGAACTCTGCTGCTGCATTTTCAACATGTTTTATTTTGTCTAGAATCAATTTTTTTAGCACACCAATTAGTGAAAATCTTATAAAAATATTCTGTAAAATACATGGCATTTTTTATTGCATCATTCACTACTAAATTTGCCTTTATGGTGGAGCATCAATCCTTCAATTTTACACTTTCATATTTATTTCACACACACACACACACACACACACACACACACACACACACACACACACACACACACACAC
>NW_013952407.1:5566586-5572791 GCF_001266775.1 Austrofundulus limnaeus | reverse complement strand
TATATATATTGAGTATAGAAGAGGATTTTTTAAGCACAAGAAAAAGTAAATATGTTGCAACAGTTCATCAGTATTTTTCAAATGCCCCCAAAAATACAACAATACTATTTTTGCCTTTTTCTGTGTGTACCTGGTTTTGTTACCTTTTTAGGACCTTTTCTGGTATAAATGGTAAACACATTTTACACTAGAACCTGTGCCCTCACTTACCCATTCACACACACAATCATTCAGCACTCTAACAAAACTAAATCATTCAATGGAGACTAATCAGGGGTTGAGATCACATTCATACACTGATGGGATACACATCAGAGGAAATGAAGGGGTCTTGCCCCAGGGATACTTCCACAGGTGACTTAAAGGTGGTGGAATCAAACCCCCAACTATCTCACTGGAGGATGACCTTTCTAACCACTCAGCCACAATTGCCCTATAAGCATGTACCTTGTCAAGACCAGTAGTCATTTTGGAGACCAAAGTCCAGTCCTAATATTGTGGAACACCATTGGGGCGGTTAGGTTTAGGATTAAAGTGACATGCCTATTCTTCAAATACAAAACGTCAAAGAAAATATCTTCATATTTAGTAAAATTGGCATAATACACACGATTTAACCCATTTTGTCACATAACTGGCCTATTTTCCTTTGAATTTGGCTCATCTAAAGTGAAACAGGAAGTGACATCAAAGGGGAACTCTTTAAGAAATAAAACTCTCTGGTCTTTGTTTATGAAAACAATATTTTTTGAACTCTGACTTTTCTTCATTTCTCTCTTATAGGGACTAAAATTATCTAAAGAAACATCAGAAGATTCCCTGCTGTCTGTGTTGTTAGTTGTTGTRGCAAAGCTCTGTTTACATGCAGACATTCCSCTTTGACATCACTTCCTGTTACTTCACATGCAAACCATCTTAACAACTGYTCATCTCAGTGGTGTGAAATTGCTTTTGCAATATGTTATCAATGTTATCTTTCCAAAAGTGCAKTCATATTTATCACAAAAAYTTGATGTCACAGGCACTTTAAGTTATGAAGTGAGTGGAGGAAGGGTTGGTGGGGTCAAGGTTTACCACAGAAATTAGATTATTATGATAATAAGGATACAAACGTGTGTGTGTGTGTGTGTGTTCGCGAAATATCTAATGAACCACTCAAACTCAAAAAGTAATCATTGATGCCACCTGATTAATAACGTTTGAAGTCGACCCGATTCAAGATAGACGTCACTRAAAACACATTCACATCATTCACTATTATTTACAGATCATACTTTGAATGCTTAAAGATCAATTGAGATATCAGAATGTAGTTTTCAAGATTTGATCAAAACAGCAATAATTTGACTTTCCTCARCATGAGAAGACTTTAGTTTGTTTTAGACTTCTTTCTGTTAAAAGTGRGTAATTTCTTTCTGCTGTCACCACGTCACGTACTGCTCAGGATGACAAATTAAACTGAAGACAATCTGCTGGCNTGCAATGATTAGACATGTTTTTTATTATTGTCATTAGTGATTATCTCAATTTCGGCTAAAAGAATTGACAAAATCCTACCATCACCACTTCCACATCAGCATGTCTTCACAACAGTGCTTCATGTTGTTTACAACCTTGCATAGGAACGTTGTAAGAGGGTAGTCCCCTTGGCATCCAAGAATGCATTTCCTTGAGGAGGGCATTATTTTATCTGAAAAAGAGTGGACTGAGAAGTAGTTAGCATTACAAGCTCGACAGATGTGCAGATCCACCAGGTGTTTGCTAATTGTTGCTGCTGCTAGTGGTGGGGATGTGTGGGGAGACACTCATCTGTGTAAATAGGAGGTGCTTTGTACCAGTAAGCATTTAGGCAGCTCCACACACATGAATGAGTCAAAGCAACACTCTGGGTATGTTTTTGATGAGCGTGAAAGATGTTTTATGGATTCCTATTTAGTCTTWAATGCATTTCACATATTTAGGCTTGATGGTTAGAATATTTTTATAACCAATACCAATCAGTTTGTTTTCATGATAAAGTTTTTGTTTATCTATAGTTACACACTTTGCTTTGATACAACACAATCAGACACATAATGTTTCCACTTCTAAGATTTCAGTATTTTGATCTGGATCACCTGAGGTCATGTTCCCTCCTTCACTGATGTCACTTTCAGGAGGTGTGACTCAGATGGACACTATTAAAAGGTACTGTGTTGTGATTAGCAATGCAGATGACCATTTTGATTATACTCAGAGCCACACACTGGCTCTGAGAGGAAGATGGAGTTTCCTGCATATTATTTGGGCATCCAATTTAGATTTTTTTTTTTTTTACAAGGGAATGACATTATAACATAATATAAAGCACATTGATGAACATTATTTTGAAACTGTCCCAACATTATTGGATGCAGTTTTTCAGGCTGGTAAATCTCTGCTCATCTTTACCTCTGAGAGGTTCAGTTTGTTTTCTAACTGACCTGTTGCTAAACAACCAAACTAAAATGCTTCTCCAGCAGTTTCTTATTTGTAACATATACTTTTACAGCTTTTAGATTTTTTTGAGATATGTTGCTCCCATCAAAGTAGCTTATTTTATCTAAAACTTGTAAACATTTTTTTTAATTTTAGGCATTTATTATATTTTCTTGAAGCACGACCAAAATTTTCCTAAATAATAAACCTAATGCATCCTTTTGGTTTGCATAATAAAAAAAAAAATCCCCAATAAAACTTTCAAAAATACCAGGAGTTGAACACTTTTGTAATTGCAAAACAAGTTTTTTACCCAAAGCTCCTATCTTTAATGTATGTTGGCCCTTTTCTTTGATTTTTTTCTGACGTTTTCTTTTCTACAACCTTTTGAAAGCACTCTTTTCATCTCTTCCTGAAAACCTTAAGCGCATTTACTTGTCATTACCTCATGTGTGTGTTTATTTCATCCATTCATTGAGTGTTCACTGAGGGCATCCAAACAAACCAAAGCAAACTCACTGAGACAAAAAAAAAAAAAAGAAAAAAAACATTTGGCTGCAAAGGGTACAACTGGTGCAGAGGTTTGGTACACTTCCATGCAAATTTAATGATGTTTTCCAAAGAATCTTCCTCAAACACGTCCTCCACACTCGTGCCAATACACTTTTAAATGCTTTGATACTAATAAAGAACCAAAACAAGTTAACATTCTGTCCACACATCTGYTTTTTGCCAGCTTAGCCGGGCCTTACAACCACAGAATGGTCCGATTAAATGTCCTCCATCGAGACAAACGAAGGAATGCTGGAGCAAACGTTCGTCTGTCTATATCAGCAAGAATTCAAAGGAGGGACTGGCTAAGGCTGAGTTTACTGGCRGGAGTGAAACTGTAAAAGAGGGCTTCTCTCCTTCTTTTTGCTCCTTTTATTCCCCAAGTCTGAAGCCGAAAAAAAGAATAAACCCTTCTGAAACTGAAACACAAAACTTTTACCATTAACATTAACTGAATCCATCATAACATTTTCCACTCATTACAGGAGCCCTTTGAAATCCATGACCCAAAAACAGGCCAAACCTTTAATCCATCTACTGGCATCCAAAACCTTTAACATGCTTTTACTACTGAAGTGAAGATCTGGGAGCAGATATCTGCTGAATCAAAAACATTTGTTTCTGTCATTGTGATTGAACCTTTATTATTTTCTGAATGGTGTTCTCCGGCCTCAGCGTTCGAGGTGCCCCAGCTGTCTCCTTCAGAACAAGAGTAAACAAGCTGAGAGCTCTTTGCAGCAGCAGACAGATTGCCATGGCCTTTTACTCTCCCTAACACTAATTGACCATCGGCCAAAGAACAACCTCCCCCACCCCACCTCCTGTCCNGGATGACAAATTAAACTGAAGACAATCTGCTGGCCTTGTTTGACAATCCTTCGCATTTCATAATGTACTGTATGTGAATGTATTGTTTTACCTTTGGCTGTAATTTATTTTCTGTATTGGAAAAATTTATTGACTTCATTCAAATAAACTGAACTGAATTGACTAGCGTGCTTCAAGAGGTTTCTGAATATTATTTCTGTCCAAATTTATACAATTAATCACACTAATCTCTCCGCTAAGAGAGAACAGAGACACAAGACAAAAAATGACACAAGACACAAGACAAGACACAAGAGAACAGACTTGTGACCATTTAATCCACTTTTATTTGCTTCTAGCTGTGTTTTTACCTGCTCTGCTCAGCTTATCTGGACTATTTSGACAAAACCCTCAGTATCTTCTAAATTTTTCTCTTCTCGCAGGTTTTCATCTAATAGTGTATCCCCGCATTTAATATCTAGAATACATATTTTGAGCATTTTGTTGCTTCACCCTGGATTGCTGCAGCAGCTCATGGTGACATAGTGAAACACTACACGTTGACCTCCTTGTGATCTGTCTTTTCTTTATTGATGACTGAAGCGAAGAAAAAAGATGCTCTGAGCCGACCACTGACACGGTGACAGTYTCTTTCACACGCCTGTTGAAGGCACGCACCCTCACCAACATTGATCCTGCATCCATTATTGAAGTATTTATGGCCAGTGGAGCCAGGGCTCAGCAGATAGGGTGTCATGTTGTGTAATCGGCAGTTATTTCTTGACCACACCGAAATGAGATCATGGTACACAGGGGAGTCGGCAGCAAAGACACAGTTTTTCTTTGTCACATTTAGATGATGCTGCTGTGAATTAAAAAAAAAAGCCTGATTTCTGTCATCAAATCTCTTCTCTGCTTCACYGCACAAGTAGAGGAAACAGACAAGATCGGAGGGGTGATGTGGCTTCCAGAACGTAGCCGTGTGCATCCATTCTGTCCGAGCCATCACATGTGACCGTCAAAGTGTGTGTTTGCTGTGTACAGCTCCCCCGTCGAGCCAAATGCTCCGTTGCTTCACAAAGAAAATTGCAGCTAATCAAATAAGAGCCNCCTCCTGTCCTGCCCCCCCACCCTCTTTCCCTCTCATCCTCTCCTTGTCTCCTCCTCACGGCTGCCTTTCGTGTGCTTTCCCTCTCTCCATCTCAGTCGTCTGCCTGTTTGTCTTCTTTCATTCCTCCTCCTCTCTCTTTTTTTTCCATCAGCTCTGTCTGACTGAACTGTCTGAGGCGTTGCATAAATAGCCAGACTGAGCTGCTGCTGGTCTGATCTCAGCCAGACTCATTATAGAAGGAAGAAAAAAGCTTCTGCCTCCTCCTCCTCCTCCTCCTCCTCCTCCTTCTTGCGCTCAGACACTGATTGTCTTCACTCTCCTAACCTTCATGTGTACAAAATTGCAAATTAAAAAAAAAGGGCAGAACCAACTAGTCTCAGCGATCACAGAGACTCTGGCATTGTTCACATCTTAACTGTTCCTCCCATCGATAAGCTGAGGGCTTCAGTCAGTCAACATGAAAACTCCACACAGAAAGGCTCGGTCAACCAACAGCTTTCATCACAGAAACTTCTTTAGAGGAGCCACTGAGGATCTTAATTCTGCTGCAAGAGCAGAAAAAAGATGGGTTTTCTTTATTCCAGCTGTTGGGTGTCTCATTTGGAGGCTCTGACTCTGGCAACCTGAAGGAAAAATCAATAAAGACTTCATGGATCATGTTTTCTGTCCTCTCAGTCTGGAGGAGGGTTTGTATGATATTCTAGCTCATTCCTGTAACAGTTTCCAGTTTGGTTTTCTGGGACAAGAAAACCTAATTCTACATGAACAAAGATCACATTCTGACACTGATGTGTAGATCTCACCGTGTTGAGCACAAACACACAGCTCCTGGCAGCGAGCAAGGGTAGAAAGGCTTTGTAGCAGSTACATGTTAGGAAACCAGCGCATGTTCTGAGTGGGATTTTTGAGAGAAACTGCAACAAAACACACAAAATAAACATTTATACAACTATTTGTCTTTAATTAAATGATCAAATTTCATTCACATATAACAGCTAACAGAGACGATTGCTCTAAGACTGCAAGGGAAGCTCAGCTTCCCCTAAAATGTAAAAAAAAAGTGATCAAATATACACTGTTGTGTGTTCATGTCATTGACTAAATATGCACTACAACGCGCTCAACTTTTGTACAGAATCAGCTTCTTATCACTGGTAACGACGCAGCTTTCCTCTCCCTCATTCCCAAAGCTTCACGGTGCTTTAAACAGTCAGATGCTGAGCGTCCACAGACTTCAATAGTGAGGCAAAAAATGCAGCGAAACGAGACGAGTCATTG
>NW_013952407.1:5554436-5555516 GCF_001266775.1 Austrofundulus limnaeus | reverse complement strand
ATTTGTATTTGTATGAGTCACTGTTTGAGGAGTTGAATTTTTTGTTTTGTTTTATTATTTGGTTTATTGTTTGAAATTAATATTTTTTGTAAAAAGGAGCAGATATCAAGACCTTTTTCTTCCTCTGCTACCTTTAATTTTATTTTATTTGTATTGTTTTGTTGTGTGTAATGTTTTGTTTTTTGAAATGAAATGAAGAAATACTATGAACTAAAAGATGATCTGTGACAGGGTCACAGATCATATTCTTGAAAAGGAACAGAGGGTAGTAGCTTCCTCTCCTTGAAAGACCAGCATCCGCCACTGACAGCTACATTTAAGATACAAAGTTGTATTAAAGGGGACATATGCAAAATCCACTTTAGCTGGTAAATGCATTTTGTTGTGTACTTGGAGTCTCTAGGAGTGCAGAAAAGTTGCTTTTAGTCTCTTCTGGTGCTGCAAAGATATCTTTATATTCTGTTTGGGTCATATTTTTCAGCCCGTTCAGTTTTCTCTATTTTTTATGATGTTTTCTGAAATATTACGTCAAATTATCTGCAACAGAACTGACAAATTAAGTCTGGACTTACCATCTACATTTTCCTCGTTTTAATTGGCTCTGGCTACAATATGTAAGGCTGACTGGACAAGTCTTCTTGTTGACATCTGTTATTTAAATTGTAAATAAAATGTTTCTGCTCTGCTAGAAAATGTTAACCCCATCTCTAAAACTGGAGTGGACCGGTCTGGAAGCGGCATGAAGCACCTTAAAAGAACAGTAACAAAGCAGCTGCTTTGAGGCACACAGTATAAAATGGGTGAAAGAGGAGCTGGTGAGAATAAGGAGGAATTCAGACCAAAACATTGCTGTTCCACTTTATAAAGACATCAACTGAATGATTTAAATGGGAAAAGGAAGGATTTAAAAGCATGATATGTCAACTTTAATATTTTTTCTCATTTTACAGCCCCAATCCCAATAAAGTTGGGATGATGTATAAAAAAATAAAAACAGAATATGATTTGTTAATCCTTTTTAACCTACATTCAACTGAATACACAACAAAGATAAGATATTTAATGTTAAAACAGATATCT
>NW_013952407.1:5549214-5553467 GCF_001266775.1 Austrofundulus limnaeus | reverse complement strand
TGTGTGTGTGTGTGTGTGTGTGTGTGTGTGTGTGTGTGTGTGTGGACATCCGACAGACAAATGGAGCACTTTGAACAACTTTTACATTCAGCACCATTTGTCTTTTTGTGTGTTTCTTTGATTTTCATTGTCATTCAAGTGATCTCAGGACAATRAAGTAAAATTCTTATGTAGGATTTAGGAAAGACGTTTCACTTTTTGTCAGTTAATTCAGGTTAAAAAATATTTAAAATCCTGTTTCCAAACTGTTCTCAATTTCTACCAAATTTGGCATTACCTCAGCTCAGTTTTTTACCTTTTTTTTACAGGTCAGACATTATGTGTAGACTATGACAGCACGATTCCCTCAACAAAACCTCCAGACAATCCTGTCAACGATGTTTTRTAATCTTACAAAGAAAAACACAACATGGAAATCAAACAGCACATTGAACATTTACAGATGGGCCACAGAGGGAGGGAGACAATGGTGTTTTACAAAAAAAGAAAAGGCAACAGGTTATGGTAAACCTTGATGAAATGCCAAGAGGTATGAAGAGGTATCTTAGCCTGGCTCAATCCCACACACTTAGAGTGTGAGGCCCCCTGTGCAAGTCCATCCAGGACAAATAAAGAATGGAGAAAGTATCCCATGTGGGCCATCGAATTAACATGGATTAATCAAGCCATGATCAGGAAGTTTACAGGTGGGAGTTTCCTGAGTGATTCACTACCAGYCCTGCCCTTCTGTCCGACTCCAAACCACATTTACACAGAATATAGAAACAGAGAGAGAATTTTAAAAAGTGGCATTACTTCACATTACTGTTGAGTTTCCATATGTCAACCATTTTGATCAATATTTTCGGGCCTTGTTAATATAGAGTCTCAAGGAGAGGGCAAACATTTCCATTTCACATWTTCTTTCTACAGTGGCTGACTATTCTTTCAATGTCAGCTGGTCCCCACTGAACCATTTCCTTGTTACTGATTTTTTTCCTTGCTATCAGTAGTATTTTCAAAAGGTACTTATCCTGAGAGTTGAGTTCATTTGGTAAATTATGTAAATATATAGTTTCTCTCTTTGACTATCTTTAACCAGTAAGAATGAATCGATGGGAAACCCCAGAAAATATGAATCAAAATGCTACATTGTTTCTAACCATGCCTAGATTCAGCTCTGCCAGTCGGAGAACATATTATTTGGGGTGTTATTAAAAAGCCTAACAGTATTCTTCCATGAAAAGTCCCTCCATTGTCCTGAGCTAGTGGTGAGGTTAATTTGGCATACAGTATGCTAGCCCCGTATTTTCTGTCAGTATTATTTTTGCCTCTTCCCACATGCTTTTAACATATAATGTTGATGTTTTTTGTAGGCCTGTCATCAATTTTTTAATGGTCAAACCAACCTCTAGGGGCATAATATCAGTTCCATATAATTTAATTTCAATTTTACCATGTCCTACTGTAGTTGTCATCAAATCTAAATGGATACAAGACCTCAATTTTAACATGGGAGTCCATTCCTGACTGAGTTCATGCTGCAAAAATGTGTGCTCAACACACACTTATTCAAATTTTCATCATGTGCACTTGTCTAGGGTTAATTTGGTGCACATTTATCCAGATGTGGATCCAACTTATGGAAGGTGTTGTAGYGCCCCTGGTACATTGTTTTACATGTACTGGTCCTGTCCTTTATTGGCCAACTTATGGAACTTTGTTCTTCATACGTTATCTGAAGTTGTGCAGATTACGACTGAGCCACTGTGTGCTAGTTTTTGTCTCGAATCTTGATCTTAGAAAAGACACGTTTTTCATTGTTATTGTCCAGACGAGCTATACTACTCCAGGGGAAAGACTCTTCTCCCCAACCTCACTTGCACAATGAGTAAAATACACAATGTCCTGCATAGAGAAAATAAGATACACAATTTCATTGCATCTGAAAACAAGTTTTCTAGAGAAAACCAAGACTGTTGCCTCTGTGTAGACCACTGATTTCACCACCCTCACCCCCACACAGATACACCTTTTATTTATTTATTTATTTATTTATTTATGTTTTGTTGGGCTTGTTTGTTTGTTTGTTGTAGTCTCTTTAGTTCTGTTTGGCAGTTGGCTGCCAGTTATTTGATGTTTCATATTTAGGGACAATTTTTAAAAAAAAAAGTGAAAATTCAGACGTTTTCTGCAGTGTACATTGCATTGATACTTTGTAAAATAAAAACACCTTTGAAAGAAAGATGTTTCTGGTGTGAGTCCCCCAACCTTTATTTTGTTTCACTGGAATTTTGATCTTTGGGAAAATTCACTTTTTTTTTAAATAGTCCCAGAGTTGTTGCAGGGGCATCTGGAACTCATCTGACAACTTTCTCAGTTTATTTTCTGTGAGTCAGAAAGTTGGGGAAAATTTGAGACAGTTTTGGAAGAATATGACATCCTATGAAATCAGTTCGTAACTGATTGGARATGCACAAAAAGTAAAAATAAAGTGTGATCAAACTGAGATATGTTTAAGATGCTTCGTGACTAAATTACAGCAAATTAATTTGTGCATCATTTGCAGGAACATCAAGCAAATGTTGCTATTTGTCATTAGTTGCATGTATGTTTTTAGTACCAAATCAGTGCTATTAGGTGGAAGTTTGTGCATTTTGGTGCAATTTTCTGCCACCAACTAGCTGCCAACAATCACAGCCCAGTGATATTCTTGGCTATTAACTCTCCAAAAACAATTCTMTTCCTTTCTTTCTTTTAAAAATCATTTCCTCTCAATGAAAAACAATTTTAGCAGAAGATCAAGGTTTGATGACAACAAGATCAGAGTAAAGAGAAACAGACACAGGATTATTTCATTGGGCAAAAATAGGTTGCCATAAAGGATTGTGAAGGATCTGTTTTTATRTGACCTGTGGATCCACCAGAAACTGAACATTTTAGTTATTAAAAAATATATATTTAAGCTTAAGAAATCTTTTATCTTAAAACACGTTTATCAAGTCTTTATGTCTCTTGTTACAGCCTGTAACAAAACACACTATTTGTTCCCTTTATGTTATTTGGATCCATGAAAAAACACCTACAGCATACAGCTAATCACTGTAGGCCTCAGGTCCTTCCAGAATACCTAATTTTTTGGACTATAAGCCGCGACTTTTTTCCTGAGCTTTGAACCATGCGGCTTATAGTCCGGTGCGGCTTATACGTGGATTTTTTCTTCAGCCACCAGGGGGCTCTTTAGCCGGAGGTGAGTGCTCTGTAGTGGAGGTGGGGACTCTTAGCCGGAGGTGGGGGCTCGGAGGTGTGGTTACCGCGCACWAAAGGAGAAAGACGCCAGGCGCCATTTTATTTTAGCTAGTAGCAGACACGACACGACGGATCTTCGACAGACACGATATTTCTCTTCGTATTCAAACGCGCTCACCATGGAAAAGAATAGAAGATCTTCCTATGATGCCGCTTTCAAGCTGAAGGCTATTGAAATTGCGCAACAGGAGGGAAAYYGAGCCGCTGCACGAAAGCTCGGCCTGAACGAATCGATGGTTCGGCGTTGGAGGCGGCAGCGGGAAGAACTCGTTCAGTGCCAGAAGACRAGAAAAGCTTTCAGAGGACATAAGAGCAGGTGGCCTGAATTGGAAGATCTTCTTGAGGATTGGGTAAATRCACAGAGAGCAGACGGCTGAGGTGTATCCACYGTGCAAATCYGCCTGAAAGCCAAAGCAATGGCTCTCCAGATGAACATTGAAAATTTTAATGGCGGACCGTCCTGGTGTTTCAGGTTCATGAGAAGAAAGAATCAAGAAACTTGGAGAAGCATTGAGCTAGACCATCTTTAACGAATGCAAAAAGTCTGACTCCTCAGACGTAAAGTATAAAGATATTTTGAGTGTTTTAAAAACTTTTGCACAGAATTGTTTATGTGTTAAACAGTTCATTTCTTTCAGGGAAGGGTGTGCCAGACAGCAACAACAAACTGGGACATGAACTCATCCACCTTCACAGGACAGTCCAAAACCCTGTTTGGCAATAAAAAAACTGAGTGTATGGTCCTCCCAGGAGTTTTCTTGCTGAATAAAAGCAAAGCAGATTGAAGAGGTTGAACTAGACTTGTTTTCAGCTTTGCTCCTTAGCCTGAACACTGACACCGTACGAGTGGCAGGCCTCCAGCGCTGCCCCAGCTCGCTTTCTACACACCCCTCCTGACACGCTGCACTCCAGACAGCCCACAGTGTGTGTGTGTGTGTGTGTGTGTGTGTGTGTGTGTGTGTGTG
>NW_013952407.1:5534292-5538495 GCF_001266775.1 Austrofundulus limnaeus | reverse complement strand
TGTGTGTGTGTGTGTGTGTGTGTGTGTGTGTGTGTGTGGGCATGAGTGTTTGATCATGTGAAGGTTCATGCAGTTGTGTCTGTGTGCACGGTGCAGGAATAATCTGTGTTTAGGTTGTGTGTGTGGCAGCTGTGTGCCCTCCTCCTGTCCACTTGGGAGACAATTAACTTCTCCCTGCCACCACAGAGACCAAAGCCACACGGCAAGAATGTCTTTTACAGACCAACTGCTGGATACCAGGACACACACTCACACACTCACACTCACCAACACACGAGTCAACAGAAATAAATGATCTAAAGAGATTTCTTTATCCTGACATGAGTTTCATCAACAGCTTTAAATGGACAATCACAGAAACAGGATATAGGATGGTGAGTTTTGTGACGATTGAACTTTAAACCTTTGAAAAGAAGCTAAAAGTCGTTGTAAATTTTGTACTCTAGAAAAAAACATTTTTGGGCTTATACCATGTGACTCAGTGGTGTCCAAGAATTGTGTTGCTGTAAGCCAAAAACTTTTACGACTTATGGTTTAGAACCGAGAAAATGCAATGCAAAGACATTGATTATAGCACCCCCTATAGGTTGACATGTCTAATTATTTTTCTCCTCCGTACTCGTAAGTTGTTGTTTGTTTGTTTTTTTATCTCCGCCAAGCAGGTAATGTTTTCGGTTGCATATGTCTGTCTGTCTGTCTTGTCTGTCTTGTCTGTCGGTCTGTCTGTCTGTCTGTCTGTCTGTCTGTCTGTCTGTCGTTCTGACATTCTTTCTGTGGACAACATTACTCAAAGATTTGTGGACAGACTGTCATGACATTTTACCACATGTGGGTACTGGACCAACTAACACACCATTAAATTTTGGTGATGTTCTGGATCACGATGCGAATACAGTAATTTTATTTTCTTTTAACTCTCTGAGGTCAAAAGCTGTGATGCTTTCACAGGGCTTCTGCAAAAACAGTGACAGCTTTCAGTGTTCATTTGAACTGGATTGGACAGCGCGGACTTCAAACGTTGTATTTTTTTATTTGCTTCCAAATAAAACCAGATTTAATGATGAATAATTTTTGCCATATTGTGTGCATTTTCACGCATTTGGTGYGCATTTAGAGAACGCTTTGTGGCCTGGAAGTGCGTGACTGCACAATGAAACCTATTTGTCCCATTTCCTCAAACACATCACATTGACGTCGGCTGGTAAACTGATCGCTTCTGGCCTTTGCAGACGGGAGGACAACAGAATGATTTCGCCATTTTGGAAGAGCCCCGTGATGGGCACTGACATCGTCACATCCACCCTTCCGCTCGGTCTCGTCACCAATAGTTCGAGTCTCGGGCCGTGGTGGGCGAGCTCGCCAGTGGCAGCCGAACTCTAGAGACGAATCCGTTGGTGCGCAGGCGCCCGTCTCCGTGCTCAGGTGCGATGCACTTCAGACTCGGAGGTTGTTTGTCTGTTTGTTTGTTTGTTTGTTTGTTTGTTTGTTTGTTTGTTTGTTTGTTTGTTTGTTTGTTTGTTTATTTGTTTGTTTGTTTGTTTGACATGGAATATGTGCAAGATTATAATCGTAACAGAGGCAAACTGCACCACATTTTACAAGCTGATTTACTAGCTGACTCGCTTCATGAGCCGACTGCACCAGGAAGCACTTTATAAAGAGATTCAAACCATTACAAACTCATACAAGGGGATAAAATAGATGTTTTACACGGTGAAATGTGACTGATGAAAATTTAGGAGCTTAATCCAACACCATTTTCACGATGAATAACGTCAGGAGAAAACTATGACTTTTTTAATTTATTTTTTGGCCACATTGAACTCCACTGGGAAGAAATTCTGTGCATACTGCCTGTTTAAATGTTCGCTACGTCAGAACTTATTTGGCAAATGTGTTTCCTTCTCTACTTTTGTGCATTTACTCCATTACAGGATGGGGAAATTGGTCTTGGCGGAGGTTTGCACTCTCCGAGTGCTTCTAGTTTACTTCTATGTTATAATCTTGTCTGTAGTCCCTGCAGATTGGGATGAGTTTTTCCGATGGAAGAAAAGTTAAAATAATAAAAAATAATGCTCTGCTAGATGCTAGATGGAAACGCTGCTGCTTTTCAGCTGCTTTCACCTGCTTCGTGGGCTTGGAACCCTAACTAGTGAAGGGAAATTGTATTAATTTCTATTGCCTTAAATGCATTTCTACATATTTATGCTTGAGATGTTTAGAAATATTTTTATAACTACTGTGCAATCAATTTATTTTTACTGTAATAGACCTTTTTCATATTTTGGGGTTTTCATGGATTCACTGTAAGTACTAAGGTGGATCATTTGCAGTGCAAGTTGAGTGTTTACCTTCATTCCAACAATAGCAATGGGGAAAAGTKACTTTTGTAGTGYKTATAATTGYTCGAGGCAATGTGACCGAGTAAAAAGATAAAGGAGAAGCTTGCTCTTTTTACCAAATTCATCTAGGAAAGTCAAGCAAAGCTGCTACAAGAAGAAAGCTGTGGCTCAATGCGCTTCACCGTCACAAATTCACTCTGATGAAAAACAGTAAAGTCTGTAATCGTCATTTTGTTCCTGGCATGACAATTAATGATCTGAACTCTGTGGATTACGTTACTATGCTACATCTTGCATATGTAAAACAGACAAAAGTGAAACAACCTCCCACAGCAAAAGAGCATGCTACTGGACAGAYGTGAAGAAATACCATGTGAGTTAAATATCATCAAACCCATATTTGTGTGTGTGTGTTTGTGGAGTTAACCATCCATGAATGTGTGTCTCTAAACATATACGATAAAGCGATAGCTAAACAGTAAATGCGATAGCTCTCACCTACTTCAACGTCCTTGTTTCAGTGATGGTCTTCTTTGACACGATGGCCGTCCTCGACAGTTGCTTCACAATGACATCCTCTCGGATCCGCATCACACTTTTCAGGGACTTTGTCCATTGGTTGTCCACAACTTTCCAAAATCACGCATCAACATTACAACTCACCATCATCACCTCGCTCTTTCAAATTACATTCCCCCTCACTTCTGGTTTTTGCAGGAACAATAACTGTGGTGGCATTTTGCCATCCAATCAAAATGTTCATTTCATGCATGCTTTGTAACATTCAAAAGTTGTTGTTCTGAGGGATTATCTAGTTACACACATTGCTTTGATACAACACAGACACATTGTTTTTACATCTGAGAATTCTGTATTCTAAYTGAGAACCAGAGATGCACAGATCGAATACTAGTATTTGTATCGAGCCTGATATTGATAAAAAAAAWTAGATCAGGCATCATTACAATTTTTGAACACTTTCTTACAAAATTRTGACCCCGACGTGATCCTGAAAAGCATGGTTGTCAGAGAAGCCCAGAACACTCTTATAAGTCAACTGCTTAGACCTGACCTGAGGATAGCCAAGATTTCAAGATGCCTCCTTTCTTCTCCAAAGAGGATTTCAGCCAGCCAAAACATAACATTGTTGGAAATGAAAATTTATCATCTTGAGGAAGTGAACCCTTTAAATGATACAACACTGCCACAAATTAGTAAAAAAAAAAAAAAAAGCTATCTGGAGGAGACTGAATGCAGATGAGAATGGAAGTGGGAGAAGCAGTTCATTGCAGTTTCTTGGYGCAAAACCAAAGAACAAACCTGTTACTCTATAAATCAGATGAGAACGCAGCGTCTAGATGAATTAGAATGGCCAGTTCTACAAAGATATTTCTATTCAGTGCCAAATAGAAAACAACAGAGGACTGTTGTCGAAACAGCTAGAGATGACAGTAAGCTAGTGGAAGACCAGAAATCTTTCTCCAAAACATCATCCCTCTTGAAGAAATTTGTAAGTCAGAAGATAGCAAATTTTCTGGTCCTACTGAATTAAATGGGACCAGATTCAGATTGCAGCTGGCAAAGCTGAGTAAAATTAAATGCTTTTGCTACAAGAGTTGCAACAAAGTTCTTAGGTTTGCTGATAATATGGTATCTAATCTTACAAAGAAGATATTTTTTACACTTGGTTTATTTAAGAWTGTTGTAGGCTGCAGGTGCACAATGATCAAATAAATTTGTAATTCCTTACATTTATGTCCATGTGTTTAAAGGGATCCCCGATTAGTTGTAACACTAGACTTTATATGATAAACATTATATACTTTAACTGTAAAATAAAGACTGTAAAAATACTGTAGGA
>NW_013952407.1:5530842-5534215 GCF_001266775.1 Austrofundulus limnaeus | reverse complement strand
GGATCGGTATTAGGTTAGATTGGCCGATTATAAACCTCGGATATCTATATTAGTATCGGAAGTGAAAAAAAGTGGATCAGTGCATTCCTTTTGAGAATTGGATCACCCAATAAGACAGGTCTTTTCAGGAGAATGGACTCAGTTCACTCTTAAAAGGTACTGTGTTATGATGAACGATGCAAATTGCCAAGGGCCACACAGGCTCTGTGTGAAATGAAGTTTTTAGATCTAAAAATAAGCATTCAATTGAGAATTAGATTTGGTTGTCAGCACATTTAGACTCTCAATTTTTGAACACTTTTTCATATTAGCACTTGCTTGTCAATGCCCTCTCCCTGTAAAAAAAATGTGCCCTCCCTCCTTGGCCAGACAGTTTTATCTTCCAGAGTCCCATGCATATGCTTGGTGTTCATCTTTCTTTTCCCCTAGTTATTTAGCATTATAAAAACTAAGTTTTTTTGAGAAACTAGGAATTAGAAATACAAGAAATATTTTATTTAAAATTAACAACTAAACTGACCAAAAGAAGTTAAAGAACGAGAGCCTGTGTATGTTAGGCTGCTGGTTTAAATCCCCTGATTGTTGTCTCGCTCTGACCTGTTCAGCAAGTCACCTAACCCCCACCAGCTGCACCCTAGATGGCCGCTCTGTGCTCCACATGTGAGCTGGTGTTCAGTGGTTAAATCAGTAAGGGCACTGGCATTAAAAAAAACAACTATCAAAGCAAGTTTGCTCACTGTAGAGACCCCATGGATGAAAGGAGCAGCCAAAAGACCAAAAAAAAAAAAGGCAAGGTGTTATAAGTAAATATATAATTTCATTCAGGGGACATCGTGCACACAAGACCACCCGTGATGGCTAACACTCAGTCAGCCAGAAAACAAGATGCCTCTGGCCCCGGTGGGCAGAGGCATGATAAAAACAAAATATAGTCCCCGTCCCCCTGAATAAGGACAATCAGTATAAAACCAATATCCTCAACATCAGGATGCAGGTCTCAGGAGSTTATATGTATTTTGTTTTATAAATATTAATTTAGGAAAGGAGAAGTTTAGTAGTGACAGTGCTTTTCTCAATAAAATAAACTAACTGCAAATAAATCAGCAATGTTTTGTAAATCAGAAGACAGTTAATTTGTCAAATAAACTATGTGAAACAATAACAAATCTCCTAAAAAAAGTTTTCTGGCCTTTGGTTTAGGAGCCACTCCAAGATTTTCAGTTCCCCTGTTATAAAAAATGTGTTGAGGCAGCGCTCAGATTATTCTCATTGTCAGCCACTACCACAAMAAATTTTAGCTCAATGTCTGTTGAATTGACTGAGTCAGACAGACAAATGAACATACAGTTACAGGCAATTACGCTATTGCCCACATTTCATGGCCATAATGAAGGGAGCAGATCAAGAAATAAACTGTGCAACTGAAACCCTCACAGGAGTTAAACGAGAGGCTCTCTAGAACTCCAAAAACCTCTGGATATTTTCAAAATTGCCATCTGTGTGTTACAGTTGCCCTCATTTGCACACTTGCATTTGTCTTCGTCGCATGCCCCTGAATAAATAAAAATTAGCACATCAAAACACAAACGCAATCTAGAGGGGGTTTGCTTTTATTTCAGTGTGGGCTCATGGAAATCACAAATCCAGTCTTTTACATTTGCAGGAACAAAAATCTCAGGAAAATGTTTTAAAATTACTCTTTTTTAAGAAAATAAAGATGCGCATTAATGTGCAGACTGATCCGACATGCAAAGCGGTAAAACCTTAATAATCTCTTTCAATAAAAGACCCCCCCCCCTCCAGCCCTTTTATCCTAATTTCCTATCATCCACGTTTCCTTTCAGAATGCAGCRATCTAAATGCAGCCTCTATTAGCATTTCATCCATAATCAGCAGCCTTGTGGAAAGCCTGTTCAGACGTGTTTCCTGCTGAAGTCCCTCCTCTGCTGAACAGCCAGTGTGGTGAGGCATTAATGAGACTGCTGAAGATCATCCCAGTCTCTTCTTCCTCATCAATATGWGATGAGGGCCAGGAAACAAGAGAAGGACAACAATTTATGGGGCGGCTGCGGCAGAGGGGAGTCTTCCTGTAACTGGAGGTTTGCTGGTTCAATCCCCTGTTCCAGCTGTCTTCAGTTGTTGTTTCACCCACCTTGCCTTCTAATGGTATTCAGAGGGTCCGGTGGTGCCGGTGCATGGCAGCCCCGCCTCTCTCAGTGTGCACCAGGGCAGCTGTGGCTACCATGTAGCTTACCACCATCAGTGTGTGAATGTGTGAATGGCTGTAGTGTAAAGTGCTTTGGGTCCAGATGGACTTGATAAAGTGCTTTATAAGTTCAGTCTATTTACCATTTCCTGCTAGTTCAGGGTAACTAAATGTCTGCTCTGATGTATTCATGCCACACGTCGCTTTGATTGAACTGATGTGGCTGTTTTTAGCTGTTCATTAACAAAATGCCTCACAAACATGTCAGCAGTTTATACAAAAATGGCTGAATCTGTTCATTTTACAGATACAGAGCTAAAATGTGGTGTGATAGTAGCTGAGAGTTACCCCCAACGTAGACTCTGTGCTAATTGATCAATCATGGAGAACTTTGTTTAAAACTTTATTTGTCAGCAAAATAGCTCATGAACCACTGAACAGATTTTAATAAAACACTTGAAAGTTATTATAGGATCTACAAGTGATTTATTTGTGGCTGACACAGMTGATGGACCTTACGATTTGTGTTTTACTCACCTTTTCAATGTCATATTCATCCATCATGCTCCAGTTTCATCACCTTCCCCTCTGTCAGAGAGCCAGCCTCGGTCTTCACTGCAGCAGCTGTAAACACCAGAACATTCAAAGATCTGAAGCCCAACTGGGTTTGATCAGAACAGGTCTGACCACATTACTGCATCACAATGTTTCAAATTTTGTTGACCACTTCTGTTATTAAAAAAAAAAACATCCATCCATTATCTATAACTCGTTTCGTTCTTTTTGGRGTCACTGGTGCCAATATCCTGCAGTCACATTATAGGGGTGGGGAACATCCTGGACAGGTCACAAGTCCATCACAGAGACACATAGAGACAAACAAGACAAATAACTGTTCGCTCTCACTCAGAACCAGGGACAATTATCAGTTAACCTAACAGTCGTGTTTTTGGTCTGTGGGAGGAAACCGGAGTACCTAAAGAAAACCCACGCATCCACGGACAGAACATGCAAACTCTACCCAGAAAGGTCTCTGGGTGGATTTGGTCCAGCAACTTTGTTGCTGAGAGGCAACAACTCTGACAACTGAGCCARCGTGCAGCCTAAACATGAACATAAAGGCTGGATCCTCCGAAGGACCCAGCCTACCCAATCTAGGTGGGCCGA
>NW_013952407.1:5528307-5529800 GCF_001266775.1 Austrofundulus limnaeus | reverse complement strand
GGCTGGGGGGTGGCACCAAAGGCGAGGTTATAAAGCATTATAATCCAGGTTGGCCTACAGTTGCGGCCCAGCTTTCCCCCGCCCCACCACCACCCCTCCTTTCAACAGGTCCGCATGCTGGGTAGTCTCCCGGCCTCTCATCCTCGGTGCTGAATAGAACCACGGGGCTCTGGCTCCACAGAGATAGCGTTATCTGCGGCGCCACGGGGCATCCATCACAGACGTGTACACACACTCACGGCAGGTGGCAGACACAAGCACACACACACACACACACACACACACACACACACACACACACACACACACACATCAGAGTCGACACAGACAAAGAAACCTGGGGATCAACACAAAGCGTACAAGTGTATAAAAGTAACCACACACTGGCACATGTGCGCACACACACACGTGAAAGTTCACAAAGCAAGAAGTCTTGGAAGAGTTGAGTGTTTTGTGCTCCCAGAAACAGAGACACTGATGTGGCCGCTGCATCAGATAAATAAAAGTACGGCATTCCTTGATGCAAATGCTGAAAAATGATAGAATGGTTTTGCAACTGGAGTTTCACAAGATCTTGTGATCAGATTATGTGACAGAGATGACTTTCAGTTATCCCCCACACATAAATCCATGCATCCATTATCTTTACCCTTTTTTTTTTTCTTTCAGGCTCACTGGTGCCCATGTACAGCATTCCCTGTGTGAGGGGCAGGGTACACACAGGGCAGGTCGCAAGTCCGTCACAGGGACATGGAAGACAACAAACCTTTCATGCTCTCACTCACATTAACAATTAGCATGTTTTTAGTGTGTGGGAGGAAACCAGAGTACCCAGAGCAAACCCATGCATGCATGGAGAGAACATGAAAGCTCCACCCACCTGGGATTGTGCCAGGATTTGATCTGGCTATCAGCAGATCTGGCGGCAGCTCCAGCAACTGCTCTACCATGATGCCTCCACACCAAAACGTAATTCATTGTCTGTCAAATTGACGGATTTACAGTATTTTATGTGTAGTGTGTTCACTGAAAGTTTCATTAAAAACTGACYTGCAGTTTAAGTGATATTTTGTCAAAGAATGGGTTTGACTCTGACAGCTAATGCTAATATATTTAGGCAAAGATGTTGCTCGTAGAGTCAGACTTGGAGTATGTGTTTGGAATAACTCTCGGCTACTTCCACCCTGAATTTCAGCACAATAGTTTTAGAATTGATTGATTTATGTCTGTTTTGTGTTTTCCAGGGTCATTTGTGACCCATCACATCAAAATGAGGATTAAGTCAAATTTGGTCAAAATGACCTAATCATATTTTCAGATTCCTGGCTTTAAAAGCAACATTTTGATTCTTAGATCATCCTGATATCATTAGAGCTGTTATTTAATTTGTCTTGTTGGTTACAATAATACATAAATATTTGGTCTAAATCCTAATTTTATGTAATTTTAATGAGGATTTTTATGTCATTTGAAAAAAGAAACCTCAAATAGTA
>NW_013952407.1:5521387-5525197 GCF_001266775.1 Austrofundulus limnaeus | reverse complement strand
GCCCAGTTCACAGCGCACTTGAAAAACTGACTTTTTTTACACCTCCTGTCCACAAAAACTGAAATTTGTAGAAATGATTTCTAAATAGTAAATTTTTAAACTCTTGTTGTGTATCCAAAGTATTCAGAGCTGCATATTTTACACAATATCACTTTTTGAACTTGAAACCAAAACAACAGTGGRGCTGATTTTACATTTACTTTTGCTGCATCAGTTTTGTTTTAACCCAATGCTGATCTTCGATCATGTGTTAAAATGGTTAATAACTGAGAGGAAAACTGTAAATGGTATTTATTTATTTTTGCAACAGTAGGGGTGTAAATCACCAGCTTTATTACAATACATATTTATATTGACTTGTTTTTATAGCGATACAATGTGTCTCAATATCGCACATTCTGTCACGATACGATTTTGATTCAATTCAAYTCACAAGTCTGCATGATGAAATATCATAYGCCCAACTAATACAATCATTTAGCAAATATTTGTGTTAGGTGGTGATATGGATCAAGGTTTTCATTTTGCCTTGATATAAATGAATAAATAGGCCTGTAAAGAAGGAGATCCGTATTTGTTCTAAACAAAAAAAAAAATCTGTTTTTAAGTCATTGTGTAATGTTTAAGTTCTGACTCAGTAATTACTCAATATTGGTACTCGAAATCGACGAGTACCCAAACTTTGAGTAAAACTGGTATCAGGATACACACACACACATAGACACACACACATATGAAAAGACATCTGTCAAAAAATATCCAGAGTAGACTTCTTTAGACATAAAAAGACAATTAAAAAACAAAAGTATAAATGAAAAACAATCACACTGTGAAAGAAAACTTCTCTTATTATCAGTACACAAACACCAACAAACTGCATATTCTGTATCAACAATTTGGGTGGTTTGTCATCAAAAATATACCTATTTTTATATGAATTTTCCTTTATTGTTTGTCTTTAAGCACTTTCCTGTATGAATTATTGCAGTGTAGGGTTTRCAGACTGAATCACTTTCTTAAAACAAAAACACACTTTTGATACCTTTAAAAACTAAAACAAGCTGTCCTTAAACTGTTGCCTATCAAAGTGCATAATGTTTGATTTCATGACTCAGCTTCTCTTCAATCTGCTCGCTCATCTTTTTGCTTAGCATTTATAGACGGTGAATCATCTTAAGCTCCATATAAACTTCAGTGTATATATATTGAACTGATTACATAACAGGCTTACATGTGACTGGATTCTAATATCTTACTAATATCTTAAATTTAAACATCAGTTTCGATTTGATTACTTTGTTCACTACGTTGATAAAAGGAACAGTTTCTCTGCATGCCAGTAAAAAAAAAAGACATTTATGCTAATGTAGCACAACAGAATCCCGGATGTTTTCTCAGGGCTTATCTGTGGGGAGCGCGATGGAGGATGGTTGTGCTTTACCTCTGTCTCCGTGACAATCAGAGAGCTGAAGACCAGCTACTGACCATGGTTCAGTCCATCCACTCAGATTTTTCTTCCAAATGTTCCTCTTTAAAGAGAATGTATCTGCCAGTCCAGTTATTTTTATTTTTAATCCAAAGAAAAGTCATGAATTTTGCAGAAAAACATNTCCACATACAGCTTTTAGACTTAATCCTCGTTTCGATGGGATGGGTCACGTTTAGCTCTGGCAGCCATTTTGAATTGTATTGGTTCCAGACGTTAATCAGCTTTAGATGTGTAATCATTGATTAATTCCTATAAGTCATTAAAATTTATCCATTATGGGATAATTTGCTCTCTGTAAAGACAAACAAACACACAGCATTGAGCAAAAACATTATTGCTCCACTTGCACCTTTAGTGGTGGGTAATAAAGATCTTCATCAGTGAAAGTGKTTTTTCAGGGTGGTCAGCCTCACCTCAGCCTCTTAAATTTGGCCGTGGCTCCTGCTGGTTTCAGGAATCTGAGTTATTCCACCCGTTCCTGGATATCTCGACACATGACCTGTCGCCACTGGGAGCCGTTGGTCGGCGGGATGGAGATAAGCCGTATTTCTGCTGCTTTTCCTCCAACAAATTCAATTAAAAAGAGATTTAAGATGGAAAAAAACATTTTCATACAAATAGAGTCCTGGTGGAAAAGGTTTGAGATGATGTGTGCAGGAAACTTTGGAGGATTGCTTCTAACACCTGCCTGACATGTTTTTGTTTATCTGTGAGAAGKTGGATACAAAGATGACATATTGTCCTGAACAGTGGCATTGACCTAAAATAGATACAGAACATCTACGTGCACCTGATTCTGTCTCAAGTTTGTGTCAAAATATATGAGTAATTTGACTCAGTGTAAAAACCTAGACCCCTAATTGTTCTGCTTAAATGTGAACTTACTCTGACATTTTTATATTAAAACATGAACCAGAGGAAAAGGAAAGAGTTCTCTCAGGAGATTAGAAAGAAAATTATTGACAAGCATGTTAAAGGTAAAGGTTATAAGACCATCTCCAAGCAGCYTTATGTTTCTGACTAYAGTTGCACATATTATTTAAAAAAATAAGATCATAGGACTGTAGCCAACCTCCCTGGACATGACTGCAGGAGGAAAACTGGTGACAAATCAAAGAGACGGATAATACGAATGGTAACAAAAGAGCACWGATTTAACTTCTAAAGAGATTAAAGGTTAACTTCAAGCTCAAGGAACATCAGTAGATCACACCATCTGTTGTTGTTTGAGCCAAAGTGGACTAAATGGGAGACGACCAAGGAGGACCCCAACTCATAAACTACATCTTGACAAGCCACAAAACTTCTGGTAGAATGTCAGACAAGACTAAAAATGGAACTTTTTGTCAAGGTACATCAGCTCTATGTTCACAGACTGAAAAATGAAGCAAATGAAGAAAAGAACACTGTCCCTGCTGTGAAACATGGAGGAGGCTCTGTTGTGTTCTGGGGCTGCTTTGCTGCATCTGRCATAGTGTGTTGAATCTGTGCAGGGYACAGTGAAATMTCAAGACTATCAAGGGATTCTAGAGAGAAATGTGCTGCCCAGTGTCAGAAAGCTTGGTCTCATTCGCAGGTCGTGGGTCTTGCAACAGGACAATGACCCAAAACACAGTTAAAAACACCCAAGAATGGTTGAGAGGAAAACATTGGTCTGTTCTGAAGTGGCCTTATGAGCCCTGATTTAAATGAGCAGTTTGCTCATGAGGAGTGGTTACAGGAATCATTTGATAGCAGTGATTGCCTCAAAAGTTTGTGCAACTAAATAGTCAGTGTGCATTGCCAATGCAATGCACACTATTGTGATTCGTTTCCCATCCAAGTCATCTCCACTTTGGCACGCTTCTCCTCCTGCATTTGTCCTAGAGYTGCCATTGTAATTTATRTCTGTAAAGCTCCTGTGCCAAATGAWGGCTATGTCTTTTGGTGCCTGAACAACTTATGGTTTTTGAAATGTTAATGTTTAATAACTTATAATGGGAGTCAATAGAGCCTTGTATTGGTCCAATACTGCCCCTGCTGTATCTACTCAGTACTGAACTATAGTTTAATAATATTTGATCTCAATGGTTCAGTGTTTACAATACTAATATGATTGTATTTTGATGTTTTACTATAATGTTGTCTTAATACTGCTCTATTGTTGTAATATTATGCAGTTTAGTGTCAATAATTGTATTGGCAATGTGGCCTCTTTCTGCACACATACAAACCAACCCCTGGCACCACCACTGGCCACAGCTCCAACGGTCTAATGGTCTATGTCAGGGACTTTCATGTGGGAGAGCAGGGTTCAAAACCCAGCTAAAGCAACTTTAACA
>NW_013952407.1:5515051-5518431 GCF_001266775.1 Austrofundulus limnaeus | reverse complement strand
TCTTCGAATTGGGACAGTCCTCCGCGCGGGGCAATGACGCGGCCGACAAATGCGCACTCATGAGGACCCAGCCCCTGAATTGAGACACAGCCCACACAGTATGTGAACCCCAATCTAAATAGCCCCCATTCCACACAACTTAACGCAACAAAATATTGTTTTTCTTATGTCTTTTGGTCAGTCAGGACAGCCCCAGGCGTTCATTCTTTTTCAGACTTTTTTTACATAGTTTAAGGTTGCCAAGACCTATTAGTATCAGGTGAATGTTCAAAGTGTTACGGCTGGTCAGAGTCAATATATTAAAAATGTAGAATGAATATAAAAGATTAAAAGTAATCATAGAAGTGTTATCCTTTCATACAAGATGAACCGACAATCGTCCAGATCACTGTTGGCATGTGTTGTGGTCAAAGGTTCACAGATAAGTCTCTGCTCGCTCCCATGGCTGCATCTCTGTGAAGAAGCCCTCGTACAGACCAAAGCCCTGATCCAGGGTCAGGGGCATGGCCTCGTCTTTAATCTCGTCCCACGGCTGCAGCACAGCCTCCCCCAGCTGCTCTGCGAACAGTGCTGGTGGCTCGTCGAAGTGATGCAGGTGGTGCTGGCCGTGGAGCAGCTGCTCTTGGTCCGGCTGCTGGTGCCTCTGCAGCGGGTGATGCTGCTGCTGCTGCTGCTGCTGCTGCTGAGGGACGTGGAGTTCCCCCATGTTGACCGAGCACTCCGTGGAAGCGGCGCTCAGGTCCATGTAGCCGTAGGGCTGGTGCTGGTTGATGTGTTGGCTCTGACTCATGATGTCGCCGCACCACCTGCCCGCCCCCGCAGAGTGCTGCCTCCCGTGAACCTCCATCTCACATCCCAGGGAGCTCAGCGCCGAGTTGATGTCCAAGTCCTCAAAGGTGCTACAGTTGCCACCGAGGACGTCATCGAACACGGACGCCAGGTCGAAGTCSCCTTTCAGGGTGTCTGCTTTGTTAGCTTCCACGGCTAGAAAAGGGGACTCCGTGGCTCTGATTGCCTTGGTGTTTTTAGAAGGAAGATGCTTTTGTTTGCTCCCTTGATAAAGGCAGGAGTTGTGGAGACTGTGGTAACCCTGAACCAGTTTGTTCTGTCTCTGTGGGGCGCTGCTGCTGCTGCTGCTGTAGTGGCTCGCTGACGTCCTCCTCCTTTTAAAGATGCCATTGACAAACATGTCGGCATACTGCGGATCGATCTGCCAGAAGCCTCCTTTCCCCGGCTCATCTTTCTGTCTGGGGACCTTCTTGAAACACTTGTTGAGGGACAGGTTGTGACGAATCGAGTTCTGTGTCAATAAAAAAACAATAATAAAACGAGAAAAAAAGAAGAATAATTTAACACAGACCCAATGGCAAACTGAAGCCAGTCATGCGAGAGCTAAAAATGCCAATTTGTCAGGGAGACAGCAGAGTGGGCGTTATGAGTACTGTTGTTGTTTGTATAGAAACAGCAAATGGACCTAATGAGGCTTTCTAGTAACAGGTAGCTCAGTGCGTTTCAAACATGATCAGCTGTGCTTAGCTGCTATCTCTCTCAGGAACCCTCATTAATACACACACACACACACACAAGTGCTTTCATCATCATCATCATTCCCTTTACAGAAAAAGCCTGTATAAACCCAAAAGAAAAATGGAAATTACAGATGTGTTAAAATTCTTGTGTAAATTATGAGACCAAGGCAGAGTGACCATAAAAGACATATTTTTATTTTACTTCTGATATAACACTAAAAAAAAATCCTGGGTTCTTTTGATAACTWTTGCTGGGTTAAATCAGTTGGGTCGGTTTGATTAACCACCGGGTCAAAAGATGAATCGTGTCGTTCTGCACTGTCTGCTGTTTTGGGTCAGAYGTTGCTTCAGGTTTTAATACTTAAAACAATAAAAAACTATTTGYAAGATGTGAGTCCTGTTTAGATTTRTTGACTTATTTGCACTACACAATAAGTCTGGTTTCCTACAATAAAGTTTGGTGGTTCTAAAGTAGCCAACTGGCTCCTGAAATAAGAATTGTCCAATGTTTAAAACTCTAAAATGTATTATTTGTTAAGTTCATAAGGAATGCAGTCTGTTTAAATGGAGAATGAAACAAAGGAAACAGTGATGGTGACTAATCAGAGCTGAAGAATCATGTTTTGTTTTCTGCAGGGAAACATGTTGAACTCGGAAATATACTTTGGGTACTTATAGCTATTTTTATCTATTGAACTGAACATCTTTGCAGTTAMAGTTACAGCATGTTTTAAATGTTTGGCTAACATTCGGTTATAGGATCAGCATAAAGTACAGCAACAGTAAACTCTCAAAGATTCAACAGGTATTTGTTCTAAAACCTTGACCTGATGATGAAGCTTTTCCTGTCTTTTAAATCCTGAAAACTGATGAATAAAAGACATTCTGAGTCAAATGATTCAACATCTTTATGCCTCATTGACATGCCCACTGCAAAAATAGGGTGTGTGGGCCCTATCAGTTGTGCATCCAGACTGTGGACCCAACTCAGGACTGATCTGGGCCTTTTTAAATCTAATCTTAAAACATTTTTACTGGGCCATGCCTTTAATACTTAGTGGCTTTCTGGCATTCTAGTATGTTTTTTTAAACTTTGGTATTGGGAAACACTTTTAAAAACAGATCTATAAATAAATATTGACTCATTGATTGAAAATAMCGCAGTCCCAAAACCTTCTGGAGCCACAAATGTGCAATAAATGAGCTAGAGAAATTACATTTTTTAGTGAAAATGCAAGTGTTATTGTTGAGTGCTGAACAACTGCTAACTTTTACTGAAAATGCTGAAACTGAGTTGTTTAAAAGAGAAGCAGAAGCTAAAAGCAGAAAACAAACAGGAACAAAACACTTCGAAATCAAAATGTTCGGTAAAAATCAAAAGTAGGCCAAAAGACGATGTTAAAGCTAAAAGTTCAAAGTAGCAACAGGCTCACTAAAAGTAGCTATGGCTGGCAAATAGTAGCAAAAAAACTGGCTAAACGTAGCAAAGGGATAACTAAAAGTAGCAAACGATTTGATAAAAGTAGCTAAAAGYAGCAAAACTTGACATTTCTTGGTGTAAAACTCTGTCCAGTCAGTGCTCCTWTTTTTAATTTTAGAAAACTGGCAACCTGCTAAATGAAAGAGAATAACTTATTAGCTCTAATTCAATAAATTATTATTTTAACCCAGTTTTGGGTCAAAACTGATAACTTGATGAGATCAAGCTCCAGGGTTGGCTCAGTCCATACTGGACCCAGTGCTGGATCACAAACTGGGTTTTTGCAGCCGTGTTTAGTGTGCTGAAACTGGGGACACTGGAGTCGACTGCTCTGCCTTCCCTCCTTCACCAGCATTGTCAGTCTCATAAAT
>NW_013952407.1:5505453-5506893 GCF_001266775.1 Austrofundulus limnaeus | reverse complement strand
GGGTATCTGGTCTCGGTTACCTGCCAGCTGGGCTCCGCGTGTCTGTAGTAGCAGAAGTTCTCTGTGATCCAGTTGTAGATGGTGGACAGGGTCACTTTGGGCTGCTTGCTGGCCTGCATGGCCATGCAGATGAGAGAGGCGTAGGAGTAGGGCGGCTTGACTTTGGGGTTCGTTTTGTAGTCCACCTCTGCAGGGGGGTGGCTCGCCTGAACCGGGATATGCGGGTAGCCGGATGCGGGACGCGCGGAAAAGCGCGGGACCGCGGAGGCGCTGGAGTCGCTGCCGGAGGTGACGGGGCTGCAGGGGTGCAGGGGCATCCCGGTGGTGGCGGTGTCCCCGGCCGGCGGGCTGGACGGGGAGTCGGTGCCGGATCTCGGGAAGCCGAGACGTTTCAGGAAGAGTTGCTGCTGGGAGGACGGACATCCGGGTCCGGGGCAGCTGCTGCTGCTGGTGGTGCTGGTGGTGGTTCGCTCTGGGTCAGCGCTGAGGATGGAGAAGTTCTGGAGCCAGTGGAGGCTGGTGAGGCTGTCGTCGAGGGGAGCCGACTCAAAGCCAGCCACCTGGTCCTCCGGGAACACCGCGAGCCAGTTCTCTTTAAACCTGTTGGCGATATCTGGACTGGTTAAAACTGGCATCCTGCTTTTACGCACGCGCTGGAGGCTCACGGGGATCTCACTACCATTTAAAGTTCGGTTTTAGCCTCAAATGGGGAAAAAAAAGGAAATTAAAAATTAAAACTTTTCCAAAAAAATTCACCAAAAGCAATTATTTATGTATAAAAAATCCAAAAGAGTCTTGTTTTGAGGGGGAGAAAACGATGCGTAAAAAAACCCCTCCTCTCACAGCTCCGTGCTGGAGAAGATGCTGCGTGTGCACCTGTTGCAGTCTGCCTCTGCTCTMCTGCTTCTTTAGATGCGCATCTTTTCTACGCGCAACAAGTGCGGTGGGGGGAGGGGGGGAGCATCCAGCACATATGGAGGGGGGAGGAGGGAGGAGAAGGAGCGAGCAGGAGGAGGACCACTCAGGAAAACCAGACTGATGGGGGCTCTCCCGAAATGAGCGCTAGAAGATTAATTTATAGAAGCTGTAAAATAAAGTCGTCCAAGACCACCACCACCCCCCACCCTCTTCACATCACTTTAAGGTCCCGGAGTCCGCTCCATGTAGCCTTGACCATTTCTTGCTCTGTCTGGAGTTCATGTTTTTATATGAAGCTCTGGACACACGTGGCTGTTACGTGTAAGATCAGCTCCCTTTGCTCTTTAGTCTCAATTTGGAGCGTGAGTTTGTGCGTGGCGCGCGTTACGGATCCGCGGCTGGCACTGGAAAAGACGCGCCACAGGTCCCGCTTCTCACCCGCAAATCAAACAGCTCACTTAAACTAACAAATCTGTTTAACTGCACACACACACACACACACACACACACACACACACACAC
>NW_013952407.1:5490809-5505443 GCF_001266775.1 Austrofundulus limnaeus | reverse complement strand
ACACACACACACACACACACACACACACACACACACACAAACAAACACACACATAGTGCGGGTTCCTTCTCAAAGTGTTTTCTCTGAATACTCAAATGATAATATGTGAGCACGCCTGTGATTTATTGTAAACGTTAAAAAAAACCTGAGTTACAGCAGGTTAAATGCCAGTAAGTCATTAATAGAGCCTCAAACATTTAAAAAGTACACGGTGCAAATTCATGAGGGGATTATTTCTGCAGACAACACTGCCTCCCTGTGGACAAACACCGCACTGCAGCTGCACCGAAAGCCCATGTTCCTTACAAATGTCGCAGAGGCAGCATTTTAATGTACAAATTAATGAAAAAGTATATTTAAAAAAATATAATAAAGCTGTTTCTAGTGGATGAAAGGGTCACCATGGTAACCATGCACCTGTGTTTTCCACTGCCTGACAGCAGCAATAATAATAACAACACATACTAAACCTCAAACATCAGAATCAGTTTTATTGCCATTGTCAATGAATTGGATTCACAGACTAGGAATTTGCTTCGGTGTAAATGTGCAATAGGTATAAAATATAACAAACAAAGAAAATACAACGGATAAATAATATATAATAAATATGTAAAAAACATATGTACATAAACATGGTTTGATGACTAAATTTAGCACAAAAAGAAAGGATTTTTTTTTTACTTTGGTAGATTATTTATTTATTGTAACAATGCTTCTTGGCAATAAATCATACACCAGGCACCTGACTGCCAGCACCTGAGGGTAACAGCTCWAAAACAAGTGTCARTAGCAACTGTAAAATAAGCTGTTTGGCAGAGAAGAGATGGCATTTTCATCCCACATCCTCAGCTGCTGCTCATCCCACAAATGCATGTTCCTTACAAATGTGACACGACTGAAAAGGGAAATTTACAGACTTTCCAATGGTAGACTTATTTACCAAGGAGCTTTTTTTTTTTTTTCAACAAAGAACCAGTCAACTAAACACATATTTGCTAATATTTGTGGTATAAGTCGTATAACAAAATACTGGACAATACATGGTTAAAACGTCTGATCATAACTGGTGTAAATTAGTTTTATATAAGAGAYCTGACCTTAACTTATACAGAGCCTCACACGAGAAGGGTTCAAAGACCCTTCACTTTCAGCTAAGCTATAAGGTAGGTGTTGTAGTCAAGACCAYCTAACCYAATATGTAGAGCTAATATTGACAAAGTCTTTGCGTGAGGACAGAGGAAAGAGTTTTGCTACAGAGGCAGATTACGTTAGTGAAGATAAAAGATAAAAGTTTAACATTGCACCACCTCTGAAAGTGAAGCACTGCAGAATTTACAAGTTGCTGTACGATTTCTCCTGGTTGTTGTTGTTGTTTTACAACCATGTTGTTTATGTAGACAAATTGTTTTACTTAAAATTTTGCAGACATCTACCGCTCCCAGAGAACCACAGTTCACTTTCCTGGAGTGCTGCATGCAAGTGATGGGGGTGGGGATGGGTGACAGCCAGTAACAAAAATACATGAGTCAGGTTTGGTTTGAATCAATGTGTTTTAAATCTAATGAAAACAAGATTGTTCACAAATTAATTGGACAATAATCTGGCTGTTTAGTGATATTTCCACAGTTGTGGTCTTTACTGGTCGTGAAATAAAATTCTGAGTCCTCAATGTCCGAGACTGAGTACAAATGCTGTTGAGTCCGAGACGAGACCAAGACCATCAAAAAGTGGTCTTAAGACCGGTCTTGAGACCAAGATCTCAAGTACTACAACATTACTTAAAGGAGGGTTATACTTTAAAAGTTTCTGGGTTGCTTTTTATTTTTAAACAGAAGGCTTCTGCTGAGACAGAAAATTTGCAGTAATATTACAATAAAAATAACCTCATTGCAATAAAAAAAGTAAATCAATGCATTTATCACCAACAAATTACAACTGTTTGATGGCATTAAACCACAAATCAAAGGAACATCATCTGTGACTTTGGTCTATGCGCAATTTATCTTAGTTTATAACAACGATTTCTTTTTTTTTTTTCAATGACCTTAGATTTTGAAAATGAAACCAGTACAGTTTTCATTCAACTCTAAACGTTTGATGAGTAGGTTAGAAATGTCAAAGTGATATACTAATTTAGAGCCTTTCAAAGTTTAAGTTTGTAAAAATAAATGTATCTGCTTCCTATTCACCTCATTAACAGCAGATTCAGTGTTTTCATCCAATCTACACACTGAGCATGCGCCACAGAGATCACGTTTCCTGCTGTGTCGTTAAATCTTTTTTTTTTTTTTTTTGTCATGTTGTGGACAATTTTTGTCTGAGATAATAAAGTTTGAAAAAAAATGTTGCCAAATATTTTAGTTCTTCTTTCCACCAGCAGGTGTCTCTCGTTCCTCTTGTCTCCCCTCGTCCCTGCTACAAACTCCAATGTTTACATTTCATATTTACCCACAATGCAGCGCGTCGCTTGTTTAGGTCTGAGCATTCGTTTCACACACACAATCACAACTAGCGCTGCAGTGCCTTTAATATGAATAAAGATGGGGRTTTTAATGTTTAATTTATTAATGGGCGCTTTCTCGGATAAGAAGGCTCACATTTGTATTACTTCAGCACACCATTGTTATGGAAATGTATGTGGTTGTGGTACTGCCGCAGTGCAATGTGCAGATAGACTGCAGTGCTCGTTCCGCGTGGGGCACTTTCGTGACCAAAACACGACGTCGTGCTTTTTTCTTCTTTTTTTTCACGGATTTCTAGCTGTCGGCTGTGCCCAATTTTAACTCGGAGCGATGTAATTGGTGTTGGCACATTTGTTTACCATATTTGGCAAGCGGCTGACAAAAGTGCGCGTGGGAATTGGACGAGAGGGGCCGTCATTCAGAAAAAGTCAACCTTCTGGAGCCGTACAAACAAAGCACGTGCTCATGGGATTTGTAGTCCAAAACAAACGCGGTCCGAGAACGCTTTTGCTTTTGTTTTATCTTCATCTTGTAAAGTCGGGGTCACGAATGTATCACATTTTGAAAACGTTTCTCCTTTCACGTGGCATTTTTGTTTAATAAATGCTTAAACTTGAGTATTTACCCCGCACCCGATAGCTAAACACAAACCGATAGCAGACCCCTCGTGCGCAGCATACAAATCCCACAGGCGGGTGCTGCCAGTTGATTGGCTGAGAGCAGCTGTCAATCAGGAAACATCCTTTCCACTACCACTCCAACAGTAAATATTTGTGTTTGCTCAACCGGCTGTAATGGTGGACGAGTGAGGCAGAGAGACGGATTACAACTAGAGAGAATAAAGAAGTGGGGGGAGAGAAAAAAAACCTGTCGAAAGTCTGCTTAGAGCCAGAAGCCGCGCGAAGTGAAGACACGGGCTTCGTCGAAAATGGATGAACTCAAACATCAAGTCATGATTAACCAGTTCGTCCTGACGGCGGGTTGTGCGGCGGACCAAGCGAAGCAGCTTTTGCAAGCGGCACATTGGCAGTTCGAGGTAAAGCAGACAAAAACGGGGAGGGGGGGCGACSGTTTAAAGTCGACATGATAGCATTAGCTTATCAGCTAATGTTTATGTCTGTCCGACCAGTAGTTTTGTCTCGTGCTCGTCCTTGCTAGCTGCTCGCTTCCTTCCTTTCGTTACATTTTGTTCGCYGACACAAAACAAAAGCTGCCGGACCGAAACCGAGAGCACCTTTCAAGTCTGAATTGGAAACTTCAGTCTTAGTTACCGAGTAATTTCTCGGTTTAAGCCGGGGTGTAACTAAGAGTGCACACTGGAAGGACAAAGCTTAACCAATTAGACTTCACCCCAGATTAAAAACTATAATCCGACACATGACAGACAAGTAGAGGCGAGGCCGGAGGACTCCTACGTAATGTCGATGACCACCGAGTTACCGACTAGCCTACAAATGAACACTTTTTATATTATTATTGAGCTGAATGCAGATTTCGCTTACTCCCCTCTCCTTTGTTGTTCAAATGCTCCTGTTTCCTAAAGCACCACTAACTGTTTACCCAACCCTTCCCTACGCCATAAAATKATGTAATCCACTGTCTGTGTTTCCTTTGTAGACTGCCCTCAGTGCCTTCTTTCAAGAAACAAATATTCCATATGGCCATCATCATCATCAAATGGTGAGTGGTGGCGTTTAAAACGCATTCGATTTATCTTATTTATTATCAAGCCTAATTTGATTATTTTCCCTCAATCTAGTGTCTCCCTTTTTAAAAACCATCGTGTTTTGAGTGATGTAGGAGGCTATAAAGCAGTCTTTGAGTCTGCAGGAGACGATGTTGTACTAACAATAACAAAGCACATGTCGGCCATGTTGTGAGCTTCCAGAAATAAACACAGCCAGGCATGCAGCAGCAGCAGAGAGAGAGAGGGGGGAAAAGACTCACTGTGTACATTCAGAGGTGTCAGGATTCCTGGATTATTTCACACAAATAAAGTACTCTTATTGTGAGGACACCGTATTCRGCTTGGAATGTGAATTTCTGTAGCAAAATCAACTTAAAGAAAAGAAAAGTTTAATTACTTTTCCTGTATGTGTGTGTGTGTGTGTGTGTGTGTGTTAGTGTAAGGTACAGATTGTTCTCTCATGGACTTTCCCCCCCCCGAACAGATGAAGCAAGAGCAGGCCGAAAGAGCTTCTTGTTAATTTCACGTGACATTTAAAAATATATCATGTGTTTTATATAACAGTTTATTTTAATTTCAGATGATTTTTTTTTTTCATTTTATTTATTTTTTATGATCCATTTGTTAGCCTGTGAACCAACATTGGCGAGGCTGCCTGCTGTTACTGTGGACAATAAATGAACTCGTCTGTGCGTTTTGGGGGCAGAGTTATTGTGCAAACAAAGCAAATAGTGCAGAAGCTTTTCGCTTTTTGTGGCAGCAAATTGGTCTTTTTAAACACAACCAGAGGTGGTTTTATTTTCTGCTTGTCAGATGAGCGTGACTGAAGTTCTGAAGATTGGCCTGTTATTAGGCGTTACTCACGTTTTTTTAACTCGTCTGTGGGTATTATTATTTAAATAAGCCACAAACATGCTGCTTTTTCCATAGTACCTTGGTGCCCAACTAAGATTTATTTTTGATGTTGCCAATTTGCAGAGTTTTTCTTGTCTAGTCTCAATATCACACTGTGTTTAGGGATGTGGATAAATATTTAATCCTACACCAATATTAAATCTGACAGCAGATTCCAAAGAACATTTCAAACCACACAAAATATCACCAAAATCATGTGATTATCTGAAGTATGAGGGAAGTTATTGATGTTTGTTTAGGTGAAATCAGCTCCAATGGGGCCTTTGTGACCATTTCACCTTGATGTTTTCTGTTTTTGCTCATAACTTCCTCAGTGTTCAAGATATCGCCATGAAATTTTAGGAAAAGATTCCCATTCTGGTTTTGTAGGAAGCATCTTGTATCCTAAAAAACCAATAAAACTTAATAACAGCCTTTTCAAAAGTAGCAGAAAAGGTGTAAAATAATATTACAAGGCAAACTGTAGCATCAAATCAACTTAATGTGTCTTAGAAAGTAAGGAAATTAAAACAATTTAAAAACCATGTGGACATCTGTTTTGTAAACAAAGCTCCTCAACCAATGACAGCGCGTTAAATGTGTCAAGTGACGAAGAGGAGCATCAAAACACTTTGAAACAAACGCTATTCTGGATTAAAAAAACATATTCCACTTTTCAAATCATTATCAAATTTGGAACAAGTGCAGTTGAAAAAAATGTTCTTCATGGCGGCTTATCTACTAAAGGGGTCACTAAACGAAAAACTCGGGTGATTTACTTTGATCCTTTTTTTTTTTTTAAAGTCTCTTCAAAACGCATCAACAAAAGTTAAAAACTTGAAGACGAGGCTGTAGCTAACTACCTGACGGCAGCCCGGTTTGTTGAAATTCGTAGAAATAACGAAGCAGGAGGAAATTACAAGTAAACGCACCGAGCAGCCTTGCAAAATCTGGTCACAGCAGTTTGGGAAGAAAATGGCAGCAGCTGCTGACAAAATGTCAACATCCCTACAGTGTTGCATCCCTAGTCTCAGGTAMACTGATGGACATAGGTCTTCCCACTCCTCACTTCCTCAAAGTCCAGCGTATTAAACAGAATATACAGTACCAGTGGTTCCCAAAGTTGGGGGTCCTGACAAAAAAGGTAAGGGTACATAAAATTGGTAAAAGTATAATGAATATTGTTTAGTATTGTTACTATGCCCATGTTTATTAGACCTGAAACCAATGTTTATCTCTCAAAAATATTTAGGGACACAAGTCTCTGCTACTGTTGTTTTGTGGGTCAAAAGCTTAAAAGTTTGGGAACCAATTTTATTGACTTCTGTAAAGAGTAGTGACCAACATTACAAAACAGCCAAGCCACCTGGACTTGCCTATCAAAGAAAAATGAAACAAGACAGTATTCTAAGCTAACTCCTGGCAAAACAGGCAAGAGAAAATTGGTGCGTCAAGCAAAAAGATCCCCTTATTTGCCTCCTGCAATTAGTGCMCACTATTTACAAAAGGTGGTTTACAAAGGTGCAGGTCTGTTTACAAATCTCCAACAATGACACAACTATTTCAAATCTCAAACAAATTAGAGTGTCAAAACTTTTAGCCAAACAATGGCTGTCTGTGTGTGGAGAGCGCAGGGCGAGGTGTCATCTACACGTCTATAATAGTTCCATAACTTCCTGGTTCAGACTGCAGGCTCGAACAGGCCAATCACTGAGTCCTACTTGGTTCACAACCTAATCAGACAGACAGGGCAGAGAAAATACTAGTGCACTCAAAATGCAAAATAAACAAGTACAACCAAGACATAAGACACATGAAGTTGCATAGGACACAGTAGCCTGAACTGATATTTATCATGATGAGAACAGACTGAACTATAACACGTCTAAGAGAGGCAACTCTTTATGCTATTAATGGATGTCCTTAAGTTATTGAGATATCTGACACTGGAAGGTGGAAGCCAAGTCCTCATAAGTAGGACAGGTTTTCATGTGAGGGAAAGTAGGCTCACACGAGTACCATAAGTTGATCCAAAAATAAATAAATAAATGCTGTCACGTTCAGCATATCTTCTGAGGTTGTGATACTTTTCCTCTGACAGCAGTATCCAGACCCCCAGGTGTACTGGATTTGACCCCGATGTCATTTTACATTGTCAGAATGTCATTTTTTAGTAGCAGAGCTGTCCAGGTGAAGCAGTGTGGCTAATGTGTTTACAATGTCAACAACAACGTCTCTCAAATTCTGATAAAATGCTCTCTGAACCTGCTCATGATATTGTACATTGCTGAGTTGTGTGAAACTGGTACAAACCATAGAAACTGGTCTACAATTAAAACAGTTGACATCATTATCATGGCACATTGTGCCATTTCCCTGTTTTGTATTAACAAATGAAAGAAAAAGTGATTGTTGAATTTATTTTGGAAGGTACCGTAGGGAGAAAAAAACTGAAAATATGCATTCATTAAAGTAGACTGAAGGAAATCAGGAAGTAATAGTGCATAAAAATGAGAACGCTAATTCCTGGCTACAGGGAAACAGAGAGCAATAAAAATAAACTATATTTTAGTGATGTACAAAAAAGTCATGGTTTGGAACTTCAGTTTTGATATCTTGGTTTGGTGTGCTTTTAGTTATGTTAAGTAAAAATGTATGCAACATTCATTTAGGTACATTTAACAAGATTCTGATACGTAGTGGAAAACTGTAGCTTGTACTTTTTATACAAATCTGGTTTAATTTGGTGGCTAAAATGCTGATGGGAAGGAAACTTAACATGTTTCCATTACTTTCAGTTTGTGTTTGAAACAGGCCACATGTCCGCTGCTCTAAATTGCCTTTAGCACTTATGAATTTGCCACACTGGTCTGTATGAATGCTACAGGTAGATGTGTTTGCACTTCAGTTTCTTTTTACTTTTTGCGTTTTTACATTTCCAGTCCGATGATGGAACACTCATTCTGCCTTTTAATTATTGTTTGTCTGAACACAGAGTTCCAATCATAAACGTTCTGCACTTGTACGTTTAAAACAATGCTGCATTCGTTCGGTACATGTATGTGAGTGTCTGGGTAAGGAAGATGAGAAGACCTCTGCGTCTCTCAAACAGACCCTCATGTTGCTTCGTTTGCCTCAGGTAATTCTGCAGTTTTCCCTGATTGGGTTATTGCTGCCCCTGACACGACACATACAGTACTTGGTGCTTACAGTAGCAGAACAACCTGGGATTGAGTGTTGCAGAGGCTGAACATGCACAAATACAAGAGGTCAAACATTATGAAACACGATACTAAAATGAAAAAGTGAAAGTGCTATGTATTGTCAGTGACAAAGTTTGTTCCCTACATTTGACTTATCACACATAYGATACACCCAAGTGGAGCAGCGTGCAGCTTTTTTAGTGCCTGAGGAGCAGTTGAGGGAGTATGTCTCAAGGACACGACATACGAACATGGTGGGGAATCAAACCTGCTACTTTCCAGTCCCAAGTCGGCTGCCATACCACTGCGCCACAGTAACCCCACCACAGCATTTTAATCTTTGGTAGCACAGGTGTCCGTTTGCAGCTGCGTATGTGGAAGCATCCTGCAACAGCTGCCTGCTGGAAAAGCCCAACATGGATATGAAAGGGCCCAACATGGATATGAAAGGGATTTAAGGAGGAACTGTTCATCATTTATTTGTTTCAAAGCTCTGCATGCTTTTTGACTTACTGTTTGTCCAAAACTGTCAGCATTTATTTGTGGAGAGTTGTTAGGATTTAAGAGAGATTTTATTTATTTTTTATTGAATTTTGTGCGTGCGTGTGTATTTTGTAACAAAGGAAGGCCGTTCACCTTTTGTCATCCTATCAATAAGAGAACATTTTACTTTGCTTATGGCATGTAGCATTCAGTGCGCTGATGCTGATGTTTATAGATGTGAGCTTGTGTAATTACAAGCTCGCCTTTGCATGTGTATGTTTACGTATTTCACACACATGCATCCTTTTTCATGCACGTGCAGTGTGGGTGTTTCATAAGAATCACAATGGTGCTGCAGTAGGGCAACCTTCCTGCAGCTGAAACCAGGTCTGTGTTCTTTGGTACACAGATCTAATCCATTTAGCTCACAATCATAGCTGCCTCCCCCGTGCTGTCTCCCTTTTAGTCTAAACATGAAAATATGGAGCAATATTTCTGTCATAAATGCTGTTACATCATTGTTTAATGTCACAACACAAACTGAACTCAGGCTTGGGACCAGAGTTTTGGCCTGAAGCCTCACCCCCAAACCCAGTGGCCTCGGCAGGGAGCCTGTGGACATGTGATTCTTGGCAGGTTTAACTCTCATGTAGGTCACTTAGTTTAAAAATACTGCCCAGAGAGCTGGTTTGTGATTATGTTTTTGTGGCCCAAACACAATGTGTGAGCCCGAGTGTGGTTTTGAAAATACTTTTTCTGTCTATATTTGGCATCAGAAGCCCCCACTTCTATAAACAGAAGTCTTTTGTTCGTGTTAGTAGCATTTGGAGGATTTGAATTCACTTGAAACTAAGTCCAGTTAGATTTACCTGTAAACCTAATCAGCATTGTTATCATTCATGTACCATGTTTCAGATTGACTATATCAATAAAAAGCTCAGCAGTCATTGAAGCAATGCTTATTACCTGCTGCATWTTTTTAGGCAAGACCTTGTCCAACATTGAGATTTTATGTGATCTGTTCGAACTCATAGTATGTGCTGGGAATGATWCTTGGCTACAACCTCAACAGATTTGAGCTCATTATTTCTAAAATTGACTGTTTTATAGCYATTTTGTGTTAGCTAAAGTTGATTAGCTGTGGCGTTGATCTTAAATGATAACTCCAGGAGTCTGARTTTTATATGTCCATCTAATGATTACTTTCTGAAAGTTTCAATAAAACCTATCCAGTGGTTTATGAGATATTTTGCTAACAGGCAAACTGGGTTGGCTCTAGAGCTGCCACAAACGATCATTTTTATAATCGATTAATCATCGATTATTTTTTCRATTAGYCGACTAATCGGATCATATGTTAATTGAATATAAAACAGAGCTTATCGTGCCAGAATGCAGCTGCTAATATATGTATAACCATCATGGGATTTTAACTATATGMTAACTAAAAATAATTGCTGTGGAAGGCAAGTTCTGCTCTGCAGATATTACACAGGTTTCTCTTTCATTTTCTTAAAATGGTCCCACACTTATGAGCTCTGTTGTCAGGTAGCCATGATACCAGAGCCTGTCTGTATAATGTGTTGTGACGTCCACGGCCTACCCCAGTTACCACTACTGTACATGTGTGTCAAGGACAGAAAGGCAGATGTGGCAGTGGAAGGTGTCAAAGCAGTTTGGAGAGAAAACCAAAGAAAATAACAAAAAAAAAAGAAAACGATTAATCGATTATGAAATTAGTCATAGATTATTTTAATAATCGATTTTAATCGACTAATCGTGGCAGCCCTAGTTGGCTCTAACAGTTATTGCTGAAGTTTTAAGCAAAGATCTCTTACAGTGAGTAGCACTTAAAGTACGTGTTRCCACACTAAATATTAGCTCAATATCTGTAAACTTCTGATTTTATAGCCAGGTTTCTAAAATGGGGAAGTTGTGGCAGCCATGTTTATTTGGATTTGCTCCATAAACAAATCTGATGTAGAGACATATCCAACAATTATTCACAGAAAGTTTCATTATGATCTGTCCAATGGTTCATGAGGTTTTTGGGTAACGGACACACAAACACATACATGGCAAAACCCATTGGAGTACAAGCTTAAGTTATTATAACTGTTGTAGACTGTGTGTTTATTTTTGCTCGTTTATTTGTTTGTTTTTGTAAACATAACTTGTACACTGAGCGTTTCAGTTACTCCAGCAGATGCAGTCTGYGTAGATTAGATTGTTTATCTTTGTGTTTTTGGATGATGTCATCTAAACTACGTCCCACAAAACACATCCAGGCCTTAATCAAAGCCCAACCTGCTCTCCTGCTCTGTGTTTTCTGTAACCCCACCCTGGTTACTCCCCTATGTTTCCACTACACACACGCAGACACACACATGCACACACTCTGCCCATACACACACAGCGGCCACAACACATTCCCGCAGGATGCAACGCTCGCACCRACCCAAAATAGAGCCCTTCACAGCTAAAGAGTGCTTCTGCAACTAAGAACACACAGTCCTGCCTCTTTCTTCTTCTCTCACAAAAACTCTCTTCTTTTCACAAGTAACTACGCATCAAACCATCAGGATTCAATTTGCCACTTGTGCTTCTTTTTATGGAATTTCAGCCCCATGACATCCTCTTGTTTTAGCWTCACTCTTAACTCTACCTCATTTATCGTAAATGAGTCTTCCATTCAGCGTTTATGAATAATAGAAAACGTATTTTTGGAATCCGTATAGCAGCTGGAACAGCTGCCTAAACCAAGCGGCCCAGCYTTAAACAATTGGTATGATAATGTTTGATCATATTTTCCATTTATATACAGTCWCTGATTTGTTATTATTCTTTATTACTTTTTGATACTATTGAGGTAGATGAATCACTTGGTGGCATTTTATTATGATTGTTATGTAAATTTTATTCAAATGWATAAAAATAAAGAAAATTAAAGGCAGAAAAGTAATTAAATAAAAATGTAAACAAGTTTTGACATAAGAAGCAACATAAAAAATTTACAATAAAAATGTTTGAATTAAACACAGTTTTAATTAAAATATAAATTAGTGTCAGTTAGAATGTAATACATTTTAAAAGATATGTATAGAAGATGTATAGATGTATAGAAGTTTACGAAATTTCCATAATGTTACAGACGGACCAGCAGTAGAGTTTGTGAAAACAACACACAACAGCTACTGAAGTTGCAACATTGCTATCCACCTCTATCCAAGTCGGCACAATTTATTCWCTGGYTTCATAAAGTAACTGAGATCATGTTACAAARTTTACAGAAATTTACAAATTTTACGTAGTCCAAAAAAACCACTCCAGGTCTGACATGGTGTCCTGAGGCTTTGCCAGCTGAAAGAAAGCATCGTAAAACTGAAGACGCTCCTTTAGCCTTTTCACGATTCTCATGCTACAGAGATTACCACAGCATGCGCCTGGCAAATACCTGACGCCAGACTTCACTCCTCCCTACACTAACGGAATAGAAAAGAGGGAAACGCAAAGAAAACAAGCAGGCAAATGACAATGATCAACCTCATTTTCATTTATTGTGCGATTAATTAATTTATTGCTTATCGCGACATGCCTAAATAGTGCTACTGAGAATTATGAATTGGGAAATGTATCTGTGAACTGTCAACATTCATCATTCATCAAATGTTTTTAAAATCCAGGTTGGACTGTGTAACGGCCTCCAGTGTCCAACCTGTTTTCCAACTAAGTTTAGAGGAAAGCAAAAATCAGTGCACAGCAATTCTAGTGTTTCCATGATTGATTTTTGTCCACGTTGAGTCAAACACAGCCACAATAAAGTGAATGAATCCCCATGTGACCACAGAGCAGGAAGTAGCTCAGCTGGATGACTTCTGTCTGGGAACATGTGATTCCATCATGTGACAAAGCTGAGAGGCAGACGAACTAAACCACAAAGCTTGTTTTTTATTTAGGCTGAATTATGTCTGAGCTATGACTGTTCAAGGAAATTTAAAGACACTTTTTTTAAAGAAAGCTTTTGGCAAGAAAATGAATCTGTTTTGGACAAAACAAGCATACTTCCTGGAGAAGAACGTCTCTGTGGGACATCTGGCCTTTTCTGCTGCGGGCTTCTCACCCTCTGTCTGCTCTGCTGTTAAAGTGGCTTCAGTAGATCGTGTGTGAGCTGCACCTCTGTGGTGATTTTTAGTCCAAGTGTGTTGTGATTACTGACACACTTTGCTGTTTGTGTTTGTGTCTCTGTTAGCAAAATATCTGTACCACTGAATGGATTTCTTGAAGTAAACATTAGATGTACTGATTAACATCTGAAGTCAACCTGATTGAAAGTGGCTGTCAGCTGACTTCAAAAAACACAACTTCACATATATTAACCTAAAATTTCAGGTAGTAGTAGCTTAGCAATTTTTCACAACACATATTCTGATGTTGAAATGTTCTAGCATCCCATAAGACTACATAACTTTATTTAAAGTTTGGACCTAAATGGCTGCAAAAATTATGATCTCACTCTCAAACTGAGGCATGAAAAGGTGTCMGGTAATAAAGATTCCTTTAATGAATCTTTTTAAGTGTTTAATTACAAGTTAGTATTTCTTGTAAACGTACAAAAATTGGGTTTTATTCCTCCTCCTCTTAAACACTGCCCATCCTGACCTATGTTTATGTTGCAACATTGACTGTAAAAGTCTACAAAAAAAGGCACCTCGGTTTCTCTTTTTTTGTTGTACTGTAATTACCACTGGTCACAAGCGCCATGCATGAGGTAAACAGAAGTAGTCGTGAAGCCCTGACTGGCAGAGCATTGGGTGAGGTGGAAGAAAAGTACAGCAGCGCTGTGGGGAGGTGATGACGTTTCCTGAAAATATTAACACTCGGGGGGAGAGCGGAGGAAGGCTCAGTCTCTACGTCGCTGTGTGTCACAGTTTGAGAGGATGTTTTTAGTAACTACAAACTGTGTTTGGGTGTCCGGGCGTGGCTCTTTAAGAGGATTTTTTAGAAATCCTCCTCTGTGTAAAGTCAGGAGTGTGTGTGTGGTGTGTGTTCAAGCCGAAGAGCAGAGCTGTAATTACCTTCATAAATCAAAATGTGATGACATAGATTTCTGTCTGCAGCTRTTTATTGTCTACATTTTTAACCTCTTTTGCCAGGTACTTTGGTAGAACATAGTAAAACGCAAAAGGCTTCTGCTTACTCCTGATGGATAACAATCAGATTTTTATCTGTTTGTTTAAATGAAGGTGTTTCAAATGTCAAACTAAATCATGTCTTAGTCTGAGGTTGTTAATGACTGTGAATGGGTCTCTGCTGTGTGTGCGTGCGTGTGTGCCATGTGTTGTACAGCCATGCCAAGCRTTTAACCACATCTGAAGAGGCTTGGCCTGCGCTCTCTGCATGTCCCAGCATGTTGCTCTGCATGTTTCCAGGAGCACGGCTTCCCAGAACCCCCTAACCGCACACTCGCAGGCGTGCGCGGCTCAGGGGGTTCAGGGATTAGGAGTCCATGTGGAGTGGCTGCGAGGGCCAGATGTGTTTCTGAGCAGTGGCGTTAGGCGTTTCTTACTGATCCTTGGAGTCAGATCTCTTACAGGCAACACTCTGAGGGTTCCTCGTGTGGCTGATGAAACACTTGTGTTGCGTAAAGTCGGTGTGTTCACATTGTCCCTGGCCTGTTCTCTTAGGTCGACTGTACACTGCAAAAACTGTCCATCTTACCAAGTTTTAAAATCTTACATCCAGCCAAAAAGTCTTTTTGATCTTGTTTTGTGACTGATTTACTAAACAAGAACTGATTGTGTAAGAATAATAATCTTGTTTTCAGAATGTGTAAGATTATTAGGGGTCCAAGCCCGAGGAAGCAGGGTAACGCAGCTGCAAAGCAGCAGCGTTTCCATGTCTC
>NW_013952407.1:5487593-5490698 GCF_001266775.1 Austrofundulus limnaeus | reverse complement strand
GAGACATGGAAACGCTGCTGCTTTGCAGCTGCGTTACCCTGCTTCCTCGGGCTTGGACCCCTAATAATCTTACACATTCTGAAAACAAGATTATTATTCTTACACAATCAGTTCTTGTTTAGTAAATCAGTCACAAAACAAGATCAAAAAGACTTTTTTTAGCTGGATGTAAGATTTTAAAACTTGGTTAGGTGGACATTTTTTGCAGCGTATACACTTCAGTCAGGCTCAGGTCACATTATTCTGTACCCTGTCTCAGTGGGACATTGTCCTACTAGTCCGGCGCTGTCACAGATCAATCCCACGTTCAACTTTGTACAGCTAGTTTTGGATGATGGTTGCAGAAAAGTGAAGGTCGGTGATGATGATTTTGCCTCTATGTTTGCATGTGTGTGACTGTCTGAACCCAGTAAGGTATTATTTTTCTGTTGCATTCAAGATCTTCCTGTGTGCTTTTCTTTAAAATGAACTGTTCCCCTTTTACYCATCTCACTTAGTTTTGCTTTGAGTCATGAAATAAAACGGACAAAACTGAAAGTCTTGTGAAATAGAAGCAGAACATTTCTTTAGTCTGCTGTAAGAAAGCTATGTGGACAGTTAAATGTGGTACAATCATCTGTTTTTCCCTCAGGATGATCTTTAGTCTGATAGTTTTTCTTTGCCAGGCTAACTAAATGTACATTTTCACCYTTTTTACATCTTAGTGGGGACACTGACATTCTGTTAGCTGTCACACTGTACATATCTACTTCTTGTTCATCGATTTGTCTTATTGGTCAAGAACAAAGCTGTGCTCGGTTAACGAACCYCTGTGTTTCTTATGATCACAGTTACGATTCGGAGGCTCAGCTGCCGTGAGCTGGTTGATAGGCCGTGGGGGGATCAAGGATGTAAAGGTTACTTCAAACATTCAGTATCTGTTGGCTGCCTAGTTTCTATTATTTTGTTTGAGGAAAAAACACATTTGTCTGACAAACTGCACCAGAAACCCCTGACTGGTAATGAAGACAGGAAGCTCTTCAGATCATGTTGCGTAATTTGCATACAGTATTTGTGCATAATAGTAACACTTTAAATTTAGCAAGACGTCTTTCTGAAAGTATGTGTAGGGTTAGAGGACAATAATTAATTGGTCCACAAAGTAATATGAAGTTCTCACATGGTTGGATTTTCTGTTAAATCAAAGGTTTACTCATRTTTAGTGGTGTAATAATGTGTACAACAGTTTTAGATGATCAAAGATTCTTATTTAGAAAACCGTTTTGAAACTTTATAAAGATTCGTGTAATTTAGCAATGTTGATTTATTTTGTTTGTATCAGGTTTTTAATTTATGTTTGGTAGAAACAGACTTCTCTTCCAGTTAAAAGCAGTGTGATTCACCTCCACTGCTGCAGTCGTTTACAGTGGCCTTGAACTCTACAGGCAGATCTGCGTGTTCAAAACAAAAACTTGTTCTTGGCTWCATACACACCATAAAACACTCCCTATTTAAACATTTATCAGGCAGGCACACTCAAGTTTTGTTAATGCACCAAACAACCATTCAGCACTTTGGGTTTTATTATGTTCTTTTGCTTCCTCTTGCATTTCTTTTGAGTTATTTTTAATGACCAGTTTTTAGAATGCATTTCTAAATCTAAAACAAGACAGTTTATTTATGTATTTTGTTTTATTTTATTTTTGTTTAATGCTGGTTTATGAAGAAAACTTATCTTTAGTACTTTTTTGGACTCTCATGGCTTCATTACATAAAGATCAGTCAAATGTAATGTCACATAGGCCTGCGAGTGGTGAGTTTCCTGGACATAGTTTTGGTAAACTGTCATCTGTTGAGGTCACAGAAATGGGAAATAYGTTGGAGTCAACTCTTCCAAGTCCAGTTCCCACAACCACAACTAAATGCAAAATCCATGACATCAGGTTAATGTTTGAAAAGATATTTCACATTGTGCTTTTGTTTGTGTTTTTGAAAACCTGAGTATTTATTTTATTCATTTCCTTCCTGTTTTAGCTTTAAATACTATTTATTTAGGGTTGTGTTGGTTGTTTAGAATGTTCTGCAGGCATATGCTTATATAATATAAACAAACTCAAGGCCAAGGAGGTTATTTGTATCTTTTGTAATTTCACTACTTGCTTTTACATGAGAAGGGACAGAATCGTGTATAAGAGCCTCCTGTACATTAATATTCTTTGAGAAATGCAGGATTTCTCAATGTAATTCTTCATTATCAACAAGAAAAATGTTTGCCAGGTGAGGCAAATTAATTTTTATACAGCTCAGGTATCACTGCGTCAGAGTAGGGTGTACACATTTTCAATTTTCTTTAATATGGTGTTTAGCCATGTTAGCTTCGCCGCATGAGCTCTGTGTATTCAGCTGAGTGTGTGGATTTTAAATGCCTGGTTAAGTGATATTGAATTGTTGCTATTACTATAAAAAAAACCTCAACATGCAAAATTTTCAAATAATTACAGATTTGATTGGACATAAAACCAAAAAGCCTTATTTATAATCTGTGAGAAGGCCTATTCTTGCATCTCGCTTAGACTACGGAGACTACGTTTTGTACATKTCCTTCAGTCAGAACTAGTTCTCTCAGCATCAAGCAGTGTGTGATTGGTCAGTGAGCTGACCTCTGATTTATCCCCCGCAGGCTCTCTTTGGCGTATGAATAGTCCATAAGAAAAACTGTCTCAGGTTATGAAAATTGTCTCATTTAAGTATAGTGGACCATTGAGACGTGTTTTCCATTATGTTACGCTGAACCTTTTTATGATGGTAATTAGCTTGCCTCATTTCTTAAAACGCACATTTGTGCAATTTTTTGACAGTTGGCTGGATGACTTCTTTATGTATGAAGGCAAAACTGGAGACTTTCTAAGTGTAAAAATTCATCAAGCCTCATGCCATAAATGTATTGAGTAGATGTCTTTTTTGTTTCCAACCAAATAACTTCACCTGTACGTACAGCTGTTGAACCAGAGAGCACAGAATATCTTTTATAGTCAATGTGTTTCATTGAGTAGCACATGTAATGCTTGGTTGTAATACAGCTGGATCCTCCAACCAACACACACACACACACACACACACACACAC
>NW_013952407.1:5485314-5487353 GCF_001266775.1 Austrofundulus limnaeus | reverse complement strand
AATAATAATAATAAAACTTCTTCCACCTGACAGTTTGTGTCAGAGCTTCTTTTTTAACAAACAGCAGCTGAAACGCTCCTGCCGGGTCAAGAAAGTTCCACTCCGACAGGACTGTAGGTCAGAGCCACGAGCCGTCACGTTCCACTGCGACTCTCGTGTCTCACAGACCTCAGCACAGTTTGCTACGTGTGAGCTGAATCAACACGTCGCAGACGGATGAGAGCTGCTGAGGGAGACGGGAAGAAGGAAGTGAGAGGCCAGAGAGAGAGTAGAAAACAGTTGTGGGATCTTACGAAATGTTTGTTACTGAGAACAGAAAAAGGAAATTACACCGTGTTATCTGTTTGTGTTGGTGTATTGTCAGAAGTCGTCGGGCGTGTTTGAAATGAAATTCACAGAAAGTGAATGTAAAACTCAACCTTTGTAAGGGCTAATGGATTGCATGAGGTGCACAATATGGTAAAGGGTTGTTCATTATCTTCAAGGTTTAACAAAATGACACATTTCTCAACATAAAATGATCCTGAAACATGGTGGGCAGTGTAGTTTGATTGAATGAGTGAGGCAGTGCTAAGATTAGCTGCAACTAGACCGTAGTTTGCCAAGTGTTTGCTGAATATGACAGATTTTTTGCGTCAACAAGGAAGTCTTTTCATGTACTGCAACAGAATTAATGGAAGCCAGCGTGTCACCTTTTACTTGTTTCAAAACTTCAAATTTTTCCGACAGCTGGAAGGAAAAGTACTGAGACTGCGTGTGTGTGTGTGTGTGTGTGTGTGTGTTGAGTGGTGGAAGGTAAACATAACAGAGAAGCTCATTTACAAGTCATAAGTAGACTGCACAAGTTAACGAGAGAGAGAGAGAGAGAGCCTCTCTTCATCCTGCCACATGCACATAATTCACATTTCTGAGGAATGTCTTTGATTAGACTGAAAATCGTTTCAGCTCATCTGTGTTTGTGAGCAACACAAACACAAACAAATTGGGGAGGTTTGTGTAGARCGAGGACAGGCTTGTGTCGGAGTCCGCGGCTGCTCAGCCGAGCGTTCTCTCTGCAAACAGAGCGGAGGAGAAGGTGGACAGTCGCAGTCGGACGTGCCTCGCTCGGCCCCGTCCCGTCAACAGGAGATCTGTGCTGCTTCCTCATAACAACCGTCCCCATGGCAGCGCCTCTCAGTTGGCCGTGTTTTGAACACAAACTGCTTCTCGCTGTCTGTCGTTCTCCCCGGTCTCTCCATCTGTATCTTTTCAACAAATGGCTGCATCTCAGCGCCGTAGCCCTCATTCTGTTGTTTGTGCTGCAAACAAACTTTGCCTTTTCGAAAGGTCCTCGCGTTACTGCGAAACATTTGCTTGTGTTTTACAGATTAGTATTTATATGGCTTCAGTTTGTCTATTTACGAGTTGTTCATGCAAGTTAAAGGGTGATTGCCTGATCCGCCTGACTTTATAAGTGCCCAACATCTCCACGTAGGGATGTGTTTGGGTTAACAACTAAACACGCCTATCAGATAGTTAACAAGCGCAGACTCATGTAAACAATCCTGACGTCAGCTTTTGTTGTGTACATACAGTTCGTACAGCAGGTATGGGATTTTCTCACGTAAACTCAACCATTTTGTTGTAGCTGAAGTATATGAGGTGCAGCTTGTTCTTGTCTCAGCATTTCCATCAAGCCTTGCTTGCAGCAAGGGTTAATTTGCCACTTGACAGTTTAATAATTACAAAAAGAAAATATTATGTGGCCTGTTTCTGCTGGAGCTCTTTTTGACAATACTTCAGGAGGTATTTTTGCCCAGTTGAGTTTCTGCTCCAAAAAGGGCCACTTCTGTCTTCAAATTAAGACAAAGTGCTTTTAAACGACCTCATGTTGTGATAATTACTTCTAATCAGCCCCGATTTAGGATAAGCTAAGTTACCAGTTGAGTGATATTGGCAAAAAAAAAATAATTCAATTCAGTTTATTTATACAGCGTCAAGTCATAACATACGTTGTCTCAGGGCACTGTACATGAAAAGAACAATCTAAAGAAGAAACC
>NW_013952407.1:5481543-5484091 GCF_001266775.1 Austrofundulus limnaeus | reverse complement strand
GCTCCTCTATTCCTGCCTGTCAACAGCAAGAAGGAAGGTCACTCCGGCGGTCCATGGTGTCCCTTTACTGCAGGAAGTGGCCCCAGAGACATGAGCCAGCGTTTCCTGTCCGAGCACACAGCCGACTCACCTTCCAAGTGTGCCTCTTTCAGAACCTCTGGCTCGGTTAGACCCAGCCCGGTCCAGCTGCAGACTGTRGATCTGCAGGACAATTGTGCAGGCGGCAGCACTTTTAGCGGGTAAGGTGCTTTAATTTACACACCCGAGCCACGAGAGGAATGGTATTCCTGTCACTGTTGTCTTTTCCTGAAGACAGCTTGTGTTCTAAGACTGGATCACAGTCTGCACATCCTGGGTGACGGAGCCAAGACTGGATTAGATACTACCAGTCAGCTCCACTTCTATCAGCAAGGAGATAGTTGTTTTTAGGCTTTTTTCCCCTCTCCTCTCATATTAAAATAGCAAAATAAATGTTTTATTTAGTATTGTACCTAGAAAATAGCCCTTTTTAATCAGTAGATGATATTTATGCAGCAAAAGTATTAGAATAAAATAAAAAGCGTATTTGTTTTAATCATGGTAGTTTTCCTCAAGGTTGTCAAACCATAGGTACAGTATCTTGTTTCTAAAAGAAATGTTGAATTTGTTGCCACATGATTTTAAGGGTGAAATCAGTGATCGAGTTGAAGGAACGGCGTGTTTGAACAAACTGTAGCTGCGTTTCCGTTGACCATGAAAATGCGCAATTTAGAATTTCGAAAATAAATTTGCTCAATGGAAACACGTCAATTTTGAAAAAAAACTACGTTTTTCGACAAAATGTTTTTGCGCTAGGATGAGGTGGTATTTCGGCCGTATCGAAATTGGTGTGTTTCGCAAAACTGCAATGGAAACACTTTTTTCGCATCACAGGAGTCGTGATCAACCACCGGCTGTTTCTACTGGCAAAAAAGACGATGACGAAGAAGATAACAGGAAATAAAAGTAGTAGTAATATCACAGAAGTAGTATAAAATAATAAACTCACCGACTACAATTTCCCAAAAACACAGCGTACATAGTCACTCCCAGGTAGGGGCTTGCCACTGGAAAGCCTCGATAAAAGACGCCGACGTCTCCTCTGATGATGAGCGCTAGTGTCACAGTAGCAACATGCTATGTGTTTACATCCATTGCCACCATGTTTGTAATGACTTGTCGCGAGAACAAACGTATTCACGCGTGACTTTAAAAGCATTTCTTAATGGAAACTCCGCAGTTGGGAAACTGTTTTTTCGACATTAACAGAATATCGACAAAGTTTTGCGCACATTTGCAATGGAAACACAGCTAATGAGACACAACTTGNCCAGCAAAATTTGTTATCGTGACAGGCCTAACGAAAAGCAAAATTGATGGTGATGAAAATAGAATTTGCTGTCAATGTTTAAACGTGGTTATTTTTAGGCAGAAGTATTTGGGAAATTATTGACACAAGCTGTAGTTGCTGCTATTTGCACTCATGGACAACAGTATAAGTTTTGTGTGAATTGACGATACAAAAGTTGCACAGTGAAGTTTTGAGACTGGTGCTGTTTAAAGATGGCAGTAATTCATGTTATTCCTGGCTGCATTCAGACTAGCTGTTAGCTCATCAGCTTTGTCTGACTTCATTGTTCCCAACMTTTCCCCAGAACTCCAAAATGTTTTAAGCATTCCTTTAATCTGAAGCAAAGTCTGAAGATGGCGAAATAACTCAGGTGGAGATCTGCAAAAAGAAAATTAGTGGGAGACTTTTTTTTTTCCTTTGGGAAAATCAGTTCTTTCAAACCTGGAAAGACGCAACAGGACGCTATATTTGTAGAGTTTTTCTTTTCCACCGTCATGTTTACTTTAAACCAACAAAGACCACCTGGAGAGTTGAAACCTTTTCTTTTTACGGCATTAGGAAAGATTTTCGGATTTTGTTTTTCCATATTTATGTTTTCTCAAAGCAAATCAAAAACAGCAAGTGATGCTTAGTTTATAGCTCTAATATTTCATGTTTTAAACAAGAGACTTTTAGAGAAAGTTTTAAAAAACAATCCTAACCAAACAAAACCTGACTATGCTTATCATAGCAAATGAAACACATATTCTGTAGCTATCCAAAAACAAAGCTACTTTAAAGTGAGTAGAGTGGACATGTTGACTTTGTCCAGCGTCCTCTGCCCAGACAGAGCGTTCGTGCTCAGACATAAAGAAGTGATGTGTTATTTATCACCACAGGAGTGTGTGCTTTAGGAGGCGCCAGCGTGGGCTATCAGGTCGTCAGTCTCTCCGTCTTCTGTCTGCTTCCTGTTTTCATTCACCAGCAWAAAAATGATACGCACAGGTGAGGCGTCGGGTCCCAGCTGACTCCAGGTGTGTGTCGGTACCTTCTCAGTGTGTTTGTTACAGATGAGTGAGTCACTAAGGCCTCAGCAGACAACCCAAAAGGCTGTTTCTGTTGTTCTAAATGTCAAACAGGCCTCGTCTAAAAGGATTCACAGCCTTGCAGATAAATAAATAAATAAATAAAATAAAATAA
>NW_013952407.1:5474368-5477373 GCF_001266775.1 Austrofundulus limnaeus | reverse complement strand
GCGGGGGGAGGGGGGACATTAATGGATAGAAATGGGTCCCTTTTTTTTTTTTGAGTAAAAAGAAAAACAGATGGTGAATCTACGCAAACCAAGAAAAACTGATCGGACATTTCAGAGGAAACCAATGCAAATGTCAAAACCAGAAAAAAAACATGCACATGCATAGTAATAAGAGAGCAACTGAGATCTTTGTTAGTTTTTTTTTCTAAGTAAATGCTTAGATAGACAAAAATATTGTTGAATTTAAAAACAGAAATGGAAAAAAAGAAAAAACAATTGTCACGCCCAAGGATTCCCTGTGATGTTCGAGGACATTTAAGGCAGCAAACTTCAGTTTACTGTTTAGTTTCTTTTCATTTTTCTTGACTGTTTTCCCGCCGGTGTTTTGAAACCACTGGTGTTCTGTGTTTTCTGCAACAGTCTGTGCTGCATGGAAGAAAGAGGAAGTTGTGACGCAGTGTTTTTTTTTTGTTTTTTGTTTTTCGATTGACTCAAATTTCTTCACGAACTTGACTGTGGACGCTTGTGAGCTGGAGGTCAGTTAGTTATTAAACACACACATTCACAGTATGGAAAACACACACACACATATACACACACACACACACACACTAGGATTTAGATGAAACACCTCCATAATGTCATCCCCCTCGTCAAAGGTGGGACTTTTCTTACCTCACCTGGTGGTCACCTGACGTCTTTCAGCCAATCAGGGATTCTTCTTAAACCAACTGTTGCTGACGCAGGACGTGTTTTTAAAAAACWTTTTTTGTTTTTTCCTAATGGCAGCCGCCACTCTGTTCTTGCTAATTGATCCTTTTCTTGAYGTTTTAAACTCGGACTCTTCACTGTCCAATGTATAGTTTTTTTTTTTCAACAGATTTGGGTATTGCAAGAAAAATGAGAAATTATCGTTTGATATAATATTGTTTATACTGCTTTTTTTGTTGTTGTTGAAAGGTTAAGGGAGGAGGCTTTCAAAGCGGGTGGGACTTTTGGTTGTGACTCAATTGCAGCTAAAGATTTAAAAAAAAAAAGAAGAAAAAAGACGACTACTCCATCTTTTTGAACTGATACGCCACTTTGCATGACATATTCATAACGTGTAACATCTTTTGTAGCAAGCATACGTGAGGTCGAGACATTTTTTAGGGAGGATGTGGATGAAAACATGAGGGTAGGGTGGTGGTGGGGGGGCTGCTCTTGAAGTTAATAGAAATGCAGTCTGTCTCACTGCAGAGACACAATTGGACGTGTCTTCGATGTGAGAACCATCAGGTATAAGTTGACGTGAGGCAGCTTATGGAAGCCCACCACAGACAATTTGGGGACACTACAGACTACTGTCAGACATACAGTATAAAAACCCTCAGATCCTGTACTTTGGAGGGGTCTTTACAGCAAATAGATGTTGAYCAATCCTGGGTCCTCTGATACTGCTGAGACAGTTTTGGGAAAACCCTGATACATGGCAATACTTTAATCGCAGGGTTGCCCCTCTTTTTAATTTATTTTTTTTTTTGTAATTCCTATTTTTACATTAATCAAAGAGTAAGATGAATATTTTCAATAGCTGAGGGTCTTTTCATTTTTTAAAGAACAAAAAGATAATTAGAAAAATCACTGATATAGAWTAATCTTTAAATAAATAACCAACATCCTTTTTTATGTTTTAATTTTAGACTGAACTAATGTTTGAATGCAGCCCTTTTTTGCTTCCATGCTTCATWCTTTATTTGGTTAAATCAGAGAGTTTTTGGGTGGGCCTATTCCTAAATGGTTTCTCATGTATGTTCCCCCCCTTGTATGACTGTATGAGACCATTCCCACAATATTTGTGGACTACCTGATAATTAACTTATCATTTTTGTGAACCTAAATAAATATTGTATGTCAACTGATTGGGAATGGTTTACTGGTGTGTGAATGTTGTCCTTATGGCGTACAGATTTGCAAATGGTACATGGTAAACATATCGAATGTTTAAACTCAGAAATTGTACAATTTTTCCAGGAAAAAACTAAAGTTTTAGGGAAGAGTTTGCAGGAAAATCTTTGGAAACTTTGGACAGCTCAAAAATGAGATTTCAGCTGATAAAATCAATATGTTCAAAACTACAAAAGAACAKTTCAGCGATGTAAACAGTGCTGGCTCTAGCCATTTTGGTGCCCTAGGCGAGTTGAAGTGCAACCCCCACCCCTCACAAACTATGTCCCACCCACCCCAATTTGAACCCCTAAAAACAAATTTGACAGTGTGAGATACTATGGTAAACTTAGATTTATTTGCTCCCCACCCCCCGGGTGTGAGTTGTATGGATTTTTTGCAAAATTTATGGATTTTTGAGGCTTTTTATCAAGGTAAACGTCCGAAGAGGTTGACATGTATGGGACAACAAAATACAGACTTGTTATTGAGTTTGTCAACACGAACCGCTACCTGAGAGGCACTACTAGCCCCTCCCCCATCAGAGTGTCGGAGCAGGACGAGACAGTGCAACGTCAATCAAATGAGAGAGAGGGTGGGGGTGATTGCTGCAATGGGGGGTGAGAAAATGTTTTATGAGTAGTTTATTTTTCCTGTAATACTTCATTATAGTTTTTTAAGACAAAACTAATTGAAAGGGGCGCTGAGCAGAGTTACAACCAGGTATTACAAATGATTACTATTTTTTCTTCTGCAGTTCGGCGCCCCCTCCAACACATGGCGCTCTAGGCGACCGCCTAGTTCGCCTATGCCAAAAGCCGGCTCTGGATGTAAACTAACTTTAAAGAGTAACTTACCCCAAAATTTAATTATTTTAGCTGATAAACTGTCTAGAATGTGTCTAAAATGTTATATAGTACTGTTTCTGTGCTAATTTTGATGTTTTTGTGCGTATTTGTTCAAATCTGTAATATTTGGTCTAAAAACGTGTTTTTGCTGCTCGTATGGGTAGAGCAGTGGTACTGCAGGCTAATTTGCATATTGGTTAATGGATCTTCATGATTACATGTCTTCTCCAC
>NW_013952407.1:5468898-5470438 GCF_001266775.1 Austrofundulus limnaeus | reverse complement strand
CCCCTACCCACTTTGATGCATTTTTCAAATTTCGCCTTGGGGCGGAGTTATCTTTTCATGGGGGGGGGTGAGATACACTTTAAATCTTCGAATAATGAGGTGTGTCCAAGTTACTGTATATAGCTCCACAAAGGACTGCATTTTCTCACCTATTTCACCAAAATCCCATTGTTCTTTGTGTGGAAATGTTTTTTTTTTCTTTACTGTTGCAAAGTTCATTGAGCCACACCTTCTGATATATTATTTATGCTTTTTTCCCATAACTTCAGGAGAGGTAGCGACTCAAACATTATGATGTAAAAATAACAGTGGCTTATAGAAGCCAGCAGGAAGATGAGTTTATTCTAAACTCAACTGGTTCAGGTCTATCTGAGTCACCCAGCCAGACCTCAGAACTATGTTCCGTGCAGACTTTTCACTTCCTCCATGTGTCCTAAAAAGATATCTTATTGCTTCAGCAGGACAACCCAAAGGCCAGGTGATGAAAGCCAGAATGAGAGTGAGCTGAAAGAGAAGCTTTTGAAAAAAGAGAGATTTCAGTTCTGCTCTCTTCACCTYGCCTTCATCCACAGCTCCTTCCATATAAACAAAAACAAAGAACAGCTGTCCACACGCACGTAATCGCTTTTCATAAACAAGCACGCCCACACATGCCAGTGGTACAATGGTGGTGGTAAAGGGAGGAGGTCACCGAGTTCATCCTGCCCCTGCCTCACCTCCTGACTTCTTCCTCCCCCGCAGGAAGTGGATTGCCTTCCCTGATAGTGTGTGCCAGTCTTTCAGCTGCTTTCAACGTGTCGTCAGGTTTCGACTGCCTGCCATCGCTTTCAGCATGTGAGGCTAAGACGGCCAATAAACACGGCGGTAGTCCAAAGAGCGGGGCAGCATAAACCCAGCGTGTGAAGGCAGTAAATGAGGTCAATCTGCAAAGCTGTGCCACAAGCTAACAATTATAAAGCAGACAGAAAAGGGTGTTCTTTAAACGGTTTTGATCCCTTTAAGTTCCTGTTTGTCTGATCTTGAAGTCCAACCTGTGAAAACCTTTGTGAGGTCACTGAAGGGTGTGGACACACTGCAGCCATCAGAGCATCCGTCTGTCCCTGTGTGGAAAGCAGCAACAGTTGAGCCTTAAGTTGTTTGTAGTCCTGCCAAGTTTGGATCTACAACAAATGGWTTCATAGATCTGTGGAAAACTACTGAGATCCAAGCTGGTTTTCTCTGGCTTCAAAGTGACACCTATAGGTAAAAAGAGAGTGAGGAAAAAACTTTTAATAGCGTCAAGCATTGACCTGATTGGCCCACTTTGACAACCTTACTGTAAATAATAATCTAGATGTAATTAGTTTAATACAGTAACTGTTCAAAAAAAATAGAAGTCCCTTGGGATACCAAGAAGTTGAGACTGAAAGGGGATCAGCACCTCGGCTTCTTCCTTAAAGGCACAGTGTGTAGGATTTTGTCAATTCTTTTAGCCGAAATTGAGATAATCACTAACGACAATAATAAAAAACATGTCTAATCATTGCAGACAAAGACCTTG
>NW_013952407.1:5466689-5468147 GCF_001266775.1 Austrofundulus limnaeus | reverse complement strand
TGTTATGGCTCTTGAGCCGGGTCGTAACAGTTGTAATACTATAAATGTAATATTTGTTGTCTGTCATTGTAGCTGGGATAATTTTACTTATTAAAGCTCATAATCTTACCACTTGAAACATCACTAGCCCTGAAGCTGCTGGTAGACATCGCAGTTGGAATTATCAAAGGTTTTTGACMCCTGAGAGACACCGTAGCAACTCCTTTGTGTTTGGAAGCAGGGGGTGGGGGGAGGGGGGGACAGGGAGTATAATTCAACCACTAGATGTCGCTGAAAACAACAAATACTACACACTGTGCCTTTAAAAATCTGTTAGGTATGTCCACTAATGTAAACAAACAGGACATTGTCCTTTGTACAACATATATACCATGCTGTTGTATACTGTAACTGTAACTAAAGGGATCTCAAACTGGCACATGTTGGCTTTAAAGGGGGTATTGTGATTTTCCAGGCAAAAGGTTGAATTCTATACTACAGTCAAACAAGTGTTACCTTCATTTGTAATGAAAATGCTGTTTATATCAAAAATAAATGTAACTTTGCATTGTAACCTTTCTAAACGCCTTGAAATTGGCCTCTTGTCTCTTTAAGAACCTCCTATCTTTTCTGCCACTCCCACTTCAGCACATCTTCACAACAATGATTCAGGGGAGGGGTGCTCTATGTGGTAGCAGGGAGGAGCTTTGTGTAAATAGGAGGTGCTTTGTACCAGCAAGTGTTTAGGCAGCTCCACRCGGCTACAGGAGATTTAAGGATTTCTCAAACATGCATGAATGAGTCAAAACAACACTCTGGAAATGTTTCTGATGAGGGAATGACATAACATGATATAAAGGTTAAAGAGTTCATGTACAAGTATTATGTCAACTAGTCTGAGTTCCCTTTAACACACAAAGAAAGTAGGAGGAACACTTATGTGCAGACTCTGGTATCAAAAATACATAATGAGACAAATCCAAATGACCAGATCGATGATGCATGACTTTTTTTTAAGTGAAGAGAAAATAGAGACAGAGAGAAAAACAGAGAGCGAAGTAATTAGAAAGATAGAAAGATTGAAATAGCGATTAGAAGTATATTAAATATACACCAACAAAACACAGGACCACACACCCAACATCTGTCCGCTCACCTGAAAAATAAATGGATAAATACATAGAAGGCATATATAAATATACATACCCATACATATATAAAAATATACATACATACATGCCTATATTCATAAATATTGTCCGTATATACACACAGACATATAAACACACTCAGTGACCAGTCAGAACCCCCCGGATCAGAACACCTGTCTGTGAGCAGTTGTGAACATGCGTGTATATACAAGATTTCTCCAATGGAATATTTAATTGTGACTGTGGAGGATCGGAGACCCAACCCCCAAGACACGAGGCAGACATAGGGAAGACCAGAAACCAAGGGCCCGAGAGGGATCCTGAGTGC
>NW_013952407.1:5463356-5465836 GCF_001266775.1 Austrofundulus limnaeus | reverse complement strand
AGGAAGACAAGCCTGGCTGCCCTGAATTTACAAGATGCTTCACCAAAATGCAAACAGACACAATCCCTCCCCTGTCCCCACACACACACACACACAGAGAGAGAGAGAGAGAGAGAGAGAGAGAGAGAGAGAGAGAGAGCTCCAAAGCAATACACTGGAGGCAGGGGAAGTTGTATGTGAATATATAAATACAAGCAAGAATAAAGAGACCACCGACTGAAGTGTGACAGAGACAGACACTTTCTGTTTCTGTTCCTGTGTCTAACCAGTCTCATAAACCACATTATGCACTAAAACATCCTTTTTTCACTTCTTTAAAATATATATTTTTATATATATATTCCACAGACCTTCCTCTGTGCATGCAAAGTCTCATTTACTCGCTCACAGATTGGAAATAAAAATGAAACCCAGGCCAAAAACTTTTAAGACACAAGTTAAATTAGACTATATGAATGTTTAAATGTTAAAKGCCTAAAAAGGATTACTTTTAGCTACTACCACATCACATTTTAGCTCAATGTCTGTAAAATTGACTGAACTTTAGCAGTTAATGTGTTTGCTAAGGTTCATTAGCTGCGGCAGCCATCTTAAACTGCATTGTCTACAAAAGTTAAGCAGTTTATCCAATGATTATTGTCTAAGAATATCATTAAAATTTAATCAATAGTTACTTAGATATTTTGCTAACAGACAAACAGAGTTGACTCAGGAATAAAAATGTGTGGTGTGTGGTATGTAATGAGGAGGATGCAACAGACACAGATAAAAACATTATTGCCTTTTGTCAGCAGGGGATATTGACACAAATCTGTACTTCCATGTCCACCAATAAAAACAATATAATTTTATGACCCAATTAAAACATTACAAACTTTATTTTTATATTTAAGTCCAGCTCTGTTACAACAGCAGATGTGAGATCTAAAGAAACATGAATGATTCTTGACGAGAATCAAGCAGCAGTGTCGAGCATGTGTACACATCTACACACACATACACACATGTACACATGCATACACACATGTACACATGCATACACACATGTACRCACACATACACACATGTACACATGCATACACACATGTACGCACTCATACACACATGTACACACACATACACACATGTACATCAAAGGAAAACGTGGTTGCAGACAGGAAGAGAGCAAATGGGTTGTATTTACGCTGTTCGCAGGTCTGTGCTGACATGCAGGAATATTTGTAGCTTGAGGTCAAGTTCAAACCTGCAAACCTGGCATTACCACATTATTTAGTGTTGCACAAATTCAACAATGAAGGAAAACGCTTCTTGTACAATTTTATTAAAATATAACCAGAGATGTTTGGAAATGTTCTGATCCGGATCTCAGCAGCTTCACATCCTTCAAGCTTAAATGATACAATCTGAGTTGGTTATTCAGAAAAAATTTGTTGCACAAAACCTAATTCCTCACTGAAACTGCCAGTAATCCAACTGAAAAGTGCAATTAAAGGATTTAATATCAGTTCAATTCAGACCTTTATTGTCCATCAGGGGATCTACATCTATATCAACGGTTAAAATATCACAAAATAAACAAATAAATAAATAAACTAGACATAAGGACACAATATATTGCAAGCAAATGCATCTAGTTCAGCCACAAATGTGCTCACTTACAAATTCGACATTTCAGTAGTAATAAACAGAAAAATAAGCAACTTAATGTTTGGTGAATGTTTTTCAGTGCAAGTTATTATCGTGATCAACATCTTTATTGTCATTGTAACAATGAAACATTGTACAATGAAATTTAAGGAGCAATTCTCCAGTGTGAAAAACAGCTCCAATACTTGAGTTAAAGCTAAGATATATTTATATATAAAAAACCTAAAAAAAACAAAAACAAAAAAACAATGTAGTCTGTAATTGTTTTTAGTCATGTCACGTCATATTGGACGTCCCTTTTTGGAGTTGACTTAAAGTTGTATTACAAACATGAAGGTTAGATTTAGCACTTTGCAGCTTTCTGCTGAAGGATAGAAACTGTTTCTCAGTCCGTTAGTTTATGGATCTGAAACGTCTACCTGAAGGCTGRCGTTCAAACAGAATGTYGCGAGTGCGATAGGTCCACGGAGTTTTGACGTTCTTGAGACATGAGCCATGTAGTTCTTCTGGTGAGGGCGGAGAACAGTCTGCTGGGTGACCTCAGTGACCCTGTGGAGCTCGTTCTTCTGTTAGCAGCTGGAGAGCAGCACACAGAGACAGTAGATAAAGATATAAGAGGAGGCGTAGTCAATTTATTGGATATTATGGAGAAAGTGCTCAGAGGAGGTGATGTAGTGAAGCAGAATATACACTCACCGGCCACTTTATTAGGTACACCACRCTAGTAACGKGTTGGACCCTCTTTTGTCTTCAGAACTGCCTCAATTCTTCGTGGCATAGATTCAACAAGGTGCTGGAAGCATTCCTCAGAGATTTTGGTCCATATTGACATG
>NW_013952407.1:5458020-5462075 GCF_001266775.1 Austrofundulus limnaeus | reverse complement strand
GGGGGGGGGGGGGGGGGGGGGGTACACCTGAACTGAGGTGACTACAGGTGTGTTGATTAGCCTGGGAGAAATGAGTCTGCATCCCGAAGACAAACTGGTTTTAGGAACACGAGATCTTTCCCCCTTGAATTTTTTATTCATTATATTTTATTATTTCTTTTGGCATCTATGAAACATTCAGATGCTGTCTTTGCGTTTGTTGCCCGAGTTTTGCAACTGAATGATACCGATTTCAATGACAATCCCGTCGATCCCACAGATGATGAACTGCAGTGACTGTGTGTACGATTAGGACTTGTGTTCCTGCAGCGATGCAGCCTCTCTCGCTCGCCTGTCGCTGCAGCTGCAGACATCATTTTTCACGTCAGACCTGCATGCTGGCAGCGAGCCTCACTCCTTCTGTCCTGCCCTGCTTTACCCCCTCCTTTCCTCCTGTTTTTCTTTTTCACCTGCTCCCTTTAGGTTTTCGACTTCCCCCAGAACACAAACACAACTCCTCCTTTGGTTTGTTTTGCTGCCTCTAGTTTTGCCAAACAGAAGCACTGATCTCACCTCCCCTTCCAAACAAAAGGAGAGGTGAGCGGTTTATCTTTTCTGTTTTCATGCTCAGCCATGGCAAGAACCAACTGCTGCAAATCAGGGAATCTGTGCATTCAAAAATCCTCCAGCTGTTAGTCACTGTGAGAGTCCAGCTGCTGCACAGGAAATGCTTCAGCAACGCTTTCGTTCACACGCTCACTCAGCCCTGCTTACATGTAGGTATCATTAGCCATAATTCCCAGAACCTCTATTCATACCTGACCCCAAATTATCCTGCTGCTGCAACCAAAACGACTGCCGCCTTGTGAGACATCACTAAACACATATCAGCGAGCCTCATAAGTATAGAAATGCTTTCACGCACACGCACTGTAATCCAGGCGTGACGCAACTCTCTAAGCCGCTGGATGTCATCATTACTGAGAAGCCCCTGAGAGGCAGGAATCTGGCAAGCTGARTTAAGAGAGAGAGAGAGTTCAAAACACATTTACTATACACTGAGTGGAGCATGTAAACACTGACTGACCTATATCAGTGCTGGGAGCTGTTAGAGATCTGTTGAGTAAAGATTAAGTCACGTGAGGGGGGGCAGGACACCTCATGTTTCATTTATGTAACAGCTGATGGCTTTAAATATACAGGTTTAACTACACATTTTAATAGGTTTATGTTTTTTATTTTATTTATTTTTCAAGTGTTCTAATAACCCTTGTAGACTATGATGTTTGCAAATGACTGTGATCAGCCTCAAATGGAGGAGCTTCAGTATCTGGGTGTCTTGCCCCTGAGCGGGAGATGGATCGACGGATTGGGGCCTCTTCCTCAGTAATGAGGGTGTTGCTTCGGTCAGTCGTGGTGAAGAAAGAGCTGAGTCTAAAGGCAAGGCTCTCGATATACTGGTCTGTCTTTGTTCTAACCCTCCTCTATGATCATGGGGCATGGATCAAGACTGAAAGAATGAAATCCAAAGGGCCAAAATGAGCGTCCTTCGTAGGGTGACTGGGCTCAGCCTTAGAGATGGAGTGAGGAGCTCCRTCATCCAGTGGGATCCRGYAAGTCCCTACTCCTCTGCATTAAAATCCCTAAGATAATAGAACATCTCGGCTCTTTGAGTTCAACTGTCCARCAGAATGTGTGCAGCCTGGGAGTGAACCTTGACTCAGATCTGTCTCTAGATAAAAACATAAATAATCTGATTTCCACATGCTACTTTCAGCTTCGTAATATCTCTAAACTCCGGCCCCTGCTGTCCACTTCAGACTTGGAAATGGTAATTGTGCTTTCATTTCGAGCCACTTAGATTATTGTAATAGCTTGTTTACCTGTCTTAACCAGAACCAGTTAAATCGCCTTCAACTTGTCCAAACCTCAGCAGCGAAACTCCTAACCCGAACCTCCAAATTCACCCACATCTCCCCGATCCTAGCAGAACTTCACTGGCTTCCAGTTCAGTTCAGAATCCAGTTCAAAATCCTGGTCCTCACTTTCAGAGCTCTTCATGGCCAAGCCCCAGAATACATTAAAAGTCTCATTTCCCCTTACAACCCCAGAMGGGACCTCCGCTCACAGGATYAAMATCTCCTTATGGTTCCCCTCACTCGCTTTAAGACCYRTGGTGACCRTGCCTTCTCCTCTGTGGCCCCCAGACTCTGGAATGACCTCCCATTTAATCTACGCTCCCTTGACAACATTGTCTCCTTCAAGAAAMATCTAAAAACCYGCTTTTTYACTCAAGCTTATAGCTAACCATTCACCATTAACGGCAGCCTGGTCCTTTAGTGTCTGCTTGCCGTGTTTTTGTATTATTGAACATACGCCATAATTTTCTCTTCCCCCCTTCTCTTCGTGTTTTTGTATTATTGTATATTTAGCATAAATTTCACCCCTCCTTTTTTTAATTCAACAATTTTTTTCTTATTTGATTTGTACAGTCTTGCATACATAACACTCATCCTTTGTCATGCTCTGCCTCGATCGTGTGTCTGAGTTACAATTTTAGAATTTGTTCTTGATTTGATGTTTCATTATGTTGTTTATGTTTTATTATGTTTTATTCTGTTTCATTTTATCTTTCTGCCATTTTTACATTGTTGATGATTGTACAGCACCTTGTGAATATATTTCTGTGAAAGGCGCTTTATAAATAAAACTTTACTTACTTTCTACTATTTAAATGAGTCAGTTGAGGTGGTTCAGGCATCTGATTAGGATGCCTCCTGGACGACTCCCTTTAGAGCTGTTCTGGGCACATCCCACTGGTAAGAGGCCCCGGGAAAGACCCAGGACTCGCTGGAGGGATTGTGTATCCTCTCTGGTCTGGGAACGCCTCTGGGTTCCTCAGGAATAGTACAGTATAGTACCCGAAGAAGATGGAGATGTAGATTTTGATTTGTGGTGAGAACCGGTGGAAGAGAACATGAAGAGGTGGAGGAGTGCACTTTGAAAAAAGAGGAACAAAGACAGAGTTCATGTGTGTGAATGAGTCAGAGACAGGTGGAACAGGAGGGAGGCTGTGGCTGAGTGGTTAGGGCAGTCATCTTCCAATGTGAGAGTAGGTGGTTCAATTCCACCATCATTCAGGCCGGTTGAAGTGTCCTTTGGCAAGACACTGAACACCTACTGATGTGTATGAATGTGATCTATAAAGCATTGATTGGTCTCTATGATTTATCTAGATAAGCCTTGTGGAGAGTAGTAGAGTGCTGTGTGGATGGGTAAAYGAGGACACAGGTTGTRGTGTAAATTAGTTTGAGCATCCTGGTTGGATAGAAAGGTGCTGTMTAAGTRCAGTCCATKTAAAATTTAACAGTGAGACAGAGCAGAGCTGATCACAAAGGTACTTCATGAGAAAATACTTCTAGTTTTCTGACTTGTATCCTATCAGACTTAACACTTTTTATGAAACCTTTCAGCAACTTTAGCATTTATTAAACTCAGTAAATATTAAGCTAATATTCACCAACTTTTTAGGTAAAAGTAGACTCTTTATGTATAAGAAAACAAAGCCTTAGCATTTGGCGAAATTATACTAGAGTCACTCTCTGTTTGCATCACAGTTTGTATCCCGAGTAGTTACTAAAATATAGTATTTTTTGGTGTCAATCTTTGTTTGTTTCCTAAAAAATTTACATTTTTTTTACAAAAGTCAGTAAAAGAGTGATGTTTTGTAAATGAAAAATTATCTATATAATAAAGGGTATATCTGTCTTCACACCCTACCCTCCAGGAAAAYCATTTATTAATACAATAAATGCATAACAGTTTGAGGTCAAAAGTATTTTACACACAGTATCATTAAAAAAAAAAGTCTGCCATTCAGAGCCACAGTAGAATGTTTTGTTGTAAAATGAAACTCAACAACCATCTAGAGCAGCGTGTTGTCTTTCCTGTGTGAGTAATACCCTGGCAGGTGGTGCTTTACTGTTATTTGATCTCTGGATCTCTATTTCTCAAACACTGTCTTTCAATCACACACACACACACACACACACACACACACACACACACACACACAC
>NW_013952407.1:5454754-5456519 GCF_001266775.1 Austrofundulus limnaeus | reverse complement strand
ACTGTAACCCACTCAGATTTACAGGTAACAAGTTAAAGTTAGATGTGGTAGTGTAAGATTATGCAATATTCCAAAAATTTTAAAGTTTGATAAAAACTTCTATATGTCTGTTATTTCTCAACTAAATATGATTTTAGATTAAAACTCTGACCTGACAGTCGGGATGTAATGTGCATTGTTACAATAAATGTTAGACATTGAATTAACAAGATAATTTCAAATCAAAATATGCAAAATTGTAATTGAGAAGTTCAAAGGTTTATGTTTGTTTGATGATTAGCTTTGTAGGTGGAATTTTTTCCCAATCTTGCTTGATGAACAACTTCAGTTGCTCAACAGTTCAGGGTCTCTTGTCAATTTTTATGCTTCATAAAGTGCTAAAGCTGCAATCATAATCATTTCCTTGAAATTTTTTACATGTTTTTGTGGTGAAAACTGTTTTACCCAAATTTTTACAAGTAATTAAACGTCTAATGAAGTTGGGACAATGTGTAAATAAAAAATGAAAACCAGATATAATGCTTTGCAAATCCTTACAACCTATATTCAATTGACTATACAATAAAGACAAGATGTTTATTGCTGAAACAGATAAACTTTCTAAGTTTTGTAAATGTTTACTTATTTTTGAATTTGATGCCATAAATACATTCCAAAAAAAGCTGGGACGGGCAACAAAACACTGTGCAAGCTGAGGAATRCTCAAAAAACACACGTTTGGAGCATTCCACRGGTGAGCAGGTTAATTGGAAACAGGTGAGTATGACTGAGTATAAAAGGAGCATCCCTGAAAGGCTCAGTTGTTCTCAAGCAAGAATGGGGTGAGGTTCTCCACTTTGTGAACAACTGCATGAGCGAATAGTTCTACAGTTTAACAACGCTTCTCAATGTATAATTGCAAAGAATTTAGGGATTTTATTGTCTGCAGTCATAATATCATCAAAAGATTCAGAGAATCTGGACAAATCTGCATGTAAACACCAACGCCAAAAACCAACACTGAAAGCCCGTGACCTTCGACACCTCAGGAGGCAATGCATTCAAAACAGACATCAATCTGTAATAAATAATAACACATGGGCTAAGGAACACKTCAGAAAACCTACAAGTGCAAGTTAAAACTGCATGAAAAGCCAAAGCYAGATATCAACAACACTCAGAAACACTGCCAGCTTCTCTGGGATCATCTGAGATGGACAGACACAGAGTGGAATGTCCTGTGGTCTGATGAGTCCAAACTGTTTTTAAAAATTATGAATGTTGTGTCCAACGGGCCAAAGACAAAAAGGACTGTCTGGATCCAACACAAAGTTCAAAAGCCATCCTCTCTGATGGTATGGGGGTGTATTACTGCCCATGGCATGGGTAACTTACACATCTGTGAAGGCACCATTAATGCCGAAAGCTAAATACAGGTTTTGGTGAAACATAAGCTGCCATCCAAGCCACGTCTTTTTCAGAGACGTTCTGCTCATTTCAGATATACACTCACCGGCCACTTTATTAGGTACACCTGTCCAACTGCTCATTAACACTTAATTTCTAATCAGCCAATCACATGGCGGCAACTCAGTGCATTTAGGCATGTAGACATGGTCAAGACAATCTCCTGCAGTTCAAACCGAGCATCAGTATGGGGAAGAAAGGTGATTTGAGTGCCTTTGAACGTGGCATGGTTGTTGGTGCCAGAAGGGCTGGTCTGAGTCACAATGGATTTCCATCATTTGTAAAAGTGAAGGGTGTGTGTGTGTGTGTGTGTGTGTGT
>NW_013952407.1:5450002-5452960 GCF_001266775.1 Austrofundulus limnaeus | reverse complement strand
GTAATAGTAGCATGACTAGAAGGTTAGCATAACTGGCCCAGTTGTGCACCTTTAAACAGAGGCTGGCAAAAATGCGTACTGAAAAATAAGTCTCAAACAAACAGTCCTTGCATAAAAACTAAAATTCACATTGAAAAAAATTCCCAAACGGTGAGACACAGAATGTCTGGCTGTCACATGTTACTTTTAATGGTTTTGTTTTATGTAGGAGATTACTAAAAATTACTAGTTTAAACACAATCAGAGTCGATGGGTGTTAGAATGTGTACACTCTGGGAAAATCTGAGAGAAAAGTCCTGTAGCAGAGAGAGGTGCGTTGTGGAAAAGATTAAAAAATATTAAGATTTTGATGTGTAAAATCAGATAAAAAGTGTCAAATAATTCTAATAAATGTATTTATAGAATTAGAAAAAAGGTTCAGGTTCAAAGCCTTTATTACAATTTCAGTGTTTAACTAACTATTTTCATATTTTCAATCTTTTAAAAATAATATGATAACCTTATTAACCAACAGAATTCCAAGGGGGAAAAACATGTGACCACAACAAAGTCAAGCTCTTTTCTGTTTGTAAAGTTTTTTTCTTCAAAGTCATCAGTACTGCTAATTCTTTTTATATTAAAATTATGTTGTTGAACATAATAAACATTTATATTTATTCAAKCTATCAGATTTTTTAGGAAAATGTTGGTTTATTTTAATGCGTTCACTGAAATAACTGTCCTCGGTTTTAAAATTAGAGTCAAATGAGCTGAYGTCACTGAGCTCCTTCTGCAGCTCACTTTGCCCAAAGTCCCCATTTAATGTTTGATGCTGTTCGTTGTCCTGCACACAGTCCACACTCAACATTTGCATGGCATACAGTCCCTCATTTGTTTATGTGCACTKTTGACCTCATTTAAATATTGCCATCCTTTGTGACGCCTGCGTCAAAGCTGGTTGCACGTTTCCCCTGAACAGACTTCTGAGGAGGGTGTGAGATGTAACCAGGAGCAGGATCCAGCTTCTTCTTCAGTGGGAGGGAAAGAACTTAAATTCTGGGTTTGAGCTGCMGATTTTTGGAGGCATTTGAAACTCAGGTTTCAAACCAGGATGGAGAGTCCAGACCAGGATGGGGTGTTTCTCCACACTCTCAGGATGGTGCCAAGCATAGAGCTGAGCAATAATGAGAGTTTGGAACCTAAACAAGAAGATTTGGAAAAGGAGACCACAGGGTCCAGAGGAGGAGCCCTGACTTTGACCAGGATTGAATTCCGAATCCAGCAGCTGAAAAACAGGCTCCTCCTTCTGCAGGAGATCCAGCGGTGCAGGCAGAGGGAGGAACGGAACAGTGAAGACGACTTGCAGAGCGGTGAGTCAGTCATTTCATCAGATAAACAAATAGCTTTATTTTCTATACAAACATAAGCTTGTCTCTTCATCATCCTCAAACATCTTCAGCCAATCTAAATGYCATGTGAAAGAAGGCTGCCATGGGCGGTAGCCAAAGGCGGGGACCTTGACGCTCTGATCCTGGCTTACCAAAGCTGGCTCTAGGGACATGGACTGTCACCTCTCTGGAGGGGGCAGGCGCCCGAGCTTGTGCGTGACACTGAGATACTCACTATAGTTGGGTTCATCTCGACACATAGCATGGACGACAGAACCAATCTCCTCAAGAGGGGCTGGACTTTATTCCACTCTGAAGTTACCCATGGTGAGAGGTGCTGAGCTGGTAAGGGTCTACTTTCGGTTCCCCCCAACTTGGTGCCTTTTTATGGGAGTTTTCCCCAGTGGATGAGAGGGTTGTTTCCCTGCACCTCTGGGTGGGGGCATGTGCCTTGACACTTTTTTGTGCTTATGCACCAAACAGCAGTTCAGAGTATCCAGCCTTCTTGGAGTCATTATCAAAGGGACTGTGCTCCAGCTGGGTACTCCTTTGTTCTGCTGGGGGACTTCAATGCTCACGTGGGTAATGACAGTGTGACCTGGAGGGCCGTGATTAGGAGGAATGGCCTCTCTGATCTGAACCCAAACGACGTTCTGTTGTTGTGTGTCCCAATAATAAAGGCATCACTCTCCAGTAAGGTCTTTTCAGGGGTACTGGAGAAGAAAGTCACTGGAGCAGCTCTTTTACCCTCACTAGGGTCCTCGAGGGGTCATGGGAGTTTGCCCATCATGGGATRGGATGGGACTGTGAGTCTGTTGTTAGGGGCCATTCAGTCCCTATACGAGTGGTGTGAGAGTTTGGTTCATGGAGCGATTTGCAGCTGAATGTGAAGCGGCTGGGATGAGGATCAGCACCTCCAAATCTGAGTCCATGGTCCTCGGTTGGAAAAGGGTGGATTGCTCTCTCCGGTTTGGGGGTCCAGCCTCAAGTGGAGGACTTCAAGTATCTTGGGGTTTTGTTTATGAGTGAGGGAAGAATGGAGCGTGAGATTGACAGACGGATTAGTGCAGCTTCTCGCGTGTTGCAGGCTCTGTACCGGTCTGTTGTGGTGAAGAGGGAGCTGAACTATACGACAAAAGTCTCTGTTCACCCATCAGTCTACGTTCCTGCCCTCACCCATGACCATGAACTTTGGGTAGTGACAGAAAAAAACAAGATTGTTGGTACAGGTGGTCAAAATGAGTTTTCGCTGCAGGGTAGCTGAACTCTCCCTTAGAGACAGGCTGAAAAGTTTAGTTATTCAGAAGAGACTCAGAGTAGAGCTGCTGCTCCTCCACATCATGAGAGGAGCCAGTTAAGGTGGTCCAGGCATCTGGCAAGAATGCCCTCTGGAGTCCTCCCCAGGGAGGGGCTTCAGGTACGTCTGACGTCCCAGTCAGACGTTCCTGAAGCCCCTCCCTGGGGAGGACTCCAGAGGGCATTCTTACCAGATGCCTGGACCACCTTAACTGGCTCCTCTCATGATGTAGAGGAGCAGCAGCTCTACTCTGAGTCTCTTCTGAATAACTAAACTTTTCAGCCTGTCTCTAAG
>NW_013952407.1:5446260-5447845 GCF_001266775.1 Austrofundulus limnaeus | reverse complement strand
CTATGATACTATTAATTTGTGATTTATTCATTAACATAAATTATGGTGAAAATATTCCATTAGCAAATTATTTGCATTTAAATTGAAATCTGGAGATCATCTGGGGACCCTCACTTTATGTTTCATGACCCACAGATACCCAGAGAGGGTTCACGTCACCAATTTTGTGAACCACTGCACTACGTCATCTGTTTCAGCCAAAAGTACAGATAATTGCAGGAAAATGTGAGGAGTAGAGGTAAAAAAAAAGTTTGAAAAATAATTAGTCCAGTATAGTATAGATCAGAGGTTCTCAAACTGGTCTGCGAGCTGTATCTTGGGGGTCCTCAAAAAATTTCAATAAATTGTTAATTTGTTTTTATTTTTAAAATATGCGCATTGGGAACAATGCACTARTAAAACAAACACACTAAACCAAACAAAAATGGAATTCAAGGGTTAAAATGATGGTAAATTATTTTTAAAATAGCATGGGGTACATGAGGGGGTCCCTGAAAAATTGTGAGGGGTCCCAAAACCCAAAATGTTTGAGAACCCGTGGTCTAAGAAACCTTCACATGAACAAAACTCCCTGCCAATGGCTGGAAATTTGTTAACAATCGGTTGATTCTATTTTAATAAGACTGTGTGGAAGAAGAAGGAAGTCTCAAATAACAGTTTTCATGTAGGAGTTAAAGAACTTTTTTTTCTGATTACTGTTTGACAATCTTGGACCAGACTCAGTACATCACAAGTCATCGCAGGATCCAGTCAGGGGGGACAGTACCAGGTGTTTTCATTTTCCAAACCTCAAGCAGCTATCAAGCTTAACCAAARTAAAATCTCACAAAAATTCCTAACTTCTGGCACCAAGCAGACWTCAAACCTTAACTTAAAACTAAGGGTGGGAATCTTTTACTATCKCATGATTCGATTCCAAATCGATTTTTCAGTCAAACCTGATAATGTTGTGTTCTTTAAGTGGTTCATCTTCATTTTTGCAAACCTTGCACACAGTGAAGCTCGTGAAACTCAGACTCATTCAATAAAAACCAATATGAGCCCAAATCTTTGCATTCAATGAAGACAGGGCCAGTTGAGTATCTCTTTCCTCCAGTTTTGTAGTTTCCTCTTTGTTTTGGTGCTTTTTGCACATGCATAAGTTCCAGAACCAGCTGCAGGGTGATGTCAGGACATCCCATGTAGTTAAAACATGGAGGCTGACAGCCATTGGATTTGCTTTATTTTTTTTAAAGCAAATTTGAGACATTTTAAATCGATTCCGAACCTTTGTAAATGAGAATCACGATTCTGATGTGAATCGATTTTTTTGGTGCACCCCTACTGAAAACCTCGGACACTTTACTTGATAAAGGCCCTGTCACACTGTAACCTTTTGGACAACTTATGCTGAYGACTTATGAAACATATCGGCTACAAAGCTGATCTAACTGTTTGTATTACAGTATGGATATGTCCAAAATAAGCTTCCAGTAGATTTTTTTTTTAATTCCATCTTCACTTTAGACGTCCTGATGCATCTCAGTAATCCAGGTAAAAAATCTAAAAGAAAAAAATTGTATAGGTCTTCTGGACGGGTTCTTCT
>NW_013952407.1:5441549-5444604 GCF_001266775.1 Austrofundulus limnaeus | reverse complement strand
GATATACGCCAGTTTCCAACCGTCCTCCATCCGAAACCGAGACATCGCAATCCAGGAACGCCAACCTGCCATTTTTTTTCACTTTAGACATTTTTAATGTTGGATAAACTTTTCATAAGTTGACATAAGTCGTCTAAAACGTTATTGTGTGAAAGGGCCTTAAACATAACTTTAGACAGTGACACAGAAAAAACATGGTCAGCATATGATTCCAAAACAGCACCTGTTGTGTACAAAACAGCAAACACCAGGTACAAAGTTTGGGTTTGAAATGAGAAAAGTATAAATTGACCAGAATCCAACTGATAACATTCCTATCTTTCTTTAGTCCTGCTTCTTTTGGTTAAAACGATGTGTTTGTTGTCTATTTTTTTATTTTGTAAAGTGGAGGAAAGTGATGAAACAAGCGAGCTGAAGTCCATCCAGAAGGAGCTCGAGGAGCTGCAGGTGAAAAAGGAGGAGTTGGAGAACAAAGGAGATGCCAAAGAATACACAAATGAATGTACGCTGTTTTATCACCACCAAAATCTCTGCTAGTATACATGCACACAAATATGAACTTATTAGGCGCATGTGTGAAAAATTTGTGTTTGAACGATCAGGTCATGAAGTGCAGCGGCATTCTTACAAAAAAAAACCACGAGGAGGGATCTACTTGCTGCCTCCCCCGCTGCCAAACCAGGAAGTTCCAGGTGCAGAAGAAACACAGTCCAGCCACATCGTTCCAGGTGTGTCACAACTGTGTGAAGGTGTTGACAAGAGGACGAGCTTTAAATGTTCTGTCTGATTCTGGTGTTCGTGTTGTCCTTGTTGAAGTGGAGGCTTTGGGCCGAACATCAGAAGTCACAAAGTGTCCATCCTGTGAAGAGGTCGTTGTCACAGAAACCCACAGTACAAGGGGCGGGGCAGTGTGGATAATGTGCTTCATGTGCACCTTCATGGGGTGAGTTATCRATGCAGCTGTACTTTTTCCACAATTATTCTTTTACCTCAATTAAAATGTTTGCATCTAAATATTTCCTCTGCTCAACATGCTGCTGATAAAATGATACTTTAGCTAATTTAAGCAGAGATCTGTGGAAGTTTATGAACATTTAGTAACTCACCTGTTGTAAATAGCTGACCTCATGAGAAAAGGTTAATTTTCGGCTTAAGTGGATTGAAGTCCTCTTCAAACAGCTGCAATCTCAAAAGTTTTAAAGCAGTTAAAGCACATGCATTTTATAAGAACAAATGATCAAAATTGTAATCTAAATCATTTTAACAACATTGACTGTAAAAGAAAAAAACTACACTTATCACACACAACTTCTTGCATTGGTGGAAACTGAAGCCATGAGTGAAGTGATGGGGCACATGACCCTCTATAGCAGTGCTTCCCAAAGTTGGGGTCAGAACCCAAAATGGGGTCCCGAAACATCAAGGTGGGGTCCTGAAAAGATTTTCTGAATTAATTACATTTTTGCCTTAGTTGTTACAAAGTGTTAGGTTAGTATATTTAAAATGGATAAATGTGGTATAAAAATATTGTTACTATGCCCATGTTTAGTTGACCTGATACAAATGTTTATCATCCAAAAATAGTTGGGGGCACAGGTCTCTGCTACTGTTATTTTGTGGGTCAAAAGCTGAAAAGTTTGGGAACCACTGCTCTATAGAGCCAGTCAAGGCACTAACGATCTGTTGTTTGGCTGATGGTCCTCTTTTGCATGTGATTAACCTGTTTGTCCACCATGTGGAGGCAGTGCTTATAAGGCTGAGTTCACCTGAAACTCCTCAGACTGAAGAAGTCTGTTGGAGGAGACACAAAATGTTTCATTAACGAAGAACCCGTCCAGAGGACCTACTTATTTTTCTTTTTGATTTACGTCTCAGGATTTTGAATGGAACATAGTGTTTGCCATTCACATGTGGCTTTAGTTGTGATGTCATCATCCTGTGACAAAAGCAAACTCTGACACTGCTATAAAGATGTTATTTTAAATTTAAATTCAAAATGTGCTCATTGAAAACAATATGGATGTTACCTGTGGTCAGGCAGTTTGAAGTGTAGCTTGGACACTGGCCACAACTGCAAGTTTTAAAGTTTTGTAGGGAAATGTTAGCATCATTAGCAGCGTTAGCGGCTGCGTTTGTCACAGGATGACGACTTCATAACAAAAGCTGCACAGCAACACCAAAATTCTTAAATCAGATTTTAAAATTGAACCACAACATTTATATTTCACTTTTACATCTAGATTTAGGATTTAACATTTAGACAAAATTAATAAAATGCAAGAACAGTTAGCTAAATAATAAATTGTTAGCATTTTCAAACTATGATATTACACTAAGAAAGTGAGCTAAATAAGGAAAATATGTCAGTGACATTTTTTAACATTTAATTTTATGCTTGATGCTAGGGATGCACGATATATTGGCATTAACATCAGTATCGGCCAATATTGGTCAATTTTTAGAACATCGTATCGGTCGATAAGTAAAACTGGGCCGATATTAATGTCTGATATTGATTTCCTGCTTTTTAGCTTTGTGTTTCTGTTTTGGGAAGGGAGATGTTGGTCAAGCAGTATCTGTTTGATCATGATAGTGTTAGTGATGCTGCACAACCAGGAATAACTGAAGTAGAGCCATGTTAGAGGTCTGGTCGTTTATTTTACGGTATCAAAAAAAGACAAGTGTGTTTGTGCGTATCTCTATATAAATAATTTGTGTGTTTGTGTGATATCAGTAACATCGGTTATTGGCCATAACATCTATAATAATATTGGATATCAATATCAGCTGAAATTTCATATTGGTGCATCCCTGCTTGGCGCCCCATATAAAAAGTTCATAAATTAACTTTTGCATCAACCATTATGGATATTTTAAGATTGGAGTCATTTAAAAGCAAGCTGAAAAGACACTGGTTGATCAGTATGGTCAGAGTTAAACTAAACAGAGGTTTACAGTTTACTATTAAAGGGGCAATCATGTGAAATCAACTTTTTTTAGTTTTATATCATGTTATAATGTTATACTCTCATAAAAACATGCCCAAAGCCTTGCT
>NW_013952407.1:5439143-5440664 GCF_001266775.1 Austrofundulus limnaeus | reverse complement strand
GCACTGAAATGGAAGGGACAGAAGCAGAAGGAGGTTCTTAAAGAAACAGAGGCCAATTTCAAGGCGCTTAGAAGAGGAGGTGATGAGAAGATAAGTTTAATTTTTATTCAAACATAAAAACAGCATTTTAATAACAACTAAAGGTGACATAGATACTTTATTATGGTATAGTATTTACATGTATGCCTGAGAAACACATGATATTGCCCCTTTAACTAAAGTGAGATATTTCAAAACATTATGCCTAACAGGTAAGATGTTATTTGCTCATAACCTTTCCACAGAAGCCCACTTTGAAAAATCTGAGCTATCTCTGTAACTAAGTTTCTGCTAAACTTGAGACCATTCTTCATCCTCACCTGTCTTCCTCCAGCTGTGTCGCAGGCTGCTGTTTGATCCCSTTCTTCATGAAGCGCCTCAGGAACACACACCACCATTGTCCCCAGTGTCAGGCCATCATCCACACCCACCATCCTCTCTGACACCAGGAGCACCACGATCATCAGGAAAGACTGTTGCCTGCGTTAGGTTAGGCTTTCAGACCCTAACCTGGGACTTTAAATGAGACTAGACATCCCCATCTTTACAAAACAACCTGATGAACAGAAACAGATACGTAGATCCTTTGTTTCAGCGCTGCTGTAAATAATTCCTCTTTACCAAAGAGAAAACAAAACGCTCTGTTTGAGCACCTGATGGAAACTGTTCTTCACAGCCTTTCCTATCAGTTTATTTGGTCTCTTTCATTCAAATATGTTGCATCAAAATATGCTGTGGGAGGAGGGTGGAGTGGGGGAGGCTTTACACAGTTTAGAATATCAGATTAATTCTAAAATAAAGGAAATAATATCTGAAATAGTTGCATAAGGTTCAGTTTAACACAATAATTGCATTCAGTTTGTGACWTAACTAAGTTTTGTGTCTTTATCAACTGAGGAATTGAGGTCTGTTGAATTGAGAGTCAAAGCTCTGCAGATCCAGGAAAATATCTGCTGCTTTAAAATGCCTGAAAGCMTCATCATCATTTTCAAATGAACCAGCAGACTTTCTACATTTGTTTGTTCTGATGGGATCTACAGTCACTTCATAGACAAACAGAACCATAGAACCACATTCTTTTGCATCCATCACTTTACTTTTATCAACATTAAGCTTCTATTCTACTATAGTTGCAATATTCAACTTTTTCTTGTATAAAGATCTCTATTTTTACACAACTGAGTAACCCTCCATTTCCTGTTATTTTTGTGTTGATGTCACACATTCATTTGTATCTGTGTCCATGTTGTATTACACATTTACTGTCAATTTTTGGTTTATTTAAAATGTTATTGGATTGTGCAATTTCAGCTGATTAATTGTTTATTATTGTAACTGGGAAGGAGAGTAACGCAATTTCAATTCTCTGTGTGTTTTGCACATCCAGCGGGTAAAATAAGTATTGAACACGTCAACATTTTTCTCAGTAAATATATTACTAGAGGTGCTAATGACATGAAATTTTCACCAGATGTCGGTAAC
>NW_013952407.1:5432116-5438549 GCF_001266775.1 Austrofundulus limnaeus | reverse complement strand
GGCTGATTCTGAACACGTCTCTGAAAACTCAGAAATTTGAGTTTGATTTGCTGTATCTTTTATTTTAAATTTAATATAAAAGTTTTTATATCAATGGTAAACTTTAAATTTATGATTCATTGCAACAAAATAAACAAATTTAAAAGGTGAAAGATAATACTAGTCCTATCCCTGAGCTGTTGGATTTGTACCTGTGGTCCCCTGAGCAATTTAGTTGAACAGTCCTGCATTAATGTCTCATAATAAGCTGCTTCAGAGCCAGAATTGACCATAAACTACTGTACATCTCCCATWATGCATGGGAGTTCAGAATAAAAAAAAATCTTTATTTGTTTCACATTCAGTCAGTCGTACGTTTCAGTGCTTATAACAGGATGTGTTAAAACACTGTTTCTATACAGGGAATACCATGTAGAGCTGTTAATTTTAGCAGTGCTCAGCTGTGAGTTAAACAAAAAAAAAACGCCAATATTCACGTTTGCCCTTTGTAAAACTGAATTTGACACTGCTGCTGTAAATCCTCTACCAGCAAAAWATATATTCAAATATATTTTAAACTAAATTTAAAAATCTGACTGTGTGCCCTTTACCAACTTTGACTTTGCACTTCGCCCGTTGCCTTTCACGCTGGAGCTTGAAACCAAAATCATCTTTAGTTGAGTTGAAGCATTTTAAGTTAAATCTTGAAAATAGCTAGATGAAATATCTTATTGCTTGGAGTGACTGTCAGCTACTAACACACCAGCATCGGTGAAACTGACTGAACTGTGGCCAGTTTGGCATCTTGCATTCTTGAAAGTGGTTGTGTCCGAGAGTAATGAGATGTAGATGTTCGTACAATGATGATTTTCTGAGAGTTTCACTCAAATCTGTTCAATACTTCATGAGATGTTTTGGTAACAAATAAACAAAAGGTGATTAAAATTAAAATTAAACACGGATGTTGAGCAAGCAGTTGGTGCTCAGAGTACAAGTTGAGGATCAGTGTCAGCTAATACCACACCAAAGTTTAGGTCGTTATCTGTTTCACTGAATGAGTTTTAGCCCTTTTTGTGTTGCTAGGATAACGTTGCTGTGGTGGCCATATTGAATCGGATTTACTCTAAAAGTGAATCACTTGTAGATATACATTTGACAATTACCTTTTGAAAGTTTCATTGAAATTTGTTTAGTTAATCATGAGATATTTTGCTAACGGACAAGCACACACAGACATGGGTGAAAGCATTATCGCTCTGCCTTTAAGAGCAGGTGGTAAAATTAGGAATCAAGGCCTATTTGTTGAACTGTCACTTTTTGTACCACCGTTTAGTGATCTTCATTATGAACGGGGGAGGGGGGGGCGACGACAAACAAACAGGAAGTGCATGTCTATCTGCAAATGAGGATTTAGATTCTGTTAAGCCAAACAAAGAGCCAATTTAGACGCACCACAAACACAAACCAGGCAGATTTTTCTTTCGATTAATACTATTTTGGGAAAAGGCGAAAGAAAAACTAAAAATAATGATGCCAAACTTTTTCCACAGTACACCAAACTTTTATTRACATGTAAAAGCGTACGGTACTTTATATACATCTTTCAGAGTATGTACAAAAAAATAATAATCATCAAGAGCCCATGAATGTTACACATGTAGAAAAATATGCATCCACATCTATAGAAATATGTACACAATGTGCAAAACATATGGCATTACGAACAAGAGGCATGGCGTGGGCGATGGGGACAGATGGGACACTCGGGCTGCTATACGAGCCGTGAAAATCCTTCCTGATATCCACTCGCCGTCCGTCAGCTGCCGAGAGAGATGAGGCCTGAGCCCAGACCCGTCTCAGCAGCGTTCAGAGGACCAGCACCCTAAAACCTGCCCCACGTAGAACCCCTCAGATATGAAGTGCTTTCATGCTGCATTGCTCTGTAGTGGAGGCTCTTACATTTAATACAAACAAAAAGGGTGGAGGCAGGATCTGACGTGCAGTACAGTACATGGAGGGAGAGCAGCTGTTATTGCCTTTATCTGCCCTCGTGTGGCCGCAGCCACCGTGCTGAGTGGATGTCGCACAAACTCACAACTGAGTGGAGGCTTACTGCAACCAACAGCTTCGTGTGTCAAACAGAAACGTCACAAGAATTTTAAACATATGTATAAAAAAAGGAGAGAAACACAAAATCAAACAAAAAAAACGTGATATTTAACAAGACAAAACGTTCCACTGTCGTTTTAGTGACAGAATGTCAGAAAAGGAGCCAGAAAATAAAACACTAAAACCAGCTATAAGATTTTACCATACAGCAATGTGATGGAAAACAAACAGTTATGTCAAAAAAAAAMCCTCCACTGTGGGAAACAGGACTATCAGAGTGCAGTGTTTGGCATTATTCCTTCACATGGTCAAAACACTTCAGACGCACCAATAAAAGCAGAGGCAGAAACCACTCCTCCAAATCATGTTTTTTTAGTGATGAGCCTAAAGAGGCGTCGCCCTCTAGTGCCCGTGGACGTAACTGCAGGAGGRAGTGGTTACAAACAAAAACACAATTTTCTAACTAGAATTAAAAAGAAAAAGTTTTCAAAAGTGCCATCCAGATGAACTGGAAGAAGTCCAGAGGAAAGATTACTTCTACAACTTCACTGATAAACAAAACATTATTTGGAAAAAGAGGAAAGGTACTCATCGCAAAGCATCAAATCAAACAATATGAAGGTTTGTCAACTGGTGCACTTTTAGGGATTTTGGTCCAAYAGTTATCTAGATATACYGATATGCAGTTCTGAAATGCAGATATGCACTCAGTGTAAAAATAGCACAGGTTGAATTTGCCGAACAGCTGTAAAATCTTGWAGTAGTTCAGATGGAAAACTAAAAGTGAATCTGCTGCTGAACAGAAAGGAAAACAGGAAGAATGAGTTTAGCAAACTGATCAGAATAAAAACTGAGGATCAAGAAGGTTTGAAAAAAAGGCTCCTTTGTTGCTGATCTATTTTGAGCCACTTCAGCTGTTTTTCCAAACGTAAACAAACTCCTGTGGTAGTTCACATCTGGGCACAAATTTAGCTAAATTAGGAGCACATTAACCATCAAGATGAGACAAAATGTTACAGATTTCTTCTTTTGTTTTAATGATTCACAATGGGTACCTTTAAAATCGACTGTGGGACACCGATCGAACAAGAAAAACAAATGCAGACGGTCATCAGAACCATTTTTGGTGAGGTAAACTCCAGGCAGGTGGAAAGCAGGAAATAGTTTCTGGGTTTGTTTTTTTTTTCTTCAGCTTAGAAAGAGTTTGAAACAACCGGAGTATAAATACAGAACAGTCATGCACACGGAGAGGCATGTACATGCAAGAGATGGGAAGACAGACCCACACTTGAGTCACACGATAACATGCTTGCGTCTCTCTCTCTCTCTCACACTCACACACACACACGCACGCACGCACACACACACGGTGCAGCGATACTGTGCGACAGCTAAATATAAAGCTCAAAGACGTTTTGCTTCTCTGATATGACTTGCAGCACACTTATTGTCTGAACGCCTTATAAACTGATTTTTTTGCTCCCTTTATATTGTTTATTCATTTATTTATCTATTTATTCATTCATTTATTTGTCAGTTTATGATTTCTGAAGAAAAGAAGCTGCCAAACTTTTAAATAAAGTCTGTCTTTTTGTCACGTTTTCAAAAGTACATTCAAAATAAGGACTTGGACCACTGCAGAACAACTAGCAAACATGACAGTTATGCTGATTACAATCATAGATTATTGTCTATCACCTTGGATATGCAGCGTTCACATTTTATTGTTCTGAGGCGTAGTTTTTTTTWATTTTATTTTTTATTGTCAGACCTTTCTGCCTCTTTTAGTGCATAGCTCGCAGGTTGACGGAGGAGTTCTGTCCTCCTGTCGGATCTTATGTTAGAGTCGTCGTTTGGTCGGTGCGGACACGAGCAAAGGAGCGGATCTGACGTCAAACTGTCGGGAGTAGTCGGGAAGTTGCCCACAGCAGGCGGCAGACCAGACCAGACCAGACCAGACCAGACCAGACCAGACCAGAGTGTGTCGAGGACTCTTGTAAAACTTGGCGGCAGACTGAGCTCGTGTGGCTTTGACAGATACGACTGTTCTCAAAGCACTTACTGGTTTTATCCAAGTTATTTTTTTAGGGGGGGGGTCCCTTTAATGAAGTTCACAAACATCGATATGCCTCTATATTGGAAAAAAATAATAATTTGGTTTTTACTCCAGCTCTAATCTGAGTTATTAGTTCTGTTGGGAACATGTGGAACAACGAGCCTTAAAACCAGAACGTCAGTGAGCTGAGACTGTTGAAGAGCATTCAGTCTCTAAAATATCTCCAAACGATCACCACCTTGCAGACTTGTTGCTTGAARTTATAACSTGTTGTAAAATTTGWTTTTGCCCATTTGTAGGCGTTTCTRTCATTCCAGAGCACCAGAGCTCTATGCTGACTCCTGGGCTGGAGCTCCCCTAATGACAGAAAACATCCAAGGCTAGCTGAAAGTCCAGGTCTAAAAGCTGAACAAATGAGAAATAATAATTAGTAAAAACTGTTCCCAAATCTGCCTACATTCATTCTAAACACATACTCTAGTTGATTAAATCATAAACATAGGGGTGCTACCAAGTTGCATCGATGGGAGTTCAATACGAGTGCAGGCAATAACGTGCACGGCCTGCACTTTTCTAAGCCTTGCACAAAAAGTGACCAAAAGCTGGTTGTGCAGGACGAGGCCAGCGGCTCACCTGGCAGCAAACGGTTTGTAAGAAGACAWTCATCGAGCTTCTTGCAAGTTTTTCACAATTTGGTGTCCAACTAGCCAAGTGAGAAACAACTATTCAAAGCTGGTCCCTCACTGGGCCGCGACTGTCAACGACAAACTGCGAACAGCATTTACAAGAGTCTCTAAAATGTCTCAAAAACTTCCTGAAGCTAAAATTTGGTTTTTGTAATTGTAGAGAACAAGAGTCGTATCTGTTTGATATGTCTGCAGCCTCCTGGAACATGTAGGTGTAAACTGCACCTGAACTTCATGCAGGCGTGACATTGTGGCAATTTGGTGTCTCCAGCAATTCCCCAACAGTCACAGTCTGACCGTTCAGACACCGAGCCCTGCCAGGATGTTCTCTAGAGTAGAAATAATCTGGCTTWTTATCAGTCATCAATACAACTCAGGCTCCAGGGAGAGAAATCTCTCTGTGGTTTAAAGAGTATTTACAGTCTCTGTGGAAAGTCTGGATCCTGACACCAGCTGCTGTGTGCTCTGTTACSTCAGCGCCTCAGTGTGATGCTTTCTGTTCAACCGTCACCAGATTTAAAGCTGTGCTAACCCCGGTGCCTGTGGACTAATCCACCTGTTCAGCAGGATTATTACAGATGTCAGAGTGGTACGGCACAGACGAGCCACGGTTTCTTCTTCTCTTCAGCGTTTCCAGCCCTCCTCCTCATCCTCGTCAGTCCCAGTGCAGCTGCAGGTCGTGCGTGTCCAGGAAGTCCGTGGGAATCCCCAGCGGTGTGAGCGGCGCCCCCGCGGGGCCCGGAGGCATGGTGAGGTCCAGCCACTCCATGTTGTCCAGCGCCGGGTCGGACAGGCCCATGTTGAGCGAGGAGGACGGGGAGGACGAGTCGCAGAAGGACAGCTCGGACGTGTCCATGGGCGAGTAGGGCTGCTGGCCGGCCAGCTGAGCCTGCAGCTCCTCCATCAGGCCCTGCGTGCGGGGGTCCGACGCGTGCGGCGTCCCGGCCAGCGTGCCCTCCAGGAAGGCTTCCAGCTGGCTGTCCGTGCCCAGTGGGGACAGCCCGGGCAGGGTGGGGGTGAGGGCGGGGTGAGTGTGGGGAGGGGCTACCTGGATGTGCGGTGGCGGTCTGGACAGGGCGGTGTTGACGGGAAGGATGGTGATGTTGGCAGTGACCGGCAGGGTCTTACTGAGAGAGGGGGGGGCTTCCTGCTGGACAAACGGTGTGATCTCTGGGGGGGGTGGGGGACAAAGGTCAGGAAGGGACATGGACACCACGATCTGCAGATATTACATTCATGTTACAGGATTTGTGTTTTTCGTCACTTACCTCCACTTTCTATGAGAATATCAAACAAGTCGTCCATGTGCTGGCTGGTAGCCGTGGAAACCTAAAACAACATTCAAGGACATCACTTAATGATCACTGTGCTGAAAACAAACATCTCTTTGTATTGAGAATACACCGAGCAGCTGTGCTCTTATGAAAACAGTCCAGCCTGGTATATAACCAGAAACAACCAGAACAAACAGTTCTGGGGTCGGATTTATAAAACTTGCGTACGCCACTTTTTACGCCAAGGTTGTGATTTATAAAATCCAACCTTGACGTGAAAATGTGTGGTGCCTCACGCCAGCTCTGACCCATGAGTACGCTCATTTTGG
>NW_013952407.1:5428198-5430261 GCF_001266775.1 Austrofundulus limnaeus | reverse complement strand
AGGTGTACCTAATAAAGTGGCCGGTGAGTGTACATACATACAGTATATATATATCACACACACTCATACAATAACTTTAATGTAATAGATATCTGCATCCATTGGATGTGTTTGTAATCACCTGCTTCGTTTTAAGGTAGTAAAACAAATTGCTTGTATTTATTCCTTTCTACAGACTTTGTAGATTACTTTTTCTGCACTCTACGTGTTTAATCTGTGCGTGCTCCGGAGGGGTGAAAATCATCCCGTTTATGCTATTTTTTTTTGGGGAAAGACAGTCTGACTGTCAGCCTTTCCCACAGCGGTTCCCCGCTGTACATGGAGACAGTGTTGCGCTATGACCGCAGGAGAAACGAGGTCCAGACTCAGAGAGCTTTTGTGCATCCTGCTGGAGCACTGACTTCACCTGCACTGGCTGCGCAGCGACGCGCGCTCCTCCCGCTGCAGGCAGTGTGGTCGTTCGGCAACCAACCGGAGGACGCGCCGTCACGTAAACCTGTAAAGAGTTCGGCGTTCATTTTTGCACAACCGAACCAGGTCCGGATAAGTTATGTTTTTTTTTTCCCATCTTCATTTGCGCTCTCAGCCTCGCTGCGTCACCATGTGCTGCGGTGCGCACTCCTCCTGCTGCAGGCGCGCCATCACGTAAACATGTAAACTGTGGTCCGGATATGTTATGTTCTCTTACGCTCTCAGTCACGCCGCTTCCTGCTTCCTCTGTTTTGACTCCAGCTGGTTACATCATCAAAAAGAACTGCGCGGTTGGCCGGTAGACTACAGATCTCTTATCATAGGACAAATTTATATCGTTTCTACCGTATATCGTTTATATCGCGCATTCCTAGTAAGCAGGAGTCATATTGTTTTCATACTGGTTTTTTTTTCCTCTGGAGATTCTTGGTCAACCGTACCACAAAAACAGCTGCACCAAATCAYCATGAAATTTGGCAGGACTGTAGATGAGTCTGACCTACACTGCGCCAGCCAATGGTTTTAAGATAGACCCCATATTTGAGGAGGGGGCTCCTTTCAAAGAGGGGGTGTCTGGACAACTCAGAAACTGTTCAACACCGAAGCTTCAGATTTCTTTTGTTGTTTAGCTCTGATGGAGCTCTATCCATCAGGTCAACCAATGATCTGAATCAAAGATCTGTATCAAATAGTTTTGGTCAAAACAAATGTATTGTTACATTTCTGCTGCCTTGTGTTTCTACAGCGTTCAAGAGATATGTGATTATTAGAAAAAAATCACATCATTACATATCTGATATTCTGTCAAAAACAGCAGTGAACAGTACAATGAACCAAAATGTTAGCTTCACTAACCTCTACGTAATTTAGCTCAGACAAAAAACAGCTAGTATTTAACATATTAACATCCACCATGTGTCAATGAGGACAATGCACTTTAAACACACCTTGTCCCTCTCGCTTTCATTCTGGATCAGACCCCTCAATGGTGTCAGTTTTAATAACCAAAACTTCAACACAGATGTGAACTCAACTCAGAACTATTCTTAAAGCAAAGATAAAAGCATTAATGTCTTGTTCAGAACAGCGTTTTCATACAATAAGTTGTTACAACAGAGCAAAGAGGCGGAGCTAGAACTCTGCTGACTAAAATGACAGATTTCCCAAAGAGCAGGAGAGAGAGAAAAAAATAAGCAGCTGGATCACGCAACCTCAACTCGTTTCTGCTAAGTTAGATCTTTATTAAAACAGGGTTCCCACACCTTGGTCAACATCAAATTGAAGGACTTTCCAGTACCAATTCTATCAAATTAAAGAACCACGCACAACGGCAATTACCTACTCTGCTACCACAAAATGCTACCACTAAACAGGTTTAATATCATGTAAATTCAATTAAAAACTGAACAACATAGAAGTTGTTGATAGTAGTTGCATAGTTGTTTTTGAGTCAGAAACAATGACATCAGTTTACCGTAATCCTGAGTTATCCACATAGTTGTGTACATTGTTATCCAATGTATGTTGTTTTTATTTTTATTTTATAATTCATTTTTTTAAAAGATGATGAAAATCAGTCATGTGAATAGAGA
>NW_013952407.1:5420376-5422660 GCF_001266775.1 Austrofundulus limnaeus | reverse complement strand
ATGGTCACCAGGCAATATCATCGCTTATTGCAATAATTTGTGAGACAATTAATCGCCCAGCAAAATTTGTTATCGTGACAGCCCTATTCTAAACTAATGCTTAACCATACATACTGTATTTACCTTTAGGCATGCCATTTTTTTTTCTTGTTTCATGATTGGATTTTCTGGTATATCTGTTATTTACTCTGGTTTTAAAATAAATAAACTTTATAGTTATTTTCAGATGCTATTTTAAAACAAGTTTGGCCAATAAACCAACGGTTTACGTTAAACCAACGGTTTACGTTTCAAGACATATGGCAAAGGTAGAAAAAAAAGGGGGATTCCAGCAGAGCTACATAAGGTGAGTTAGTTGGGTGAACAAGAGGGAAACAGGGGTCAGTGAACAGAAAGGAAGGAATAAACAACTGTCACAGCTGACAAGGTGTTGTGAGATAAACACCGGGCCGCTCTTGTAGAATCAAAGAGTAGATCCAGATGACAGGCGCAGCACGATGCTCAACTAACTGGTCTCTGAATGGCACAGGGCAAGAAGCACCATGTGTTTCATCAAAGGGCAATCCTCACTAACAAAACAAATACACATAACTACACGTATGTAGTCAAACTGGACTGAACTAAAAAATTTTCAAGATAAATGACCAGTCAGTTCTTTAAAACGGTTTAGGTACTTACCTGAAARGCTGCAGAATTGAGTAAGAGCTCCGTTTTTTTAAACTATTTGGTGTGTTTGATATTTTAAGACCACAGCCACATGTAGCATACCAGGTCACTGCAGTCACCCACACGTCTGTCAATCATCAACACTGAGCTATGCAAACAAGGATGGCAATATATAACTCTGCCAGTCTTTGCACAGAAATTATCATCTGGTCTTAGAAACAAAAAGCCTTCAATGCAACTTCCATAGTATTTAGAGTATCAGTCCTATCCAGCTTACTACACTGCTGTGCCATTAGTCAAAGTGGTAGTCACAGGATAGATTTGGTTAAACTATAAGTGTAACCTGTGTTTTATGCTGAACACAGCTGATTTAAAAAGTGCTGTGCAAATAAAGTCTGCTACATATTTAGAAGTATATTCTTTTTGTATGAACTCATTGTTCAGTCCCATCATGTAGGTTGGTAGCCTCAAGGTGCTTGTTACCTTTAATGCTGATCACACAAAAAGGCAAAAATTTTTGAAAAATTATTTTTTATTATTTTGTTTCTAAAAATATGCTTTCCATAAATGTCTTCATACACTGAAAACACTGAAAAGATCCAAAAGAAAAAGACGACAAGAAAACAGTCACTATTTATACCGTTCATTCACATGTGCAGAATTTCCTGCGGGTCTTATTTTTAAATAAGTATTGCAGCTAAAAAAATACCACCATGTAGCAGTATTGGCACAAGAAGCTCATACAAAATGGAAACTAAGACGTTTCTACCTATCTAAACAGTGTTTGTGAAATATCTGCACATTGTTGGCTTTTCTTAGTTGTATGGAAACCTTCAGCAACAAACCAATCCTGTTGCTGTTAATATGTTTATAACTCGCCACTTGTGCAGTGTGCCTTTGCCAGAGCTTAAAATCCAGTCACTGTATCATTATGGGCTGCACCGCATGGTCGATGATTGTTTACGTAGATTTTCATTTCAATCAGTGTACAGCCCACTCTTGAGACTGTATCTATAGTGACACATTTTTGCCACAGCTAGTCCTTGATTTTACTATTACACAATTACTCTTGATCTGAAAAATGTCATGTTTACTTCAGAATGGCTACGTCAGTTTTTCTCTAAAGCTGGTTTGGATGGCAGCTCTACATTTCTTAGCATATGCCACATTATGTACAGAACATATTTATTTATATTTACTGACTCAAACCTGTGCTTATAGGGAAAAAGATATCAGATATTTGAGCTTGTGAACTCACTGCAGAATACATCAGCAGATGTAGATGGTTGAAAACATTATGTGACTTTAGAGTTAGCTTTTAAGTGAACAAAAATAAGGGATAACAATGTTGAAATAGGCCCAATGAGCAAAACGCAAACAGGTGTTTGCTTTTAATTTGCATTTAAATAATCAGAGACATACTGAAGAAAAAGAGCCTACAGGGAGTTTGGAACTGGGACCAAATTACGTAGAAAGACACAACCAGTTTGTCATGTTGTTCTAATTTGGTTGACCAAAATATTAGATAATGCACATGAGTCAAAAAGCCTTAAAAATCAAAATCCAAAACTCAAAAATGCATATCTAGAAAACTATGCCCAGACGCTGCAGCTCACAC
>NW_013952407.1:5417889-5420136 GCF_001266775.1 Austrofundulus limnaeus | reverse complement strand
GGACAGCATTAGAGACCAAAGATGATTTACACACATCACAACACACCTCAGTTACAATCTGACGCACCATAAAACCTGGTTTGATTTCTTTGTATGTATGGATCATTTGGGTTGTTACCGACATCTGGTGAAAATTTCATGTCATTAGCACCTCTAGTAATATATTTACTGAGAAAAATGGTGACGTGTTCAATACTTATTTTACCCGCTGTATAAAAAATAAATCTAACTTAAATTTTCACAGTCATTCGTGGTGTTCTAACTGCTCCATTCTTCAGTGGGTTCTCCACATCAAGTGAACTCGCGTGAAAGATTTAGCAGTTTTACACCGTGTGCCCTCCCTGACACAGCCTGGGCTCGAGCTTGCAGCTTCGAAGATATAAGACCGCAGCACTGACCACCAAGCTACCGCAGCTCATCTTCTTGATTCCAGTTAATGTTTGTGCATTTTAATTTTGGTCATTATAGTTTAAAAAAGTATACACATTTCATCAACATATACAATGTTGAATTATCAAAGTATTTGTGATTAAATCAAAAACAACACACCAAACGTCTAGCTGCAAAAGTTATTAGCTTCTGTAGGGATGCACCGATATGAAAATTTCAGCTGATATTGATATCTGATATTATTATTAACAGTGTAATGGATAACTGATCTTTACTGATATTACACAAACATAAATTATTTATACACATACACACACTTGTGTCTTTTTTTGATACTGTAAAAAAAAAAACGACCAGACCTCTGGCATGGCTCTCTACCTGGCTGAGCAGCATCACTATCATGATCAAACAGATACAGCTTCAACCAACCATCTCCCCTCCTAAAACAGAAACACAAAGCTAAAAATTAGGAAATCAATATCGGGTGTAGGGCTGGGCAATATGGCCCCCAAAAAAAAAATCTCAGATTTTTTTCATCTCAAATTTGATTTTGATTGTAATCTATTTTGTTTCCCACTTAACGGAGTGCCTCTGTTTCAGGTGTCGAAACAAATTTGTTGTACTCTTGCTTTTTGTTGCCAGAGCCTTCAAACAGATTTTGCAGTGAGGTGTTTGTTGCTCCAAATCTGAGGTTGCGAAACCAGATACTGAAGAAACAGTGCCTTTTTTGGGAAGTAGTTTCTCTCTGCTAGTTGCCATATTGTCATGTCATGTACCAAGCGTCTTGAGGGACAGATGGGGTGACCTCTGAACTACAGAAGCCCCAAAGAGAGCACTGGTGAGAAAAAAATCTTGATTTTCCCAAAATTAAATCTTTATAAATAACTAATTCGAATTAATTGATTAAATCGATTTATCGCCCAACCCTAATCGGATTTTAATATCGGCCCAGTTTTACTCATCGGACCGATACAGATGTTAATGCCAATATATCGTGCATCCATAAGCTTCTGTGTACCTACCAGTTTGTGTAATTATTATATCACAAACAGTGTTGGTATATCAAGAAACTCTAAAGTGTATCTTACCCCCCCCCCCCCCACCGTGAAAAGATAACTGCGCCCCAAGGCGAAATTTGAAAAATGCATCAAAGTGGTTAGAGGAGGGGTGTGGGTAGGGGAGGGGGGGTTAGAGAGCGGAGGTGTGGCCAGGACGAGAGAACGTGACATCTAACATTAGCATAATTGATGCTACATGGAGAGTGACCACAGCGACGCAGATATTTACATCTCTAAACAGTCTGAGGTGGAGGATTTTTCACCCCCCTCCTCACCAGAGGCAGAGAGAGACTTGATCAAGTCAGCTCAGTCTGGGACTGACTCATGTTGGCTCCCTGGATCAGGACCTTGAGCTCACACCACACCAGCACCGGACAGAGGAGGTGGAGCGCTCCGCGACAGCCTGACAGAAAAAAATAAAAGCATACAGCTGCATCTGTTCTCAAGTTCACTAGTTTAAATCAGGAATAAAAGCCTTGGGTCTTGTTTGACTGAAGTTTGGTCCGTTAGGGCTGCAGCTGCCCTGCTGTGTTTCTGCCTTTTTTTCCCCTCCTCCCCTCCCGCTGTGCAGGACATACTGCTGGTGTGTGTGTGTGTGTGTGGGGGGGGGGGCAGGAGACAGAGAGAGGGGGAGAAGCGTAGCAGTCAGCTCTCCCCACCCGAGGCTGAAGGTCAACAGACGATCATGCTAAGCTTGCTAACTGTTCCACCCTCTGACTGCTGTAGGGGCGTGTCTTAGAGAGAGGCTTTTATACCAGAACACAGCCGCTGTGACGAAACTGTGGAGAAGACACGTCAC
>NW_013952407.1:5405058-5411242 GCF_001266775.1 Austrofundulus limnaeus | reverse complement strand
ACCCTGGACAGGTCGCACAGAGACAAACGAGGCTGACAACCATTCACTCTCTCACTCACACCTAAGGACAATTTAGAGTTATCAATTAACCTAACAGTCATGTTTTTGGTCTGTGGGAGGAAGCCGGAGTACCCGGAGAGAACCCACGCATGCATGGAGAGAACATGCAAACTCTACCCAGAAAGGTCCCCGGACCGGGATTTGAACCGGTGACCTTCTTGCTGAGAGGCATCAGCTCTACCAACTGAGCCACCGTGCCGCCTTTTTACTATACTGTATATTCCTTGATTTTCACAGGTCCAGTGGTTCAGTAAAAGTATGGTACCTGTATTGTAGTGGTAAAGCTGAACTTTTTAATTTTCCACTTTTTATCCATTTCAAATGAATTATGATTCACTGATTAATTTGTCATTCATTAAACTTCTTTAGAAGGATGAGGGGGTTCACAGAGCTGTCTACAACAGATTGTTTACAACCTTTCTACAGATCTTAACACAAGAAAATCTGATCTGTCCCTTCAAGYCGTCTGATAAATTCATGTACCTGAACTTTATTTCTGTCATCCATTTATGAGCAGCAAACTGTTGGGTGGAGGTATAGAGAGTATGGCTATTACTGAGGCCTTTGGAGGTGAGGAGACATTCATCGGTTTGGTTTTCTTGTTGATGCTATATTCTAAAAACTCGCTCCCTTTTTTTGTTGTTGTTCAGAGTTCCGCACAGGGAAAACCCAGCTGTCCCACACACTCTGTGGTGAGAAAGGAACTTTTTTTTAAACGATTTAGCTTTGTAATCAAATCATAAACATGCCATAAATCAGATTCTGTGATGACGTATTTCAGTCACTGCCCAGCTGCCAGGCGAGGACGGCTACTCCGGTGGAAAAATTATCTTCATCGACACAGAGAACACCTTGTATCCTTACAGAAACGTGTCACTGAACACGTGGAGAGCAACTGACGCTGTAATTCACTGTGCCGCCCCATATCAGCCGCAGGCGTCACGACCGTATTGTTCTTCTTGACTCTGTTTGATCGCAGTCGCCCGGACAGGCTGAGAGACATTGCTGACAGGTTTAATGTGGACCACGGTGCTGTGCTGGACAACGTGCTTTATGCCCGGGCCTACACCAGTGAGGACGGACACCACAGTGCAAAGACCGTGTGGCTCAGTTTGCTCTCAGTTCATGTGTGTGATTAGAAAATGTYTGCTGCCTCTGCAGGTGAACACCAGATGGAGCTGCTGGACTTTGTCGCTGCAAAGTTTCATGAAGAAGGAGGAGTGTTTAAATTGTTGGTAAGCTTTGTAGATTTAGTCAAGGTGGATTATATGTTTAAACYTCTGTCAGGCTGCTGGTTTGATGCTCTTTTTAATCGCTCTTGTCTGTCTGCTTCACCTGTATGTACCTACATGTATGTTTAGGTCAAGTACAGTAACTCTAATATACTACTTGTTCCTCTGTCTTGACTAAAGACGTGGGGACAGAGCATTTCAGCTTGTAGCTCCTAAACAGGGTTCCCATGGCTCCTTGAAATCCTTGAAAGTTTGTGAATTTGAAAAAAAAATGATTTCAAGGCCCTGGAAAGTTTGTGAAAACAGTCAAAAATTACACTTGTCCTTGAAAGTTCTTGAATGTTTTTTGGGGGGATTGAAATTCTCTATTCACATGACTGATTTTCATCATCTTTTAAAAAAAATGATAAAATTAAATAAAAAAAACTTACATTTGTTGCYGTGGATACATGTAACTCAGGATTACAGTAAACTGACGTCGTTGTTTCTGACTCAACAAGTTTTTCTTTGAATTGACATGATATTAAACCTGTTATTGGTAACATTCTGTGGTAGCAGTAGGTAATTGCCGTTGCYCGTGGTTCTTCAATGTGAGGAAATTGGTACTGGAAAGTCCTTGAAAGGTCCTTGAATTTGATGTTGACCTAGGTTGTGGGAACCCTGCTAAATTTTGGAACCACACCGTCTAAGAGCCGTGGACTCATTGGAGATGTTTGAGAAGCAGCTAAAAACTCACCAGGCTTAATGTTTGTCGATGTGTTCTGTTTTTTATGCTCTGTTGTGTGCGATCCTGTTTTATTGTGAAGCATTTCGTGGCTACTTGTCTGCGAAAAGTTTACGAATGAAGTTTACTAACTTCCTCAGATCATCGACTCCATCATGGCTCTGTTCAGAGTCGACTTCTCCGGCCGTGGAGAGTTGGCTGAGCGGCAGCAGAAACTGGCCCAGATGCTCTCGAGGTTGCAGAAGATCTCTGAAGGTAACAAGTGGAAACTCCCTTTTTTTGGAAAGAGGTTGTTTAAACTTTTATTTAGTTACCAGAATAAGAGACTAAAGGGGTTGAAGGATTCTTTCTTAATTATCAATCGATCAATTATTAAATTTAGCATAATTTATGTTTGTTTTTTTTTAGAGTACAACGTAGCTGTGTTTGTTACCAACCAAATGACGGCTGATCCTGGAGCAGGAATGACGTAAGAGATTACAAAGAGCCTAATTATCTTGGAAACACTAGTTTGAGATTTTTTATTTATATTTGTTTTGTTTTAGATTTCAAGCAGATCCCAAGAAGCCCATAGGTGGACACATCTTGGCCCACGCCTCCACCACACGGATCAGCCTGAGGAAGGGGCGTGGCGAGATGAGGATTGCTAAAATCTTTGACAGGCATGTAGCAGCTTAATCCCATATAGTCTGTCCGAAATCACTCACTGATCAAGACATAAATCACTTTTTACTTTTATGCAACATTGTTGAGCAACAAGACAAACAGAAGATTTCCCCTTTTTTATACTAAAACCAAATGTTCGCAACATGCCAAAGAACACCTAGTTGGTTGATATATGGGCCAGACAGACTTTTTATTTGAACAGTAAGCATGTTTGGAAGTAAAGGTGTAGTGTTTGTTTCTTATTTTCTGTTTTGATTTTCTCCAGTCCTGATATGCCTGAGAATGAAGCCACCTTTGCCATCTCTGGTGGAGGAGTTACTGATGCCAAAGAGTGAAGGATCCAATCAAATAAAGACCCTTAATATTCACATTGTTCCCAGCTCACATTTTAAGATATTTATTGTTATTTAAAACCCTATTTATTAGTTTTGCTAACCTTATTTATATAACTGAAGTTATTCAGATGATCTCATTCCGTTGCTTTTTAAAAGATGTTTTATTCTTTGCCTTCACTGGTGTTACTTGTGTTTCAGAGATGTTAAAATAAAGAGAAGTAATAAAAGTTAAATTAAAATTTAGTTTGGGAGTGATGTGTTTTTTTAATAATAAACAAAGTGTAGTTACTTAATGTATGGCAGGAAGATTTATCATTTAATAGACAAGAACTTAGAAGTGGATATTCATCATATTTATGTTTTCCTGTCATTTGTCCTAAATCCAAACATCATTTCAAACATCTCGTTTGTCATTGTTCTTAATAAATACACATTTCTGATTCATATTCAGCTCCTTTTAACCACAAATTTGTCATTTTTCTCCATTCAGTTCATTTTCCTTTTTCCTTTTTTGTTGTAGCTAAAATGACTGAAAATWATTGCAAAACATTTTTTGTGATCTCGTTTGTGTTCATATGTATGCATGCACGTATGTATGAATGTTATGTATATCTACTCATGCTTTGTTTTTATTTTATTACATTTGTTCAGAATAAATCATCTATCTAGCTATTTACAAAAGGAAAAATATGGGCACTTGAAGTAAAATCTTACTACGAGAAACTTTCATTCCAGATGTCTACAGTCTAATTGTTATTAATTTTTTATTTAGTTATCTGAAATGAATGTTTTTCCAACATCTTTAATCTATTTTTTTAATGTTTTAACATTTTACACTGAACTGTCATGAGGGAAATCCTGTATTTATATCATGACTTGGCAATTTCAAGCAACAGAAATACAGAAAACAACAATGTAGTTACAGACATCTACAAAATACTTTTTTAGGTTTGCTTTTMGACAAAAAATACAGATAATATCTGTAATACATATCCAGGATGGCCTTTTAATGTTCAAATAGCCACTTAAAACTTTTTATGAATGTTTAGACCAAGGTTCCTACTGTTTTGACAAATATGGAACTTTTTTCAGTATTTTTCAGGTAAGTATGAAAAGAAACAATATATGGAAAAATGTATTTTGTAAAAAATACAAACCTAGATTAAAATTTAATACAAATCAAAAGGTACAGGATGTGTTTATACTGAGATTTGAGTAACTTGTGAAAGGTTTAATCTGGAAAAGTGAGAAATTTAATCCGTTGGAATGCTGATAAATGTTTTAAACAAAGCTTTTCCTTTTATACTCTTGGTTGTGAWTTTTTTTCAACAAAAATACGTTATTTATATAGATAATTTTTTTATATGTACGTTTATAAAAGGGAAATAGAAACAGAAGTATAGTTAGATTTATTTGCCTGCCATACATTGAGGACAGGATGATGTCATGCTGCCCCCTAGCGGTGGTTGCAGATGTATGCTGCTTCTCGTCAACTACAAGCTCCATATGCTTGTGAAAGCCAGGCTAAAAAAAAAAAAAAAAGCTATGGGAACTTCCTCAAACGTGCTGCTAAGAGTCTGAAACACAGCGGCAACTTATCGCCTTTTATCGAAACCACAAAGAAGTCCCACCTTGGACGGTGGTGTAAAGCTTTTATTAACTCAACAAGCAGTCATGGACACGCGAGACACAGCCCCGGATTCGTGGGAGCAGGAGGAAGATGCCGAGGCCCCGGCTCTCGCGGCGGAGCTCCCAGCCTCCTTTGCTGCCCTCAACGTGAACGCCAAGCCGTTCGTTCCTAACGTCAACGCCCCGGTGTTTGTACCAAGTTTCCTTCAAAGCAGCCCTGTAGAAATGCCGGCTTCGGATGGTAGGTTCGGTTGATGCTAAGTTAGCCCAACTTGCTAGCTTGCCTGCTAATCCAGCTAAGTTAGCTTTCTGGGAGCACCTCACTGTGCTTCGTCAGTTTTTCCGGCCTCACTTAACACGTTTGGTGTTCAACAAGTTGGCCGATAGTTGTGTACCGTAATACCGTCATGGTCGAGTCATAAAACACATAACATAAACATAAGACGTGACAACTTGTGTGTTGGAAATAATAACTGTGAAAGTTTGACACGCTTCGTTCTCTGCCCCTTTAGGTTCCCCTGACCCAGCTGCTAACATGGAGGTGGCAGACCCAGTCGGTATGCACTCCTGACACACTGRTTTGTTCATTTACACGTCTGTCTGTTTAGGCAGGTTCTGACCAGAGGAAAATCAGAACCCCCCCGTTTACTTCCGGGCAGATCTGTGTGCCATGTGCACCTGAAGTACCACGAACTGCTCCATATTTGGGTTTCTGGCGTTGGTCGGACCATGTGCAGGAAAATGATGCAACCTCACTTGTCCCTGCTCAAAATAGACACCCCATTGGCATTTTCTGTGATGCATGTTCAAGTATTCATCCTCCTTGTCAGCTTGTTGCCCCTTTGCAAACAGGAATTTAGTAAATTTTAATGCAAAAATGTTAAAAGTTGTATGTACATATGTATTTCGTTACTTGTGTTGACACCTGTCGCAGCAGCAAGTCTCCATTATTTGTCCATAACCACTGGGATTGTCTATTGCTGGMTTGCAGATGATGTAGTGTCGATGTCATGAAATGAAGATGGGGGGGCGGGGGCAGGAAGTAAATGGAGCCATGTTTCCTTCTGTTGATTCAGCGTTAAAATGCCTAAATTCTGTGCCGTGTACTGTTGTTGCAGCCGCTCTAATCAGGAGAAATATCAAAGTTTTTTTTCATGTTCCGAAAGTAGTGTGTCACAAGGGAGTTAAAGTTTAAAAACTTGCAGAAAAAATAAGACAAAAGTGGATCAACAATCTACGGCTAAAAACAGGAGGTGCGGAAACGAACAATGCAACAGTTTGCAGGTCAGGATTGTATCATTTTATATCATATTGTCGGGTATTTTCCTGAATAGTTACTTGAATTTGGGTTTACAGAAGCTAAATAAATTATTTGCAAAGCGATCCAGGCTCATAGAAATAACAGGAGTTAATTAACTTGTTGTTAACGATAGCATAATCCCCGATTATACATCGGGGAAACAAAGCAGCCACTGTTCAAAAGAATGTCCCAACACAGACGAGCTACATCTAATGGCCAGAACTCTGCAGTTTTCACT
>NW_013952407.1:5402378-5404073 GCF_001266775.1 Austrofundulus limnaeus | reverse complement strand
CGTACGCACAACTTAAGAACAAATCTGTGCGTACGAACGGTTCTTGCATGAGGCCCAATGGTTCTAAACCAGCAGGGTGTTGTTTTAGCGGTCTGTTCTGCCCATTTCCTGCATGGAAAGTGAATGCTCGATTGTGCTGCATAGTTTTGATTCATTGGAATTTAGTTTGTTTGCTTGGATAAAGTGTTTGTCCTGACCCTGGGTGTTGTGTCCCGGCTCACCTTATAAACAACTGATGGTGTTTTTGGTTCTTGTTGATTGGCTTGCAGCCGGGGCGGAGTGAGCGAAGGCCTCGCAACGCAGATAACCTTTTCCACATTTCCTGTAGAGACGTCCTTGTTTTAAGTCTTGTTCTTTTTTTCCCCTCAAAGTTTGTCCAACAGTCAAAGCTGAATGAGTCGGGGAATGAATGGTGTTCTGAGGCCTCCCAACGACTTCCTACGGGATGGTTATGAATGAAGTTTGAGGCCAAAAAAAAGGCAACTCTTTGTTTCTGACTGCTGTGTTGCATAATTTGACAGAAAATAGAGGCCTTTTTGTGCATTATCATGGGAGGGTGCTTCAGTCAGGCTCAACATAAATGTTTCTTGTGCTCATTTGATCAGCGGAACACGAGTCCACCGTTTAACAAGTAGGTGGGAGTCACYGACGGTCGGCACTTTTAGAGAACCAAAACGAACGGACAGAAGAGTTTTCGTCARGGTTTAGCCTCTCGCTGACTCGGGGTTCGGAGCGTGACGAACTCGCTGTGATTTCAGCTCCGGTGGAGAACGGAAACTCAGAYGCGGACATGAACACAGAGGAGGAGACGTGGGAGCAGAAGGAGGAGCCCGGGGGAGGCGAGGGCGGCGGAGGACAGGAGGGCCCGACGGGGACTGGAGGAGGCTGCGAGGAGGGAGGCGCCGCGGGGAGAGAGGATGAGGAGCTRATGGAGGAGGAAGAGGAAGAGATGCCTGTACCGAAAGTGGCTCCTCCGCCACCCGACGCACCCAAGAAAGAACACGTGAACGTGGTCTTTATTGGTCACGTAGGTGTGTGTCCTTCATACTATGTCTGTTTATTTAGAAAACGAGGATTGTTAAAAAATGTTAACTTATATTTTTGAACATCAGATGCTGGGAAATCAACTATTGGAGGGCAGATTATGTGAGTACTTCCTGTATTTGTTTTTTGTACTGCAAATCTGTGACTTTACAWATCACTACAGGGTTCCRGCAGATCCTTAAAAAGTCTGAAGTCAATGACTTCATCAATCCAAAAATAAGGCCTTAATTAGCCTTAAAATGCCTGAAATCAATCTTTCTGAAGTCTTAATGTTCACACATTGTAAATAGGATGATTGTAACTCATCTCAAATATTAAAATAATTGGTAAAAACGTTGTTTTTAAATATTCACATGCAGACATTCCGCTTTGACATCACTTCCTGTTATTTCACATGCAAATATCTCAACAACTGTCCATCTGAGCAATATGAAATTTGTTTTGTAATATGTTAATAATGTTGTCTTTCCAAAAATGCATTCACTTTTCTTACAAAAAATTGACGTCACAGGCACTTTAAGGTTTCATCTACAGCGAATAGGGGTTAAAACCACAATGTGGGTCATTAAAACTCCAAATTTTGGGTTGTTAGAGGATTTCCAGAAATTAAATTCAGTTTAAAACTGACTGCTAAGAACGTTTCTGTTATAG
>NW_013952407.1:5398186-5400606 GCF_001266775.1 Austrofundulus limnaeus | reverse complement strand
TAAAAACAGTTGGTCTATTAACAATATTTGAATACTTCAACCAAAAGTACTTTGATTCATGAGTTTCTGCCAGTTTTTATTTTTTATTTTTTTGTCATTTGTGTTTATGAAATMGGTCTTAAATTTAATTTCGCTTGGCATTAAAAAGTCTTAAATTTAACTTTCTTTAAACGGTAGGAACCCTAATTTGAAAGTTMTCTTTGTGCTGTGTTTTTGTTAGGTACCTCACTGGAATGGTYGACAAGCGAACCCTGGAAAAATACGAGCGAGAAGCAAAAGAGAAGAACAGAGAGACTTGGTGAGGAAGCCGTGACGGGGTTCTGTTCGCCTTCGCCGCACGTTTTGGGAAAAATTAACACAATTGTCGCCGTAGGTATTTATCGTGGGCTTTGGACACAAATCAGGAGGAGAGGGACAAGGGGAAGACGGTGGAGGTTGGGAGAGCTTACTTTGAGACGGAGAAGAAACATTTTACCATCCTGGARGCCCCCGGACACAAGAGCTTTGTCCCCAACATGATCGGTGGGGCGTCCCAAGCTGACCTTGCAGTTCTGGTGAGGCCCACAGCAGAAATACCAAAGCCTCCTCTCCGTTGTCGAGTCTCACTCAGTCCTGGTGTGTCTCCATGTCAGTGTGTCCCTCACTCTGTGGGCGGATTGTCGGCACGCAGCTTCTCTCGTTGTGGTAAAAAAGAAATAAAAGCCATTGTGGTTTTTATTGTCCGGTTTTATTATTTATTTATGCATTTATTGATTTATTTTCATCGCAGTTCTGTTTATAAGTGCTTTTTAACTCGTTCKGTTTTCGCTATTTTCCATGATGTTTTCTGAACAATTTTGTCAAATTATTTGTGACAGACCTGCCTTGTAAGGTCTGGACTTAGTCAACTTCATTTTGAACACGTCTTTCATTGTTGACATCTTTTTAATTAAATAGTAAAATAAAAAGTCGTCGTATCTCTGCTGTCGGACTAAAATGAACCAGTCTGGAAGCTGAAGGGCTGRGCCAAAATGAGCTGCGTTGAGACACACCTCAGAACATGTGAGAAAGGGGCTTGTAGAGTTACATTAAGGTGGAATTCAGCCCAAAGTATRGAAGCTCCTCTTTATATAAACCCAACTGAATGAGTCTGAAGTGAAAAAGAAGGATTTAAAAGCATATGCCTTCTTTAATAAATGTCTTATTGTRGTGTATCTAAACAGAAAAGTCTTTTTCTGATCTTATTCAGGTCATTTCAGCAAGGAAGGGGGAGTTTGAGACGGGCTTTGAGAAGGGTGGACAGACGCGGGAACACACCATGCTGGCTAAAACAGCCGGAGTTAAACATCTCATCGTCCTGATCAACAAGATGGATGACCCCACTGTGAACTGGAGCTTAGAAAGGTCAGATTTAAAAAAAAGAAGGTTTTATTTGTGTTTGAATTCTTATTTGTGGATTCAGAATATTTGGTTACCTTCTCATAGATATGAAGAGTGTAAGGAGAAGCTGGTGCCGTTTTTAAAGAAGGTGGGCTTCAACCCGAAGAAGGACATCCATTTTATGCCTTGCTCTGGACTCACAGGTGCCAACCTCAAAGACGCGGCACCTGAAGGCACCTGGTACACGTAAGTCAGGTTTTAATATCATTAAGTTGGGCTGATCTCCTCCAGGCCCACAGCTTGTGAAATTATTTCACCAGTTTAAATGAGAACCTACTGCAAATGTAGGAAATAAAAGTCTGAATAAGCTGAAGAGATGGCTGGATTTTAAGGGTTTGGATGGAAGAAAATCACAACTTTACCTTTTAAAATTCATCTTACTGCCCTTCAACATGATAAAGACAGGTGTCTTTTATAATTGTGTTCATTAAAACAACTACTGTAGTTATCCTGATCATTTTAGCTGAGATAAAACTTCAATGGGAGAACTATTGGAGATGAGAACGTGGAAACGATCACACGTAATTTCTTCATCTCTCATGTTTCATGTCTTAAAGGAATATTCAGGTCATTCTGAAGAGGGTTTCTATGTAAAAGTTTAGAAGAAGCAGTATCTTACCTGTTATAGATGGCTGTTTGAACAACCTCATGTTGTAGAAGTTACGTTTATTTCAGACAGGACTGATGAGCTAATGGCTAGTCTGTATGCAGCCATGGTTGAAGTGGGTTGCTGATTGCTAAAATGACTTTATAAACCTTTACACAACTGTCGGTTTCTCATTTAGTCAGAAATGCAAAGATTCCTGCAGGAAGTGCTACAGCTAGCTGTTGCTGCTGATATTTGTGTTTGAAAACCGTGATTTAATGTAAGTACCGTATTTTTCGGACTATAAGCCGTGAATTTTTTCCTGAACTTTGAACTATGCGGCTTATAGTCCGGTGCGGCTTATACGTGGATTTTTTTCTTCAGCCACCAGGGGGCTCTTATGCTCCATTTGCTT
>NW_013952407.1:5397209-5398176 GCF_001266775.1 Austrofundulus limnaeus | reverse complement strand
AAGAGCGACATTTCCTGATGGCTGCCAGTGGATTCTAACAGCGTGGAGCAGAGTGAACGAGTCCACCATCACCAATGGGTTCTGAAAGGCTGGACTGCTACGTGAAGCGGGCATCACAGCTTCAGAGCCAGCCCGGGAGGACAGCGACACAGAAACTGAACAGGTACCGCTGTGTGACGCAGCTTGTTTAACTCCGACACTGAAGAGGAGGATTTCCACTGTTTCAGTGACGGAGGACGATGAATGAGACTTTCTGTTGGACCAGAAACGGTTAAAGAAAACTACAAAAATAAGGTCAGTTAAATGAACCGTATTCCTCCGAACTTTACCGGTAATTTCTAAAGGTTTGCTTTTTATGTTTTAATTCCAGACCTCTCGCCTTTTTTTCCCCGAGAGTTTATTATTATTGTTATTATTATTATTATTATTGTTATTATTATTATTGTTGTTTTGTACCGGTGAACTTGCCAACCTTTTTCATAAAAATAAATATGATGTTGAATTCACTGTTTCGACCACAATTTTGGGTGTACTGTTTTGTTTTTGTTTTTACTGATGGGGGGTGGGGGGTGCGGCTTATAGTCCYGTYCGGCTTATAGTCCGAAAAATACGGTAACTGTGATTTGATCTTCACTTCAACAGCTGTGAAATTTTTGAGAATGCGTGTTTTAAGACATTCAGATTAGCTGTTAGCTCATCGATTTTTCAAACTTAAACTCTGCTTCTCCACAATGAATTAATTTGAAGAGCTATCTATAACAGGTAAGATGTTCATTTTTCTGCTCCACAGAACCACACTTGAAAGATGAATTTTGACAGATTTTCTCTGAAGCTACAGTGACAATTTTCAAAATGAAGAACCATTGTGTTGCACTATAATATTGGCTGGTAAATACAGCTGAGAGGTCCTGAAGGGACAAAAGGTTTAGTAGATTAATTTCCTTTTTCTTTTGTAGTTGATTTTTTT
>NW_013952407.1:5395105-5396954 GCF_001266775.1 Austrofundulus limnaeus | reverse complement strand
CATTTAATTATAAAACATGATTTATTTTGTGCTAATCTGAATCAGTTTAGTGTATTTTGTAAATATTTTAACAGTTTTGTAGGAATGAACACATTATGTTTTTCAAAATAAGTAAAAAGTAAGTAAATTTTTATTTATACAGTACACTGTAGTGCCTTTCACAGAAATAAATTCACAAGGTGCTGTACAAACAGTTAAGAACACCCATTCAAGGAGACACACATGACAAACATGGAACAGGTGAACAGGTCATGCAGCAACAGAGACAGATGGATACTTTAACATCTTGCTAGAAATACACAAGAGGAAAGTTGAGTTAAAAAAATTGCTCTGATCCTATGTGTACCTCAGAAACTCAGGGTCATGTGCACAAAAAAATGACTCGCGAGAGAGCAGATTGCATGAGCGAGGGGGGTCTTAGGTCAGATAACACAGCGGGGAGGTAAGATGGGGCGGGATCAGAGGAGTAGGTGACGTTAAGGGAGGTGGGGGTCCATGCTAGGACCCAACCCTGGCCACCTCCAGAGTCACATGATGTTATCGTCTGCTGCTCGTTTAGCCAGAGTTCAGGGTTTCTCTGCCTCGGCCTTGGGTTCTGGAGCCCGGACCAGCACAGGTGATGGGGGTGGGAGGGGATCAAACCTTTGTTGATATTCCATCCCGGGGAGTTTCAGATAACGTGCCCATCAAGGCCGTTTCGCTCGGAGCCAATAGATAATTTAATTTGTTTTGGAACAAAGCAGCCTTGAAATTTTCTGCTGCTTTTAAATGTCTTAACTGCATCGCCGAAGTGACGAAAAAAAGAAAAGAAAAATAAACCTGCTTCTTATTACTTCTGTAACATGTTTAAAAGAAAATGTCATCAGTAAAAGGCCTCAAATTAAGTCCTGTTTCTACAAATTGTCTTTGTAACACTTCAGAAGAACTCTTAACTCTTGTAAATATAAAAGACAACAGTTAAAAAAATGCAACTATCCAAAAAAAACTTCCTTTCAATCAGTGAAAATAATTTATTTACCACATTTAAAATCTGGTCCCTAGACCGTCTGTGCTGCAGCTGGATGGTGACTGACACACACACACACACACACACACACACACACACACACACACACACACACACACACACACACACACACACAGGGGAGCGTGCACAACTTGTAGGTTAACAGCAGCTGGATTTATGGTGTCTTGAGTTCACAAAAAACCTCTGGTTACTTTTTTACAAGTTACATTACATTAGCTTGTAGCTGCGCTGCTGATCAGCGCTATTTTTAGAACAGGCACGGAGCTGCTGACTCCCGGTCACACATGGGGTTTGTGTTGTTGATTCTTGCTGTATCAGAGTAATTAAAGGTAAACAGCTTCACCTGTCGTGTCTTCCTTGAAAGAAAAAAAAAGTTGCTTGCAAATCTGTCMCATCAGACAGTTTTCATTGAGTGTCACATCACATACACGCCTTGCTATCTTTGTGAGGACTACAGACACACAGCACCTCGCTGCGCACAAGAACCTGCAGTGTTGGTTTTTCAAAATAAAGTATTTTTAATTGTTTAAATAGGGTTTCAAAGTCTGATTATGGTTAGTATAAGAGCGCAAATATAGGACATAAATATATATGAAATGCTTTACATTGTTTTAACCTAATATAGGCCTATTATAAAAAAAAAAAAAGAAAAAAATGTATTCTGAAAGTATGGCGGCTATGACTTTTGCCGTGGCGGTGTGCCACGATCAATTACATGTAGGGGAAACCCTGGAGTGGGAAGAAAAATAATTGCTGTTTTTGATTTTGCTCAGTTGCCTTCAGCTTTTTGTCCCTTTTTCATTTTGTCATACTTCCTTCTGG
>NW_013952407.1:5391908-5394734 GCF_001266775.1 Austrofundulus limnaeus | reverse complement strand
GAACACTGAGTGTTTCTAACATTGTGTCCTTCATACAAGGGACGAGAAGGTTTGAATGAAGACCAGTGTCTTTTTGGGGAGAGCAATGGGCCCACTTAGGAGGCCTCCACTCATATGGATTTTATATTCATCCCCACTCACCATAACCATAACTGCTGTTTTTAATAACCTGACTATAGTTGGATACTGTCTGGTTTAATGGTGCCACAAAAGTTGTGGATGAAACAAGTTTAATTTTGCTAAATACTTTTAAATTATAAAATCATGTTTTTATGTCCAGAATAAGATGTAAAATAAAAGTAACACATTTATAGCAGTTGTCCTCTGTTTCTCCCTGTGTGTTTGCAGGATATGGGCACAGTGATCCTTGGAAAACTGGAGTCTGGCTCTATCAGTAAAGCTCAGCAACTGGTCATGATGCCAAACAGGGTGAGCGCTCCCCTGACTCAGCTCGATTTCTCATAAGAAAAAAAACTTTATTAAGTAATTTGAAGTGAACAGGTCTCTTGTTTACTGCTTCTGTGTGAAAAAAAAAGATCTTAAAACTGTGACTATTTGATTTTGGTTCCAAAGAGCCTCATGCAGRATATCCTGTTTCTGTACAGAGGGGTTTACAACGTTTGTTTACAACATTTCCTTGTATTTCTGTGCGTGGCAGCACACCGTAGAAGTATTGAGCCTGCTCAGCGATGATGTGGAGACGGATGATGCGAGCCCCGGGGAGAACCTYAAGCTGAGACTGAAGGGAATAGAAGAAGAGGAGATCCTCCCCGGTTTCATCCTCTGCAGCCCGGACAACCTTTGCCACTCTGGGCGCACCTTTGATGCACAGGTTTAAAAAAAAAAGATTTGTTTAATTTAACACCTGGTCATGCATATAAAGGGTTACGTGACATTTARAGACTGTCTCAYTTCATGGGCTGGGTCCTCATGAGCACGTAGCCCAGCTGGGCCACATCCTCCCTGGGCCGGGTAGGCTGCTCAAAACTGTTGTGAAACGAGACGGTCTAGTCTTCGCCTGATGTCGGCTTTACYTAAGTTTGCATGACCACGCGCTCCCCGGTTACCGTCGGACTTAAAATACGTTGTGACAAGTATTTACCCGTCTTTTTACTGGGAGAATAACTTCACAGTTAAAACGGTACTTGTAAATAAGTTTTTAAAAGAATTCATAATTTGGGTTTAGCTCCAGTATCAGTACCTGTAGTTGCATTTTTTTTATTTAACATCTTATTGCAGCATGAGTTTCATCAGCTAAGTTGCTAAACTTACTTTTAAAAACAAATTCTTCTGTCCTACGCTGACTCTTTAAAAAAAATAATAAACTCCACCGTCTTCGTATCTCTGTTTATTTTGCTGCCCGTGCATTGAATCCTGGGATATCCTCGGCCGGTGAGGATACATGGATGCATCTTCGGATTTCAAGAGATTGTCGGCCGCATGATGAGGAGCCTCGGGGACGGTCCTCCACGCGGGACAGTGACGTGCGGCCGACAAATGCGCACTCATGAGGACCCAGCCCATGAATTGAGACACAACCATAGTCTTTAGCTAAGTTGTGGATGCTTTTTTATTTTCTTGTAAAGTGATGTTATTTCATTTTTATAATTTTCTTTGTCAGATTGTCATCATAGAGCACAAATCAATCATTTGTCCTGGCTACAATGCAGTCCTCCACATCCACACCTGCATTGAAGAAGTGCAGATCACTGTAAGTTTGTTCTGCTGCTACCAAAAGGCAAGGCAGCAAAAGTTCAGCCTTCCGTACAGCTGCGGCTTTGATTCAAACTGAATTAAATTTTTTTAGTTTTATTTGCTGGCCTGTATTGAACCTCTTCATATTCTGACTTCAGGCATTAATCTGTCTGGTTGACAAGAAGACAGGAGACAAAAGCAAAACGCGGCCTCGCTTTGTCAAACAGGACCAGGTGTGCATTGCCAGGCTCCGGGCAGCAGGAACCATCTGCTTAGAGACCTTCAAAGATTTCCCGCAGATGGGCCGATTCACACTGAGAGACGAGGGTAAGGACACACRTAACCCTTTATTCATCAGGGCCGAGTGGGGGCTGCTTTGTTATTGGGGCCTCATCTGGAATCAGTTGACCAGTGACTGAGTGAAGCACCAGGCTCAACTCCAGGTTTTCAGTGTCACAAAACTAGTTTTCTTTCCAGAACGTAAACTGAAAACCTACATTCTGAGATAATGGAACATGTAAAAATCAACAACTTATCAGCCAATCAGTTCTCAGGAAATTAAAACAATAAATATTTGTTTCTCCCAGAGTAAAATTTTAATTTAATTTGTTTATTTTAGGGCTGCAACAACGAATTTTATTATCGATTCGTTGTGTTGCGGAGCTGATTACATCACCCACAGAGCGTTGTCAATGCTGGCTGACCTAAATAAAGTTTAGGAAGAAAGAAAAAACTCTACCTGTAAAGATCCGCCCTCTCTGACTCTCGAGTAAAAAGCAGAGACTACGAACTTTAAACCAGTTTTCAAATCTTGTTGTTAGGCCAAGTCGATCTTAAGATATGGTAAAAAGTATCTGCTACATTTATTCTTTTTAAAAGACGTTTGATTTGATGCACGCCGCGTCGCGAGGAGGAAATGCGTGCGGGGGGAGACATAAATCCACCGTTTCGTCCTCCTCTCTGGACAAAAGCATAAAACTCTAGTTTTTTCTGACTGAGGCCCAAAGTTATTTGTTGAGCAGCAAAAAGTTCAGGACGACGGAAAAAAAATAAAAAAAGATGCGATCGAGCTGCAGTTCTGCAGGGAGACGGGAGGAGGAGGGGGCTGCTTCAGAACGGGTTACTGGGTCA
>NW_013952407.1:5386311-5387846 GCF_001266775.1 Austrofundulus limnaeus | reverse complement strand
ATTTTATTTATTTATTTTTCAAATTTTCCATCCAGCTCTCTGAGGCCCCCGGGCGGCTCCCACTTTGAAAAATCCTGCCCTACATRATACCCACTTCAGCTTGATTTGCACCCATTTCAGCAACAAGCTTTTACATTTGAAACTGAATCTAGAGTTCACGTTTAAAATGTAGATGGGCACATTTGTTCTTTAGTCCTGTTGCATTAATATTGATTAGCTAAAAAATCAATATTAACATATTAAAATTCACATTACAATTCTTTCTTTTTTTCAGTAACTTGCCACACTAAGACTCTTCATAATGCGTCTAAGATAAATGCCATTTCAAACCTCTGTGTGTGTGGTTGACTATAACTTTATTTTCACATCTCTTTATGTCTCCAGGCAAAACTATTGCCATTGGTAAAGTGCTGAAGCTGGTTCCAGAAAAGGACTAAATGCACCAGCGTGCATGGWGTTTCTTCACTCGTCAACCTGAGGAGAAAATGCTGCTGGAGCCGACCCTAAAACAGCTASTCTCTTTACACACAACTTCGCTGAAGAGAAGATCAACAACAACAAGGAGAGAGAGAGAAACGTAAAATCTTGTCAAACCAAGACTGAACCAATTTTTTGTGATCAACACCATGAATTGAGAGTCCAAGTCCAGTGTGTCAGCTTTCTCATATTGAGAGCTCAGCTATGCCACTAATGTAGCTACAAGTCCCCCCCTCCCCGCTCCCCCAAGTTTCCTCCCAGGGCCAGTTGTGCTGTCGGCTGGACACACTATTTGTCTTTAGAACGGAGATGGATGCAGCGTTACTGAGTTTGGAGAGGACAAACTAAAAGTTCAGAGTGATTTCTGTATTCTGCAAAACACCGGAGTTAYCTTGTAATTATACTCAAAGTTCATCTCCTTTCTTAAGAGTGGAATTACAAATCCAACAGATATGTGATTTGATTTTAAAGATTTGCTGTATCCGAATTTTAATAAGGTGAGTTGGGTTATTTGGACTAAGCTGGCACACAGTGCTACTCTGATAATCCAAGGATAAACATGTTCTCAGAAACAGAGCTGTTACATAATCTCAAGTGAAAATAAAAGCTCAAACTCACAGAAATGTGTGCTGGTTTTATTGTGAAAATAAAAGGCATGTTTGTACCACTAGAATGTATTATAAATAAATAAAACGCTCTCAAATTATTTCCTGCTATTGACACATTATTGAGATGCTGTGCATAAATAATTGCTTGCTTTTATTTATACAGAAATGTTTATGGTTTAAGCACAAACATATTTCACCCTGTAGATTTTTTTTGTCTGCATTATCAAGTATTCAGTAATAGCCACCAAAAATATATTCCAATTTATTTTCAACTTTTTCATACCCATTTTTATGTTTGTTTAATTTGGAAAAGTAAAAATAATCGTAACATTTAAGACTATTTAAAGAGTAACTTACCCCAAAATTAACTTTTTTTAGCTGATAAACTGTCTAGAATGTGTCTAAAATGTTATATAGTACTGTTTCTGAGCTAATTTTGATGTTTTTGTG
>NW_013952407.1:5383087-5385232 GCF_001266775.1 Austrofundulus limnaeus | reverse complement strand
GACTGATACTCATATCACATGGCTATCGTTGACATCTAATTAACACCTATTGTTAACAGGGGGTGGAGTGATACTGGCAATAGAAAACGTTTCATTAGAGAAGAACCCGTCCAGAAGACCTATACAATTTTTTTCTTTTTGTTTTTAAATGGTGTTCTTTACTTGCTACACATAGCATATTTACATATTGTGAACCAATAAAACAAAGTGTTTACATGGTTAAATTTTTTTTGTTTTAATTCAGGTTATTCCATACCAAATGCTAAAGACAGAATACAAACCCCATGAAGCCAAGCGTCGCCTGCTGGCAAACTTTGACATGTTTTTGTCTGATGAGCGCGTTCGCCGCCTGCTACCCTCTCACCTGGGAAAAACCTTCTACGAGAGAAAAAAGTAAGAACAAAGAAAACTGCCGTATCACCYTTTGAATTTGTTGCTTTTGTGTGAAGCACTTTGGTCAGTGGCAGCTCTTATGAGATAAATTAGCTTTGATTTTGTATTTCTTCTAACTGTATTTGTTGAATAAGAAATGTTAATTAAGAACTGAATCGAGTTGTATGGGTTTTTTTTTTTTTTTTGTCGTAGTGCTCACTGATGTGTGAAATGTATGCAGCTGTGTTGACTATATTCTCACCCTGTTTGTGTCTTTCTCAGAGCTCCGCTGTCTGTGAACCTGCAGAGTAAACATCTGGCCAGAGACATGGAGAGAATCATTCAGGGCACCACCCTGACGGTTACCAACAAAGGCTGCTGCTGGTGAGCTTACTTTATTATTTTTTTAAGATGTATTTTATCAAAAAAGGAAAAGCATGTCGATTGTGAAAAGTGCTTGAGGGGGGAAAAAAAAGCTTAATCCCAGAGAGTCAGTAGCACCTCAGTACAACCCTGTTGATTGTTTCTGTTCAACGAGGGTCAGAGTTGGTGCCATAGAAACTCGAAGTCAATCCAGATGGATCTCCTCTTCTGTTGGAGTCTGTCTCTACAACTTTGATACATAACAAAGTTCACATTAAATCTACGACRTGTATTTAAACTTCTCTGACCGACTCAGCTAACTGCTCTGTTTGAACCCGGTGGTTTACGTTGCAGTATGGCACGTGTCGCTCATTCCGGCATGACTGCAGACGAGGTGGCYGACAACATCGAAGCTGCGGTCCAAACGGTGATGGACAAACTCCAAACGCTGAGTGTAAGAACACTGAAGGATTGTCTAGTGTTTGCATAAAGATCAGCTTTAGTTCAAAGTTTGATTTTTAGCAGATCCATAAATTATTTCCATTTATTTCATTACTCTTTCTTACATTAAAAAAGTCTTGCTGTATGCATGTTTCTGACTTCTGAGATATGATGCATTGCTGTTCGTGTCAAGAGCACATAGCAGACAGCGTGAGCGTTAAGTAGCTTCTGACAGGTTTTATTTTGCAGGTGTATAGTTCAGGCAATCATAAACATATTTATGTGTGGACCATATGCATCCCTTTACATCACTTAAAGAGGACCTATCATGGMTTCTTGYACAAGTTAGGATACATKTATGGGCTATACAAAACATGTTCATTAGATTTAATACACAAAATCATTTTCAGTTAATGAGCTTTCACCTGTCACTTCTGCCTGTTCTGAGCTCCCTTCAGGACGAGACATTTATTCAGATAAGCTGTTGTTTGCAACGCCCTGCCTGCCAAACTTTTGTTTATATTAGCTCTGCCCTCCCAACACAGCGTTTATAACGCTTCAGATACATGAAAATGGCTAGGACAAGCAGATGTACAATGGTACAACAGTAGTAGAGGGGCCACCCCAGGCGAGGGCTTGATAGGGACAGACGAGCGTCAAGACACCTTGTTGTCGAAGAAGCCAACGTGCTGTCGCCACATTAAACTTTATTTGATAAACATTTATTTTAACTGTAAAATAAAGACTGTAAAAATACTGTAAGATGTTCAGTTTTTATCATTTTTGAACTAAAAGTTTAAAAATATATCACACGGACGGGGACATTTTATTTACACGCAAAGCATTCTGGGTAAATGATGACATGGATAGGTCCTGGCTGCAAGGCTGCTAGCGAGCCTGTTAGCTTTAGCGTTAGCCCCGATGCTATCACCATATATATGTATTAGCTCAGCGCTACACACTCTCCTC
>NW_013952407.1:5376930-5382201 GCF_001266775.1 Austrofundulus limnaeus | reverse complement strand
GAGGAGAGTGTGTAGCGCTGAGCTAATACATATATATGGTGATAGCATCGGGGCTAACGCTAAAGCTAACAAGCTCGCTAGCAGCCTCGCACCGATGACCTTGTTGACATCATCATTTACCCAGAATGCTTTGCGTGTAAATAAAATGGCCCCGTCCGTGTAATATATTTTTAAACTTTTAGTTTAAAAATGATAAAAACTGAACATCCTACAGTATTTTTACAGTCTTTATTTTACAATTAAAGTATATTTTATCATATAAAATTTAATGTTACGACTAGTCCGGGATCCCTTTTTAAAGACCGTATCTCTGCAGCCTAGAGACTCCTGTGTCATGAGATGAGCTATGGCGCAGGAGGCTCCACGCTGCAACCCCCACCACTGGATCGGTGGAAGATGGAGGGTCATGCCCGGTGCGCCCACCCCATGCAAGGACTTGATAGCGAGACTGGTGCCAGAGTAGGCCAACACTTGTCAGCATTGTGGAGAGGAAAGACGTGTGCTCACCTCCTCGGTCGTCGATCACTGAGGCYCARTATTGTTCAGCATTAGTTTGTGCTAAATGACCAATCATTATCAGGACTACATATGCTACAGTAATGAGGTGAAAACAATAAATGGTTAGAGACAGTCCCCCTCACTCTCCAAAAAGGTTCAAAAACAGTATCACACTGGTTAGTATAAAATYTTAGCCAACATGGTGTATTTGCTTGAAACGGCTTATTAAATTAACGGTTTATGTTTTAATTTCACTGCTTTGATTGTTTGMTCTGATGTTTCCAGAAAGGACCGGTACTGAAAGTGGTCCATTTGAAGAGTGAAAAGTCTGTGGCCTTACCCATCTACACCTCAGWCTTGAGCCACCTCAGTGCCTCAGACTCCCCCCAGGAAAAAGTGAGCTCTCAAATAAAGCTGTTGTACATTAGATATGCTTTGTGATGGAGTCTGTAAATAAAACTACTTTGTGATTTTAAATTTCAGAAAGCTGCAGACAAGAAACAAACAAAGAAGAACAAGACAGAGGACAAGAAGAAAGTGGATAAACTGGCAGAGGGAAAGACTAAACTGAAGAAAAAGAGAAAAGAAGAYGAGGAGGAGGAGGAGATCCCACAGCTGGTTCCTATAGAAACACCAGCAAAAAAGCCTAAACAGGAGGTCGGTACTCTCTTATTTTAACTTCCTTCAAAAGGTTTTAGCTGGCASCTGGAACAGTTTATGGTTGTGATTTGTATTTAAGGATGTAAATATTTTTTTGTAGAAGCCATCTAAGAAGCAGAAACTGCAGAAAGCACCTAAACCTGTTGCAGCYAAGAAAGGAGTAAAAACCCAAAACAAACCGACCAAGAAGATCAACAAGACAGCAACTAAAGGAAAAAGAAAAGTGCTTAAAATGAAATGATTTGTTGTCTAAACTCAAAAGACACTTGACACCTTTCACAGGACCAGGCTGTTTGCAATGTCTTTGAATTTTGTCTTTTTTCTCAGTGAACTATATTATAAAATAATTATAAACTRTATTTGTCTTTTGTCCAGTTTATTTTAAATAAAACTTTTCAGCAGCAACTCTCTCAATACATTTGGCTCATTATAAAAATGAAGCTGGTGTTTTCAGTGGCTATTCTGATCTTCTGCATTGTGGTCACTACAGTGGTTGACTTCGATTCTAGTTTATTTTTTGCTGTTGTTACAACCTCTGGCAAAAATGATGGAATCAACAGCCTCGGATGATTTTCATTCAGTTTCATTTTGTAGAAAAAAAGCAGATCACAGACATGACACAAAACTAGTCAAATGGCAACTTTATGGCTTTAAGAAACACAAATCAAGAAAAAAATTGTGGCAGTCAGTAAACGTTCCTTTATTTTTTGGCCAAGCAGAGGTAAAAAATATGGAATCACTCAATTCTGAGTGTCACCTTCATTTACACAAGGTGTGTTGGAGCAGAGAGCATCTTGTTCAAATGAAGCATAAAGTGAGTTAACCCAAACACTGCCACCTACTGACAAATGTCAGCAACACAAAGTTCTCAAAACAGAAATTTGTTTTTTTATGTTGCACATAATTTTTGCTGTCTTAAGCTATTTTTTGTATTAATGTAATATGAATTGTTTGTAGAAAACTTTTAAAAATGAGACTTGGGTCAATGTTTATTATTTTAATAATACATCAAACCGGGTTTCTTCAAGGTCTTAGTCTAAAATMTAAAAATCCAAATTTTAGGCCTTAAAAACCTTTAGCAAAGAGTAGTGTTTTTAAGGTTAATATTAATAAGTATATTTGAGTATAAGTTTAAGTATATCAAGTATACAACGCACCATGTAAAGTACGCAGATTTAATACTTCGACTAATTTGGGACATTTTTGTGTTTATAAAAAGTATACTRTAAGTATACTGTGATAAGGTCTCRTTAAGTTTACCAAATTGTACATTCATTTATATACTACTAGTGTACTGTTTATGTACAAATTTTAGCTTGTTGAATTATTTAAAACATACCACAAGTATACTTTTATCTACTGCCATTCCACTAGTTCTATACTTATACTCCACATTTCAGTTTAAGTACATTTTTATGAATTACTAAAACTAAAATACAATTTTTGCCTTTTTTATTGTTGGGTATTTGTAACTTCCCTTAGCACTTTATTTGCAGAATACTATTTATATGCTGAAATATATGTCCTAAAGTATTCTTAAAGAAAGCACATACTGAATGTATACTACATTGTAATGTATTTACAAAATCACAAGACAGAATCTTGAGAACAACTTTGATATATTTACATAAAATTTTTTAAAGTACAAGTTTAAGTCTTAGTACTAATGTACTAAGTCTTAAACTTCTCTTTATACTTTTCAGTATAAGGCCAAATATTCTTCACTATACTATTCTTAAGTATATCAAATATAGTTTATACAAAGTAAACCTCAAGTAAGCCTACACTACATCAGTTTGTGTGTGTAAAATAAATATACTTGTATACTTAAACTACTTTTTGATAAAAGAAGTCTAAAATTCACTAATTTAAATTATTTTAAACAGGTCTTATTTTTTTAATGCCTATGTAAAGCTACTTCAAATGCTCAATAAAATTCTCCTGCGACACTTCTTTATTGATTGGATATAGTTACATCTGCAACCTATATTTCAGCCATATTAGTTAGCTTATAGTTAGCTTTTGTGTGCTTGGTGAGTCCACATCACTGGATGTAAAAGAAGAGCAGACGTTAACATGGGCAAATACTAATTTAACACTATGCTTCAAAGGGACGAGTTTCAGTTACAGCAAATTTCTTTGTCATTTTAAATTTCCTGATAAGGAGTTTGCGATTATCTTCCTTTATTTTCTTTTATCAACATTATTATTATTGACCTTCTTGTTTTTGAATGTATAAAATTCCACTCCCAGGCAAAATGTTTTATTTTTTCTTTTTCCTTTTTTTATTTTATCTTGTTTTGTATTATGTCAACACTTGAAATTTGTTAATTAAAAAAATGTTAAACTGGGAAGTGGGAATTTACAAGTTGTAAATTGAAAATAGATCGCCCCTCCAGAGGGAACTCACTGTCAGAAAGTGTGAGTTTATAATTCAAGATGGCGTCTACTCAACACAACTCATCAGTGACTAAAACTCTTACTTTTAATAGTATTTCTGTTGTATTTATTTCACACAGTCGGTTAAACACGCAGTACTTGTCAGTGTTTATTAGAGGACGTGTTGAAACTCTGTTTCTATGCAGGAAACACCAGGTAGAGCTCAGTTATTTTTTGTTAGTGGTGCTCAGGGCCACCATGATGCTCATGTGGTCATAAAGAACCTTCTTTTTTTAATTGTATGAACTTTTGACCTATTTTTAACTTGTGTTGCAAAATCCACCTCAGCCACACCTAGTTGTTTTTTTTTGCCTCCAATCTGAATTTTTCTTTCTTTTTCACTTTCAGCTGCTCTCATCAGCAGTCACCACAGCGAGCTAACTCACATTTTTATCATTATTTTTACATCTGATGCTTTAATCAATAAGTTACAGCTCACATGTGGAGCAGGGGGCTGCCATCATTGGCACCTGGGGGGTTAAAGGTCTTGATCGGAGGCTCAGAGTGGAGCAGCTGAAGGTGCTTCACCTTTRCCAKCCACATCCATGATGCAACAGTTGGGGGATTAACACTGACGAAAMGCTTCTCTAACTTCTGCACCACCACTCACCCAGATTAATTGTGTTTAATAATCTGTCAGAATATATTCCAGATGAAGTCAGTTTAACAGTATTTACAGTATTTAATGTCTTCAGTTTGATCTGATCTTCATCTAACCTGCAGTTTTTGCTTCATTCTTCATGACCTCATCCTTCTGCTCCTTTCTGTCCAGTTCTTCCTGTTTTCAGTCAAATCTAGAGTTTCTATGTTTTACACTCAGACGTTTCAGGAAACACAAGTTTTGTCCTCYGAGAGGTTTTCTTCTGCTCTCTGCTGCTGAAAAGGATTAAATCAAGTCCCTCTTTGCTCCCGAGTGTTTTCTCCTCCTGAGGACAAATGAATCAGATCCAACATCACGGTTTGATTTGCAGCTCAGGGTTTTTAAAGTCTCCACACAAAAATACACAAATATGATTTTCTACATTTCCTGTCATCAGAAAACATTTCAACTTTTTCATTTACAAAAAAAACATTTACAATGGTTTCACTTTTTCTTTCCTTTTTATTTCCAGGGTTTTAAAAGCTCCATCCTGAACTGGGCAGGTGGAGGGGGTCTAGAGAGGCCAGCAGGACCAACCAACGTGGGTCCACAAGAGACAGGTAGACCCTGGACAGGCAGGTGGTCCATCACAGACTGTTAGCTCCAAAAAACAGAATAAAGACAAGAAAAGAGAGAAATATTAATCAGATGTAGAAGTACACAACATTCTCCAGACTTTTCTTTAACAAACTTATTTACCTTACTTATTTAATCAGAAAGTTTTACATTTATAAAGAATTAAAATTAAAACTCTAAACATTTATTTTCAGAAGTTTCTTATCTTAAAATTTTTTTCCCCTCGTGGATAACCTGAAGAAAAAATATTAATGACTCTGCTGAACAACAGCTTCAAAACATTTCTTTTAAAAAGGACTTTGTTGTTCAGGTGTTAGCCCCGCCCCCTCCTGAAAATAAACACAAAATAGGAACATTATTATCAAGAACTTCCGTAAATACGTATATTTTAAACATTTCTATTAAAAAGGTTCTTACCTTTGTTGTTCAGGTGTTAGCCCCGCCCCCTCCTGAAAATA
>NW_013952407.1:5374232-5376324 GCF_001266775.1 Austrofundulus limnaeus | reverse complement strand
GCATTTGACCTATTAAAAATTATTTTACTAAAACAGCTGAGAAAAGAAACAGTACAATTACGTCACCTCCTGCTAACAATAACAAACAGCTGAGGTTATTAAAAATTTTTATTTTTTTACCATAAATGAAATCTTGTGAACAGAAACAGCTCATCAGAACTCCTGGTAGATCCGACATAAAAAATATCTACAGAGATTTAGCTGAATGCAGCACAACACAAGAATCTTGAAGCTAGTAGCTACATTAGCCTCTCTCGCTAGCTACGCAGAGCCGAGCTGCGTCCTGACGTCACGTGACCGACGCACCTGAACGTGAGCCGCGTGACGTTCTGACGGCCGAAACTTCAAAGTTCCATTATCTCCATCATAGCAACATAAACATATTTTTAGCATTTTATGAATTTTGATCCGGTCGCCATTTTGTTTTTTATYATTTCGACGCCAAAATGTCAAAACACGAAGTTATTAAAATAAAACATGTTGTGTTTCTAAGTCAAACCATCCGTTTTTACATTCTACACTTTACCCGGGAGAGCATTACCATTCTTTTTTTACCGCGAATTTTCATTTTAGACAGAATCATTATCAAATATTCCTCTGTTTGATTTTCCAACCAGTTTAAATGACATAATGTAAAGCTTATCTTTAAAATAAAAGTGTGGCTCTAATTGTTTCATTAGTATTTTTAGTTTCATGCAGGATTGTATTACTTTAAGAAATGTAAAAAAATGAAAGTGGTCTGACCTTGTAGAGCAGGTCCATTAGGTCCGATGAGTCCCACACGACGTCCCGCAGGCAGTCCCCAGAAGACCAAGTCCTCGCCGAAGGTCATCTTGGCTTTTTCACCACTGATTAATTGTTTCTCTCTAAATTCAGTCCAAACTGTTCTGAGTCCAGATGAGAAGTGAGGCGTCAAGAACTTAGAACTTAGAACGAGGTGACGTACGTGCGTGCGTGCGCGCGCGCGTCCACGTCGCTTATTGTTTTTATATTAATGTGAGAGGCTTCCCTCATCATCACTAAATAATAAAAGATCGGAACCCGAACCGTTTCTTCACCTATTTCTTATAATCCAGTTCAGTCCTATCCTTTCTTTTTAAGAAAAAGAAGGTTGACGCTCAGATGAGAGACAAGATAAAAACAGTTTTGAGGCTTTCATAGCTACAGATGATGTAAAGAAAGAAGCTGAAGAGCTCCAGCGTGTCTCCAGCTGTCAGAACCTGATAAAAAACATCCTGAGACAAGAAGAGGGGATCTCACAGGAAGAGTCAGACACTAAACTCAGCCCAGATTCACAAAGCCAGCTGTCAATCAAAAACAGTCTGTTCTCCAGACTGTCTGATGGAGACTCTGACTTCAGTTTAGTCAACATTTATTGTAGTCTGATAAAAGCTGACAGATTCTTTGATTCTCCTTCTAGCTTCATGTTAGACCTGTACAYATAAGAGCTGATAGAAGAGTTTGATGCCTTCAGTGGTTGTTACTTTCCARAGGGAAGTCCTTCTTTCCATTGTGGGAGGATGTCATTCTATATCCTCACCACTAGGTGTCACACTGTTACCATGGAGGGAACAAGTCTACTTATTGAACTCTACTAAGCTAACCTGACTCATATCACTCGTTCTCAGTATTATGACCCCAGCACGCGAAGCCGGGAGTCATATTGTTTTCGAAGAGTTTTTTCCCCCAGTGATTTTTGGTCAACCGTAGCACAAAAACGGCTGCACCAATTTGGCAGGGCTGTAGATGAGTCTGACCTACACTGCGCCAGCCAACGGTTTTACGATAGACCCCATATTTGAGGAGGGGGCTACATCCAAAGATGGGGTGTCTGGACATGCAAAAATGCTTATAACTCAGAAATGGTTCGGCATAGGAGCTTCAGATTTCTTTTGTTGTTTAGCTCTGATGGAGCTCTATCCATCAGGCCCACCAATCAGTGCCCCCACCCCCCAGAGCCCCAATTGATCTGAAAAAGGGGTATCTGGACTTACAAAAATGTTTATAGCTCAAAACTATTAAACATAGAAGCTTCAGATTATTTTGGATGTTTAGCTCTGATGAGGGGCTATCTGTCAGGTCAACCAATGCC
>NW_013952407.1:5367894-5371317 GCF_001266775.1 Austrofundulus limnaeus | reverse complement strand
GTTCTGGTGCATTTGTGCGTGCGGGGGTCATTATGTTACCGCTATGTGGTATCTAGTTTATATTGTCATCACTTAACTGAGACTGCTTTTATACTAAAATGTCCATTTGACTGTTTTAAATAATCTGTTATTTTTGAGAAATTTGAATTCATACTTTTACTATTAAAGTGAATAAAAGAGAAGCCTGCATTTATCATTATACTGTTGCTAAATTGTTCCTCATTATAATATCGACACTCTTCAATCACTGGAAAAAGATCTGCATCTACCATGTTTACATCATATATTTTAGATTCTGAAAGTTCATAACCGTACATTTATGTTATTTGTTGTGTTTATCTAAATCCAAAAGCGCATTTTATTAATAAAAACTGAATAAACCCATGTTATTTGTCATCTCACTGTTGTTTGTTGTTTATCCATTACTTATCAACTTGTAACTTGTRCAGTTGTAGCCTGAATTTTATTCTGTTTCTTTAGTGATCTAGCTTTCTTTGCAATGTCTGCATTCTTTTTAGTGAGATGTTCATTAATACCTTTCAGATTTTTTCCTTGTTTGAACAGATCCATCTTATGTTTTCTATTAATGATTCGAATGTTTATTGGTGAAGTAGCAGACACTTTGGTTTTTGACTGGTAGAGTATAACAAGCTTCAATGTTCTCCTTTTCAATGTCAGTGTCTTTTCTCTGCAGGAATGTAATTACCTGCTCCTTGGTTGTTCCTTCATGTTCTGAATTGTTGTCAGTCCTACTCCCTCTCACAGCCTATGAGTAGTGCTGTGGTCTTATTTCTAATCCTGTTATCATGACATCATTTATTCAAGAGTACTGTTCCAAATCTGCTACTCTGTTTTCCAAAAAGTCAATWRTCTTTACTTGTTCCACAGTTTTCATTTGAAGCTGCTTGATCTCATTTAGCAGTTCAGTTATAATTGACTGTTGTTTTGTCTATGTCACCAACTCACCAGACATGTTCATGGKGTCCTTTAATTCCTCGATGTTTTACCTTCAAAGCCATCTTCGTCCAATTCCCCGGTCAGTTCACCAAACCAGCCACTGTCCGCCACCAGCCCCAGCCGTTTGCACCCTGGCCTAGCTGCCCTCCTTCGCTGTCAGCCACTCTCCACTCACCTCTCTCTGCCACAGGCCTATCTCCACTCCACCATGGGCCTCCACTCTCATCGACACCGGCTTCTCTCTCCACTCCACCCCGAACGACCACTACCTCACCGCYGGCCTTGCTACAGGGACACTTTYTAAATTCTCTTTCTTTTTCTCTTTCTTTTTCTTTTTCTTTCTCTTTTTTTCTTGTAAACCTTAAAGGTTTGATTTAGCCTTTGGCAGGGCGAGCAGAGCCCGAGGCAGCTGGAGCGTCTGGCTTCCCCCTTCACCACGGGTCTTTCTCCACTCCACCTCGAACATCCACCACTTCGCTGCCACTGTACTATTCACTCTCACCGAGTAGACATAAATCTGTTGAGGAAATGTTGTCTTTATTTTCCAGATCTCAACTCTTTGTTTTTCCTGCCGTCTTGCTGTTTTGTTTTGTTCTTTTTAATTTAGGATCAAATTAAAACTGTTTCCTCCTCATGTGTTGAACACGCTTTCTACATCATTTTCCATTAGGAAGAAAATTTCTCCACATCTTTTCTCTGTGAATTTGGTCCACGCATAAAGAATTACCTCTCTCAGCAGACCTTTGATGTGACTTTTTTGACCTGTGGGACTCCAGAAGCAACTGAGAGGTATCCGTAGTCCAAGTGAATTGCGGCTCGCTGAGGCAAAAACACGGGTGTGGGAGGAGTTCAGAGAGACCATGGAAAAAGACTTACGCACAGCTTCGAGGCAATTCTGGTCCACTATCTGGTGTCTCGGGGGAAAGCGGTTTGCCACCAACACTATTTACGGTGGGGAGGGTGCCCTGCTCGGTGGGCAGAATACTTTGAAGAACTCCTCAATCCCACCAACACGTCTACCCATGATCTTCCCGAGATCACCGAGGTGTTTAAAAAAACTTCTCGGTGGCAGGGCACCAGGGTTGGATGAGATTCACCTGGACTTCTTTAAAGGGGCAATATCATGTAAAATCAACTTTTTTTGAGTTTTATATCATGTTATAATGTTATACTCTCATAAAAAACATGCCCAAAGCCTTGTTTTGACTCATTCATGCACGTTTGAGAAATTCTGCAGCACTTTTAGGCAGTCATGCTGAGCAGCAAAACGACAGGTGGGGACCAGAAACGCCTTTTGGTACCATGGGGTTATCTGCGGAATCAAAGTGGGCATGTCACAAGAGTGGGCGTGTCAAAAGCATAAACACTGTGGGCTACGAGGCCTACATGACGGTATCCTTAGACCCTGCTTGATCTCTTTACAGCCTGACCCTGACCCCAACACTATAATTAACCAGGAGAAATGTGATCCAAGTATGGTTTTCCAGAAAAAATGATGCCGTACAGTAACGCCCCTTTTGTTCTTGTCCAGTTAGGTGGTGCCATTCGGTATCGCCCCTTTTTTGCTTGTCCAGTCATGTGTGTTCCTTTAACAAAGTCCGTCAAATCAGGTGTGTCGCTTTAGAATCGCCTTTCGTTATGGCCCACTTGGAACTTCTTCATGGCAGAGTGCCCCCGCCCCTCTCCATGAGTCCTGCAGGCTCTCAGCAGTAACAGAGCAAAAGTGAAAGTGAAACTTCTGTCTGCTGAGATCCACTACTTCTGACTCAGTGAAACTCTTTTCAGATTCAAAATACCTTTGATGAAATGTATTTTCGGAAGCCAAGTTGTGACAATTTGGTGTTTCCACCCCCTGCCTCCTTGATTGGTGGCAGCACTGATCACCCACACCTGTGTGTAATCTGGCTCACTCTGCTCCAGGCTTCTTAAGGCAGTGCCAGAGACCAACTCAGCGCTGGAGCATAGCCTCTTACTTGGTATGAGCTCAGCCTGCTACTAGTTACTCTCTCTAGAGTTTTCTATTACCGGTGTCCTTTGTATTTACCTGTTTCCAMGAAGTTACTCTCCAGAACGTTTTTGCCTGCCGCCTTGGACTCCGAGCCTCTCACCAGTTTCTCATGCGCTGCCTCCAATGACTCCTTGTAAATATCCTCGCACTTGTAAATACTCGCCTTGGGATACCTACCTTTGTGGACCAACTCCTCCGTGCTTCATCTCCTTCCCCCACTTGTAAGAATCTACCTGTTGCACTTAACTGTTTAAATCCTTTACTGGAAGATTATCAAGTACTCATCTCTACTACCGTTCTGTTCCAGGTCCAGAGCCCAGACCCCTCCCGCACCTGTAAAAATAAAGTCACGTACCTTTTTATAACTTGTCTCAGTCTCTGTTTGTCTCTGGTACTGCTCACGTTGACCCAAAATCTGTAATCGTGAAACAAGTAAACTGCATCATGCCCCCCCCCCC
>NW_013952407.1:5363459-5367676 GCF_001266775.1 Austrofundulus limnaeus | reverse complement strand
AGAGCAGTGTGGTTTTCGTCCTGGTCGTGGAACAGTGGACCAGCTCTACACCCTCAGCAGGGTCCTGGAGGGTGCATGGGAGTTCGCCCAACCAGTCTACATATTTTTGTGGACTTGGAGAAGGCGTTCAACCGTGTCCCTCTGGGAGTCCTGTGGGGGGTACTCCGGGAGTATGGGGTACCAGGCCCGTTGATACGGGCTGTTAGGTCCCTGAATGACTGATGCCAGAGTTTGGTCCGCATTGCCAGTGTAAGTCGGACTCGTTTCCGGTGAAAGTCGGACTCCACCAAGGTTGCCCTTTGTCACCGATTCTATCCATAACTTTTATGGACAGAATTTCTAGGCACAGCCAAGGTGTTGAGGGAATCSGTTTTGGTGACCTTGGGATCGCATCTCTGCTTTTTACGGATGATGTGGTCCTYTTGGCTTCATCAGATCAAGACCCCCAGCTCTCACTGGAGCAGTTCGCAGCTGAGTGTGAAGCGGCCGGGATGAGGATCAGTGCCTCCAAATCCGAGYCCATGGTCTTGAGCCGGAAAACGGCAGGGTGCCTTCTTCAAGTCAGGGAGGAGGTCCTGCCCCAAATGGAGGAGTTTAAATATCTCGGGGTCTTGTTCACGAATGAGATAAGAATGGAGCGGGAGATTGATAGGCGGATTGGTGCTGCGTCTGCAGTGATGTGGGCGCTGTACCGCTCTGTTGTGGTGAAGCAGGAGCTGAGCCAGAAGGTGAAGCTCTCAATTGACCAGTCGTTSTACGTTCCTACCCTTATCTATGGTCACGAGCTTTGGGTAGTGACTGAAAGAACAAGATCATGGATACAAGCGACTGAAATGAGTTTCCTCTGCAGGGTGTCTGGGCTCTCCCTTAGAGATAGMGTGAGAAGCTCGGTCATCCGGGAGGGACTCAGAGTAGAGCCGCTGCTCCTCCACATRGAGAGGAGCCAGTTGAGGTGGCTCGGGCATCTGGTTAGGATGCCTCCTGGACGTCTCCCTGGTGAGGTGTTCTGGGCACGTCCCACTGGGAAGAGGCCCAGAGGAAGACCCAGGACACACTGGAGGTACTATGTTCTCGGCTGGCCTGGGAATGCCTTGGGAATCCCCCAGACAAGCTGGCCCAAGTGGCTGGGGAGAGGGAAGTCTGGGTCTCTCTGCTTAGGCTGCTGCCCCCGCGACCCGACTCCAGATAAGCTGAAGAAAACGGAAAGATGGACGGATAAAAACAACAGAAGTTGACCAAAGTGATTCATAATTCAGCCAAATGAAGAGATTAAAAAAAATAAATCCACAAATGTCTATAAATTCGTAAAATTAGTATAAAATACAMAAATCATACATAAAAACATCAGTTCTAAAAGAATTTCAAACTGCCATAATCAAAAGCCAAGGAGTAAAGTTGGGTTGCATAGATGTAAGTCTCAATGGTCTGAATACAAAATAGTAAACCATTACACAGAACATCTGAGAAACTGGTTGGATGAGCAAAGTGTTGAAATCACACAGGTATGACAACTCTAAAAGAAAGCAGTAAAATTTATCCTTAGGCCAGAACCAAAAATGTGTTTGTGTTTTTCACCACCTCAGCTGCTGCATTCCTTTTAAACGGCCCATTTCAAATGAATTTATGAGGGTTACACGACGAAGGAATAATTCTGAAGACCTACCTGTTAGATTATTTCAAACTAAAGATAGATTGTTATTTCAGTTATGCATTTTTCAGTTATTGCAAAAGTTTGTTTTTGCCCTACTGCTTCTGCTAATGCCTGAATTGCATATTGCAAAGCTTTGTCATTTGCTTCAAAATGGTCTCATCCATAAAATATAAAGTGTTTATAYTACTTCTGTTAGCTTGAAGCTGGACAGGCCTCTGCCACTGTTTGTTCTCGATGAATGCAGCCATCAGATCTGTGCTGGTGTATCAGCTGGATCAGGTGACAGGCCTATTGTCAMACTGTTGCTTGTGCAGCTGCTCCCTGCATGTTTTAATGCTAAGCAGGCACAATCATWTCCACCATYCCAGCATTGTCTCTGTATTGTCACSTTAATGACTGATGATCCCAAACATGCAGCAGGTTCTGCACATAAACTCAGRTGGAGTGTTGACACAAGAAGGAGCAGACTGCAGCGTGACATGATTGGGGAAGCAAGCCAATCAGAGCTGATGTTGCTGTGAACAGGTGGGCAGGGTCTGTGTTTGTCTATGTGGGAGGAAGAAGGAGGGGTGGGTGCCATCTGGAATTACACCGATGCATCACACTTCACAGATCCTCCACGGGGCACGACCTGTTCCATACGAATCTGCCTTAACTAAATTTTAAAACCTTTTTTTTTGTTCCTCAGCCTCTTTCAACTGCATCGCCTGAACCATGGAGGAGTTTGGTGAAATGTCCCGTGATGGTGATGAAGACGGGAGTCAGAGCTTGTGCTCCGACCGTCAAGCAGCAGCGCCGAGCTGGGCCTTCCTCCACAAAGCCATCATCACCATCATCATGGGATCTCTGATGTCCGCTGTGGGCATCCTCCTCTTCCTGATCCGGTCTCCTGGGGGGGCCGACTCATCCCGCTCGGTAGCCTCGGCCTGCRTGTCCATTGGGCTGATGTTTGTTGTGGTGGGGCTGGTGTGGATCCCTGTTCTGAAAGAGAAGGACAGGCGGAAACGACTCAGCCAGGGGCTTGAATGAAAAAAAAAGAAAGAAGTGTAGTGTTTGTTGTTGATGATGCAATTGAAACATCAGCTCAGTCAGGCTGCTGTGACCTCCTACTGATAACYGTGAACATTGGACTTTGACCGGAGTCTCAGCAGGTTGTTCTGTGGGATGATTCCACTCTGCCGTCCTGCAGCTGCAGTCCCAGGTTGATTTTTATTCTACTGTCTTCTTCCGAGGGTCTCCACTGCCATCATGTCCACCTGCGTGCAMGTAGAGGCGGTCCCAGAAAGGAGCCATGGAGCAATGGGCCGCTGCAGGTGCTCGTTCTGGTTTGCCGTGGCCCATGACATCCTCGGCGTCTTGATCATGATGGTGGGGGTGTTCGGGGGCCTGGCCATCCACGACCTGTTCATCTACGGCGGGGCCATCATCATCTTCCTCAGCCTGATCTGGTGGGTGTTCTGGTACTCGGGCAACATCGATGTGCCACCCGAAGAGCTGGAGGACGACGTGGGCCTGATGAAGACCAAGAAGAACCGGGGAATGAGCCAGGCTGTGAGGCGCYTGTCCAACGGGATCAGGAACTCTTTTAGGAGGAAGGGTCGGCCCAGTGGAAAGGGGCCWACAGGAGACTGCATAGGAGACCGCATATCTACGATCTCTGGMACAGATGTGGCGCTCTGCTTGACGCTGAACAGAACTAATTCCTCCTCATCAAAAGAACTCGTCAGAGAGCCACTGTCCATATAAACTTTTACAGAAAAACTTGGATTTTTCCCCCTTTCTTTTATGCTAGTTTTCTCTCTTTTGAAAGGACTTTCTAGTTTGTCCTAAAACGGTAATCATTAGTCAACAGTCAAGTCATGTATGGATAAGATCCACATGCTCTTTTGTTGCTGATAAGAGCTCAACTTTACACAACATGAGGGTTTTACTGACACTGTTTTAGAGTTTTATCACCAACCATGTGCTGTTTAGATGTTTATGAGGAATGCTGTAAATAGAAAAATGAAGCAACTTTAAAGTATTTGCTGCTGCGTCTGTTGTGTCAGTGTGGAGCCTGAAGGACTCTACCAAAGGACATGAAACAAACAAGTTAATTATGTATAAGGATCAGTCAGGAACATTTTTTCCATCAGCAGGGACAATGTACAACAATTGTCTTTTGTAAGATGTAAAAAAAACTGTTAAGCTCAAACTCACTCTGCTTTTTTCACRGATTTCAGTTCAAAGCATAAGCTCAATTACCTGAATCTGTATGCAGTGTAAACATGATATAATTTTAAATTCGAAGGCATTTCTGCTTGACTTCTCTGTTTATGATTTAGAGCTTCCTTGTCCACCTGCTGCACCAAGATGATCTTCAACATGTTTTGATTGATGCCATAAATCTTATTCAAAGTCCCTTCAACTCTGGTGTGGAATTATAATATATAAAATGATAAATATAAAGTTTCTGATGAGTGGTGATAACAAGGCAAGTAAGAATTATCAAAACAAGTCTTTGAATGCAACAGTGATACAGACTGATTTGAAGAAGATGAAAGACAAAAGAAGATTGAATATATAT
>NW_013952407.1:5360958-5362869 GCF_001266775.1 Austrofundulus limnaeus | reverse complement strand
ATATAATACAATAAACTTTCTAATTTTAAAAATAACCTAAAAAAACTGTTTACATTTATTTATGGACTGGTTCAACTACATTTGTGACGTTACCGTTCATCCTGGGCGTGACTTCATTGACTTCAATGACTTCCTTCATTCATTGGTATAATACGGTAACTTATTTGCATCTGCTTTTCTCAGGGTGGACTGATTACACAACCATACAAACAATCAACAATAAGAAAAAAATCATGATTTGGGCGCTCAGGTTTGAGATTATTGTGAATTTTCTTTAATTCATACAAAAGCATGCCCTATCTAATTTATAACTTTATTTATCATCCTTCATTACTCTATAGGTTCAAATTATCTGTGTATACTATTAACTGAGTTCAAACAAAAATGTGTTTTTGGAAGAAGCACTTTTTATGTGAGAAATTTACCCCTGAAAATAAGGTTGACATTGTTGTTTATTTTTAGTAAATAAAATGTGAGTATTTTGACATTTATCCTGATTTTACTGGAGTTGTACAACAGAAATACTTTTTCAGTTATAATACTTGTTTTGTTTTAGAAAAAAAATCMGATAAATTTCTGTGTTTTTTGTTTTAGGACTACAACTCCCAGAGGCGCATGCTCGTCATGTGACAGCTGTGTTGTTTGGTCACGTGACCCAGCCACTGACATGTCAGCGCTRCGTTTCCTTTTTTCCGCGGTGTCACAGGCTACAAAGCAAAGCAACTAGTAACTTTTCATTTCTGTGGCAGACGACCCACTGCACTTTAGACAGGCGATTAAAAACAARCCAAATTGACATTCCGGCTTGTTTTCATTGTAGTTTCTGTGTGTATTTGACTGAATTCATGACAGACAGTGGKAGCCCCAGCGGCTCCCCGGCAGGCCTCGCTGTTCACCGACAGAGCATCAGTCCTCACGCCGCTGTTGGGCGCACCCTGCTCGGCCACAGCAGCGGCATGGAGCCGGCGCGTCGCTAGCCTCTTGCTTTCTGTTTCTGAGAGGGAGGAATAAAACACAGCGAGAGATGAATGGTTTCGGAGAAGAATTGTTTAGTTTGGTTGTTGCTGTTGGAGTTTGGATGTCAGAATGAACGGTAAGTTTGTTCACATGTTTCTGAGTTACTCAGCTTTTAACAAATGCACATAGTTAAAGGGTCAAAGTTTAGCAGCATGGTTTTTGTTCATGTTTATATCCAGCCATATCTTGCAACCCCAACTCTAAAAAAGAAAAAGTTGGGACTTTGTGTAAAYTGTAAACCAAAACAAATCTCAGAAACCATTAAAAATAGTAAACAGATCAAATGTTTAAGTAAAAAAGTGGCCTCCTGTTTTAAAAAAAGAAGTAATTTTGCATTTATTGGCAGCAACACATCTGTGAAAGTAGAAGTTTGAGTTCTCACTGTGAAGTTTTACTTCTTTTAACAACAGTCTGTAAACATTATTCTGAGGAGACCAGTTTCTGGAGTTTTTAGAGAAGAACATTGTCCCATTTTTGTCTGATGTAGAATCTAGTTAATGCATCAATTGTCATTATTACWTTTATTAGTGAGAGATAAGGACTGTCCATTCAGTACCCAGACTCTTCTAAAAGCCACGCTGTTGTAATGGATGCATTATGTGGTTAAACATGGTTTTGCTGAAATATGAAAGGCTTTCCATGTAAAAGACATTTGAATAGGAGCAAATCGTCTAAAACCTAAATATACAGTACTTGTATGCGGAAAATGCACTCATGCACCCCCATACTATCAGAGAGCAGAGGTCTATAAAGTACTTGAAAAAAACTAAGTAAAAGTAAAATTACAGGAACACAAAATGACTTTGGTAAAAATACATTTCTCTGATGAGAAAACTACTCGAGTAAAAGCCATAAAACTGTTCACAAAAATTGGAAAAGTAAAAGTACTTTTAC
>NW_013952407.1:5348139-5360918 GCF_001266775.1 Austrofundulus limnaeus | reverse complement strand
TATGAATATAATATACAAGTTTCACTTTTTAAATGGAATTACTGAAATAAATCTACTTTTTAATGAAATTCTAATTTTATGACCAGCACCTGTAAACCTCTGTCAGAGAGGCAGGCTTTTGAAAATGATCCCAACAGGCCTTAGTTTTAAAACTGAGGCTTTGTGGATCTTTGACTCTTGGGCAGCAGTTAAAAAGAGTAGTTTTTAAATGATGAGTAAAGATTTTGGATTTTACTCTATGCTGTCGTGTTCCATAAAACTACATGATATTGATATAAAAGTACTTCCTTCACTGTTAACTTTCTGCTGAATATTTTAGATGCGATGAAAGCTCCATGTATTGTCTGGAGCACAGCTGTTTAGAGATGTCCAAACTTTGGTCTGAATAGTTTTGTAGGAATCTGCTAAATAGATGCTTTACTTTTTCTTTACTTGCGCTTGGTTATCTGATACAGTGACGAGCTGCTGCAGAGAAATTTTGGTCAGTTTTATTGTTATTTTCTCACTTTTTGCTCTATTTTCTCTCTTCAGGGACTTCTCAGAGTGATGCAAAGAGACAGCACCTCCTAGAACGGCTGCTGGATGCTGTTAAACAGGTGAGCGGCATGTTTTTAACTTGTTCTTTATATCGCCACCCTAAACGGGAAAGCGAGTAAAGAAAATGGATGGATTAGTCAGAAGTCCTTAGAGTGACYTGTTTATCTGGAAAATTATTCTTAAACACTAGCTGGAGTTTCTGGTGTGACAGTATGTTTTAGTTCCCTTTTTTATAGTCTACAAACGGCACAGGAAGTACAACTAACAGCTTTAATCAATCCACTTTCTGTGGGTAAATACATGTGGAAAATAAAGAGTACAACCAGGGAGGTTTATTACAACAGACACATATGGTTTGAGAAAGCAACAGTTTTGTTCAGTACCAGAAATAATTTGAGACGTTTATCCTCCCTAAAGCACAAAACAGGAAACAAACAAACAAACAAAAAAACATTTCTCACAAAAACATTTTAGAACGAAATGCATAAAGTCCTTGGAGGAATTCATTGCTCCTGTCATCTTTCATGCCTGAGTTTTAAAGTTAAAAATCTTATGAAACGATAAAGTTGTAGTGATTTTGGTCAGACCTTGAAAATAACATTATGCAAATATCAAAAATTGTGAAAGTTCATGCTCAGAGTGTGTTGTATGAATGACCATCAGCTAAAATCCCATCATTTAAAATTTACTGAGGAATAGTGTTTTTTATGCGTTGGCTAATGCTGATTAGTTGTGGTGATCATTAATGACCATCTCCACTCATGATGTCACATGGCATTATTTCTTATCTGCTGCTCTCTCAAATGATCGTATAATCAGCAATGGATTATACCGAGATTTAGGGTTGATWTAACAGAAAAAASATMTTTCTAGAGTGAATTTTGACACTTCTGACTTCAGGACTCAGGAATGTTCAGATGAAAGGCTTACTCAAGGGTCAAGGTCTTGGACAGACTTGAAAAGTGATTATTATTAAAAAGGTTGTTTTTACCTGCGCGTTATATATACTATTGTGTGTGCTGACAGGTATTCCCTACTATGTGGGGCCAATTTTTGGCATGCGCACCTACTTTTTGGGACTGGTACTTATGGTGACCTAAGCCTAGTCCCAATGGAAGGAAATGCTTTTGGCGGGACTAAGGTGTGAATTTAATTTAGGTTAGGTGTGTGTGTGTGTGTGTGTGTGTGTGTGTGTGTGTGTGTGTGTGTGTGTGATTTATCACTCGAGCCATTGCTTCTGCATCATTTAAATGAACCTAATGGTGATGTTTAAAATTTGTATAAGTACAACCCCTGGCAAAAATATGGAATCACCAGTCTTGATGAGCACTCATTCAGACATTTCATTCTGTAAAACAAACTCAGATCAAAAACATGACACAATAATAAAGGTCATTCCAAAGTGCAACTTATTGGCTTTCAGGAACACTCAAAAAAATGAAAAGAAAACATTGTGGAAGTCAGTGAATGTTACATTTATTGACCAAGCACAGGGGAAAAATATGGAATCACTCAATTCTGAGGAAAAAAGTATGGAATCTTGAAAAACAGATAAACAAAAGACGATTCAAAATACATCACTAGTATTTAGTAGGGTTGAGCCGGACACTCGTTTCAGACGAGTATTCGTTACGGCTAATGCATTTTTGATGAGTACGAGCATGAAACGAATACAACTTGTCAATATCCGTGCTCATTCTGAAGGAAGATCCTCATTGGGTAACTGACTGTTTTCACGAGCTGTGATTGGCCAGTCACATACAGAGAGCCCGCCCCTCCCCTCACAAACTCTGCAGCCAGAGCGAGCCTGATCAGCTGAGTGAAGCTGACACACACAGAGACACGCGCGCAGACAGCTCGCCTCTGTTTCAGTTTGTACGATGCTTAAAGTCACTTGGTGAACTTGTTTTGTAACAAGTGCGGTTCATTTGACAAGACAGAGCTGAAAACGGCTCATGTCGAATTCCTCATTCCTCAAGTCCGGTGTTTTTTTTTTTAATTTATTTATTTATTTTTAACTGTCTGCTTTCCATCAGTTCAGCTGGTGGTGATATAAAATCAGTTGGAACGCGATGCTTTTGAGAAGAATACAGTAAACAAGGCTGACATTTATCCATTTACCATGTTTGCATGAATCACCAATTTCACACAGATRATTAATAAACAGTCTTACAGACCACTTCCACACATAGCTGAGCAGAACAACCTCTCCCTCTCACAGATGCACACACACCTTAACATTATCAACATTTTTTAACTTTGTGTGTGGGGGGAAAAAGCCAAGAACATTTAGGTAGTAAAAATAAATAAATAAATTGAAAGACAAAAAAAGAAAAATCAGTTTGTTCATAAAATAAAAAATAAAAAAGGAAGTTGTATTGAGTGATATTTCTTGTTCATGCATATTTCAGTAGTTCATAATTTCCTACTGCATGCGTTGCATTCATTCATGCACTTAAACTATTTACAGATCAAGCTTTTTTAAACTCAGAACATGAATTATTTTTTAACTTTTGTGATTAAAAACTTTGAATCTAAATTTTGAAGCTGTTCTGTAAATAACATTCAAACAAACAATGCATATAGGAACTTCTGATCAATCCATATCATTATCAGACTTAAAACAATGTACAGATTTAAGTCTAGCCAACTTCCGGTTAAGCCACACCCACATCCGGTTTAGGCCCCGCCCACTCGGAGTACAGATACATATAATTTAGATGGTTGAACAGATACAGATAGTGGTGCACTCGCTCATCCCTAGTATTTAGCTGCACCACCTTTGGCTTTCATAACAGCTTGCAGTCTCTGAGGCGTGGACTTACTGAGTGACAAACAGTATTCTTCATCAATTTTGCTCCAATTTTCTCTGATTGCTGTCGCCAGATCAGATTTGGAGGTTGGAGCCTCTTCATGGACAATTTTCTTCAATGTCCACCAAAGATTTTCAATTGGACTGAGATCCGGACTATTTGCAGACCATGACATTGACCTTGTGTGTCTTTTTGCAAGGAATGTTTTCACAGTTTTTGCTCTATGACAAGATGCATTATCATCTTGAAAGATGATTTCATCATCCCCAAACATCATTTCAATTGTTGGGATAAGAAAASTATCCTAAATATCAATGTAAACTTGTGCAGTTATTGAAGATGTAATGACAGCCATCTCCCCAGTGCCTGTACCTGACATGCAGCCCCATATCATCAAGGACTGTGGTAATTTGCATGTTCTCTTCAGGCAGTTATCTTTATAAATCTCATTGGAACGGCACCAAACAAAAGTTCCAGCATCATCATGTAGTGGTCACCCTGAGTGAAATAAACATGCAGAACTGTCTTTGACCTCAGGCCTCTGATGGGCCCCTTTAAAGAGACAGAACTCTATAGGGGTCCGTCAGAGGCCTGAGGTCAAAGACAGTTTTGCATGTTTATTTCACTCGGGGTGACCACTACATTCACCTTGCCCAGTGCAGATTCACGATTCATCACTGAGTATGACTGTCATCCAGTCATCCACAGTCCACCATTGCTTTTCCTTAGCCCATTGTAACCTTGTTTTTTCTGTTTAGGTGTTAATGATGGCTTTCATTTAGCTTTTCTGTATGTAAATCCTATTTCCTTTAGGTGTTTTCTTACAGTTCTATCACAGACGTTGACTCCAGTTTRCTCCCATTCGTTCCTCATTTGTTTTTCTGTTTTGGAAACATATTGCTTTAAGTTTTCTGTCTTGACACTTTGTCTTCCTTGGTCTACAAGTATGTTTGCCTTTAACAACCTTCCCATGTCYTTAGTATTTGGTCCAGATTTTAGACACAGCTGACTGTGAACAACCAACATCTTTTGAAACATTGTGTGATGATTTACCCTCTTAAGAGTTTATAATCCTCTCCTTTGTTTCAATTGACATCTCTCGTGTCGGAGCCATGATTCATGTCAGTCCACTTGGTGCAACAGCTTTCCAAGATGTGATCACTCCTTTTTAGATGCAGACTAATGAACAGATCTAATTTGATGCAGGTGTTAGTTTTGGGAAGGAAAATTTACAGGGTAATTCCATAATTTTTTCCTCAGAATTGAGTAATTCCATATTTTTTTCCCCTCTGCTTMGCCTAAAGAATTAACCGTTGCTACCACCTTTTTTTCTTGATTTCTTTTAGTGTTTCTTAAAGCCAGAAAGTTCCCAATTGAAATGACTTTAGTTTTGTGTCATGTCTGTGATCTGCTTTTTTTCTACAAAATTAAACAACTGAATTAACATCCTCTGAYGCRGSTGATTCCARAGGTTTTGCCAGGGGTTGTATAAATATGTGTGGTTGGCTCCAGTAGAARGCTGTATGAGGCTGGCATGGATGCTACAAGTAAAGGTAGCAGTAGGCTACAGTAAAACAATATTGGGTGTACTGTACCTGCTTAGGGACAGAAAGGATAGGATCCATCTAGTCCTGGTCTTTTACCACCGATAACATTTTTGGAGCAGACATTAAGTCCTTGGTTGCATTTTTTTCTGGTCAAACTTGGCTCATCCTGTCACTCGAATCCACATAGCCTGCATCTTAGCTTGAGAAAAGTGACAAAACAATGGTCCTTCCATGTGGAGAAGATGGCAGTATCCTGTCACTGTTACAAGTACTATACTTGTAATGATGGCAGTATCCTGTCACTGTTACAAGTACTGTACTTGTAATGATGGCAGTATCCTGTCAATGTTACAAGTACTGTACTTGTAACATTGACAGGTACTGTAGTTTTGTGGTCCTCCTATTAGAATTTGGTGATGTTTTCCCAGTTTTTAAGCTTAAACACAGCTAAAGRGCGATTGTGATTGAAACCAATGGAGCCAGTACCAGAGTTTTTACTCACATAGGTGTTGAGTGGATGTAGTCATGAGACTAGTGCTCAAAAAGTAGCCTGAATGAAGGTCACCATTGCATTGACTCCAAAAGTAAATCAGTACCTTCAGCAATGACTGGTTTTAGTCTATTTGACCAGATGCAGGACTCTAATATTTTAGCCACTTTTACTGTTTCGTTGTTTAAACATATTCCCCCAATCAAAAAGAAAAAAATAAGTAGGTCCTCTGGATGGGTTCTTCTTTAGTGAAACGTTTCGTCTCTCCTCCAAGAGACTTCTTCAGTCTGATGGTTTCTTCTTCCAAGAAGTCTCATGGAGGAGAGACGAAACYTTTCARTAAAGAAGAACCCATCCAGAGGACCTACTTATTTTTTCTTTTCGATTTTTTTCTACCTAGATTACTGAGCTGCATCAAGACGTTCCCCCAAGTGTACCAAAAAATGCATTCTCTGCAAATTGAGTCCTGTAATTAAAAAAATGCAAAACCAAGTGCAGGATTTAACTTTTATGTTGTATGTATTTGAAAGAAATAAGATTCCTCTCATGTCTTTTCAGTGCCAAATCCGCTTTGGAGGACGAAAGGAGATCGCTACAGACTCGGACAGCAGGTAAGACCAGTTCACCTGGAGTACTTACTCTCAGTRTGAGTGCTTATTTGGCTCTCAGGCTGAGGTGTCATGTAGGTGTTACAGTTAAGTGCCACCTGATGAGGAAGGGCTGTACACTWAATGTTTMTGTGTGTGTGCGTGCCATRGTTTGTACAGAGGTTAGCAAGGAATTACATAAACAACTGTTTGGATTTCAATGAAACTCTCAAAAAGTTATCATTAGATGCATCGACAGCCGATTCATTTTTGGAGTCACCCCAGTTCACTATAACTCAGTTAATTATGCACATATTGAGCTAATGTTTGATWTAGTAGTAGCTGAGGGTCATCCTCAGTATGTACTCCGAACAGCAGCACTGAGCTCGCAATAYRYRGTGAGATTATGCATAAGGTRATTTGCAAAATTTGAACAAAACTCCATTCCTGCTCATTGTAAGATCTATATATGTATATGTGTGTGTGTGTGTGTGTGTGTGTGTGTGTGTGTGTGTGTGTGTGTGTGTTTCAGGGTGATCTGCCTGTGTGCCCAGTTTGAGGCGGTGCTGCAGCACGGCCTGAGGAAGAGCAAGGGTCTGGCCCTCACCGCTGCTGCTCTCAAGCAGGCTGCAGGCTTCAGCAGCAAGGCAGAAGCAGGTAACAGGCGTGTTTTCTGTCGGCAGTTTTTTCATTCACCGGTTAGAAATCACAGGCACCTCTACGGTTAGGCTGTGATCGTTTTGTTGGAATAATTTGAGCTCAGTATGCTAGATTGGTTTGTTATCATGAAAGGACGCAGACATGTCAGCGGACAGCTGCACACACAGCGTGTCTGTGAAACCAGAGACTCAGAAAACAGAATACAGTCGTCGTCTCTGTTTCACTGGCAKTGCTAAGTTTGTGCCATGTTTTCAGCTGATGAGATGACTTGGCAGAAATGCTTTTCCTTTCGCTGGAGCTCGTTGAACAGGACTCATCTGCCTTTCRCTTTGTTGTTATTTTATTTAATTTTTATTTATTTTTTTTTTAGAATAAAACCAAACTGTTGTCAACTCTGGGTAAACATGAGTCTCTTCCCTGATCCGACTGCCTCCGCTGACACCTTTTAGTTGWTTGTTGTGTTTGTTTCCAGACACAGGATGAGCTATATGTTGGGCAGCTGCTGCTTTTATTTTAAACTCGTGTGTCCTATTAGACATGAAAATTGGGTATTTTGCTAACTCGTTATAACACTTATTTTCTACTGAGATTAGATTAGAGATGCACAAATTAATGTTTTTTTGCAAATTCCGTTGCTGGAATATTTTTGTAAAGCTCTGATGCTTTGATAGTATGAGGCTTTCAAGTTTTGTTGTATTAAAACCGTACAGATTTTTTTTGTAACTTCAGCCTTTTGTTGCCACTTTTTTGCTTGTTGCTTCAATCAGTTTTAAAATTTCCCAATTTTTCCTAAAAACAGTATAAATATTTAGGTTGAACATATGATATGTTGACAGTGTATTGTGGTGGGTAACATAAAGGTTTAAGAGATTTGCAGCTCATTATGTTTTGTTTTTATTTTTTCTTTTAATTGCTGTTGAAGATGGAGACTAAAAATTATGAGACAATGTCCAAATTTTCTGTCCCATTCTCACAGAATTCAAAGTATTTGTGTTTAAGTAACCAGTAACCTTATTTTAATACATCTGACTTCCCTCACAGTTGTTTTTCTGTCGAGGTACACGTGTAGTAAGGTAATTTATTCAGTAATAATTGCATCATATAAGTACCATGCTGCTGGTTGAGAGACATTAGCATCAAGTTATAGTGAACTTTTTCCGCCGTGCCGTACTTAAGACGGCTGTTAATTCCAACCGAAGGAGGAATGCGTGACTTCTACTCATTAGCATATGTTACGTTCTCATGRGTTTCACAGTAAATTAGAAGACGGGATTGTGGGCTGAACTCATGGATTTAGAGCTCCCTAATGAAGCCGAGTCCTCTGACAAAGCTCAAAATAACCGTCACAATTTTAACACTCTGCTTTGAGGTCATACTGGAATTGTATTTAAACGAGCCGCACAACGCTCCTTCCTATTAATTACCATCCTGCAAAAACTTCTTTTAAAGCAGACCTGGATGTTTTTTTTTTAATCCTTGTTTTATAGCAAATAATAGAATTTACAAGTTGTCAGGTTGGAGATAAATATGGAGACGTGACAGGAGGTGGAGGTGCTTGTTAATGAGAAAGTAGAGACTTTTTAAAGTGAGAAAGTTGCTGTTTTTTATAAACAAGATGGCTGCTAATATTCTCTGCACTGGTCCTGTCCACCCCCACCCCCCCCCACCATCTCTTTCACATTCGCTCCCCCCTCCCCCTCATGTCAGAGCTGACTTTTTGGTTCTACGTGAAGGAGCACCTGAACCGCCACGAGCTGCAGCGTTTCTATTCCCTGCGACACATCTCCTCGGAGCTGGGCCGGGGTCGGGCCTGGCTGCGCTGCGCCCTCAACGAGCACTCGCTGGAGCGCTACCTGCACACGCTGCTGGCAGACCGGCCACGTCTGGGGTCAGTGCAGCCGAGTGCGGCTCGTTCAGTCTTTGCTGTCAGACCTTACAGTTAATTGACCTTCACGTGTTGCTGCCATCTTTAAAAAATTGCCAGTCTCAAAAATTTCTATTTATATTATAAACTGTCAGTTTGGTCTCATGAAGTTACTTACATTTAATTCTGTGGCATTGAGTTATATGAAACAGAAGTTGAGTTTTGACTATCACACCTTGTGATCTACTATAGCAGCGGTGGAGCTAACCAGACCGGGCAAGAGRCTGCATTTAGCTTTACTGTACATATTGGCAAAAATAGTGAACATTAAGGACTGATTATGTGGCACTGATAAAACTATTATTGATTTATATTCATAAATTAGGGTGTATACAATATAAGCTTTATAATGTATATAAAACGTCAGAAACTGTGTTARYGATTTACCAACAGATGAGYAACAGGAAAACGTCTCATCTCACAAGTAAACAGATTTAATCTTATTTACCTCAATGTGGATGTCATCTGACCAGAACTGAAGATAATAATGTAAAATAAGATCATAAAGCTGATGTACAGGGGTTACACAATGAAACTGAAACGCTTTTCATTTTATTGTGGGAGGTTTCATGGCTAAATTGGACCAGCCTGGTGGCTAATCTTCATTGACTGCACATTGCACCAGTAAAAGCTGAGTGTGAAGGTTCAATTAGCAGGGTAAGAGCACAGTTTTGCTCAAAATATTGCAATGCACATACCATTATGGGTGACATACCAGAGTTCAAAAGAGGACAAATTGGGTGGGTCTTGCTGGCGCATCTGTGAGCAAGACAGCAAGTCTTTGTGATGTATCAAGAGCCACAGTATTCAGGCTAATGTCAGCATACCACCAAGAAGGACCAACCACATCCAACAGGATTAACTGTGGACGTAAGAGGAAGCTGTCTGAAATGGATGTTATGGTCTAAAACCAGGTGTTTCACTTTCATTGTCTAACCCCTGTAATTACGACACTGACACTTTTCTTTACTTTAACTTTTATTTAAAAAAATTGTAACAGAGCATTTCACACATCCATACTGAAAGAACAATAGGTACAAAACTGAGCATACTACCAAAAGCCTTTTAACATAGTATCCATCTCAGCACATGATTTTACAGTTTCGTGAGGTTTTACAGCATCATCATACAACCAGAGAAGAAGGTTTCACTTTGAATAGAGAGTCAAGAGGCAGTAGACCACCATCAGATTTTCTTGTTGGATCTTTACAAGTAAATATTCTGCTGGACCCCACCTTATACTGAAAGTAGGCTTTTGAAGTCTAAGTAAACATGTTATCTTTTCCATGCGGTATAGTTCCCTTACCTTCTGGACCCAGTTTTTATAAGAGGGTMGCTCCAACTGCATCTACTTAATTGTAATGCATTTCAAAGCAGCTGTAAAACGTACATTTAAAAGATATGTTCTGGCGATACTGACACTTTTAATAATTAAACTGGCTAGTAGATGTTAGCTTCTGTTAGCATAGAGAGTAGCGCTCTCCTTAAACATGCTACAATTTAGCACAAATTATTAATTTACAAGCTGGTTTGCCTGTAACTTATGTAAWATTTACACAGTGTAAAATAATATWACGTATCTGGSTATTTTTAGGTTTCTGTTAGAGGAACTTGACCTGTTGAGAAGATGATTATTTAATATCAGTAGACAAATTTCATCCTAAAGTATCACCGGGTATGTAGTGAATGTTTTCTAAGTATCGACCGGTAAATATTTATTATTATTTTTTATGACCGTTAAAAATAATAAATATACTTTATTACTAGTTGAAGTATAATTATTCAACTAGCTAAAATGTCTGTTATTTACTGACTTTATGTCTGGTTTGATCATTGTTACTTATAAGTATTATATTTTTCTCATACAGTATATCATCAAGATGTTATACATGATTGTTGAGTTATATTAAAATAATTAACAATTATGTTAATTTATTGTAAAAGATTACAGATAATTTGTGACACAGATCAAGTTGGCTTTGCTGTTAATCTAATAGTTGCTATGACGGCTGTGAGCTGTCGCCCTATTTGGACGCCATCTTTGCTTCTCCCTGTTGTCACAGGTACTAACAGTGGAAGGGATAGGCGGGGCTCAGTCTAGTGGTATTTATCTCTATGTTGTGTGGTTATTTCTTAGCTCCAATAGCAGTGGCATTAACAATAACTTTCAGGTTGCATCCAGCTGGAATTTCATCCTATTTTTGCTGAAATAACCATGAAAATTAAAATCGACAGTTAGGGTTTAAATGACAGCAGTTAAATAAATTCCAAAGAAATAGAAAAAAGTTAAGATTGAGTTCTTAAATGTATGATTGTATTCATTTAACTAACTTAATGTCTTACTCCAATTATTCTCTAATTCTCTAATATCTGAAAGGACATTTGTCTTACAATGATCATAAGACCTTGTTTAAACTGACGTCAGCATTATTATAGGAGCTACATGACACACAAGTAACGTATTAGTTGTTTATAATAAAACCCCACTTCAAAATGATTGAACTATACCTTTAAATTTAAAAATCCACTTCACAAATCTTAGATCTTATAGGTGTGAATCCCCAGGATGTGCTCTGAGTTTATTATTATTTTTTGTCCAGAACTTTCTATGAAGACTGGGCTTTTGTTCTGGATGAAGAGCGGGCGAGTATGCTCCCCACCATGGCTGCAGGTGAGTTTATTTTGGGTTGGGCCTGGAATCTTTATTTGGGGTCTTACCTTGAGTTTGCATGGATTTTTTTCCAGGTGCTCCGGTTTCCTCCCAAAAACATACATGTTTGGGCTGCTTTGAGGCCAAGGCCTCATTTGAAAGAAATCTGTGATCGTAATGAGTTTTGGCTGGTTAAAGAAGGTTTTTTTGACCCTCATCACCGAGGCGGGGGTCTTGGGAACGCTCTCCATCCGTCTGTCCATTACAATTTCAGAAAGGTGTAACTTTCACATAGAAAGGCTAAAATATGCCAAGCTTGGTATGAGTCATCCATGTTACATGCCTGACCATACCATGTGGTCATATGACATCAATAAAGCCCCGCCCKCTGACAACAGGAAGTGACCTGTWTTTGGCTTGGAAAGCTCCATCTCTGACCCTCTTGACTTAATCAGCAACAACTTGTGCCAGAACACAGATAATAAATTGATCTCACTTGCTTTCAAGCCCAAAGACTTTTTGGTGAAAGGCGTGGTCATGGCGGTGCGATGAAGTCGGACATCACACCGTTGACATACGCTTGGCTCTAAATTCCACTTATTTCAGTCAGTTTGCACTCAATTTGCTATGGTTGATCCTAATCTGCTCCATTACAGGAATGAAGTCCGATTTTGAGTGGGTGTGGCCTAATTTCTCCACAGCACCCCCTACAATTATTAAAAATTTTTTACCTGCCCTGTTTGGCAGGTGACGAAAAATGTTACCTGCCCAACATGAAAGGTTACCTGCCCAACATGAAAGGTTACCTGCCCAAAACAAAAATGTTCAAAATTTGATAAAATATATAAGAAAAATGTGTACTGTTTTTGTACTACAAAACTTTTAACATGGTTATACAGAGGTATATAATATATGACATCTGATTTAACAGATGCAAACATTGCAGACTGAGTCACTAACAGTCAGTTAATTGTTTTATCGAAAACATCTTCAAAAACCTTTTTAGACCATTCCAGTGCTTCTCTAGAGGACTGGCCTTGGGGGCGGGGCTTATGAAAACAGAATGATCAGCAGCAGCAGCTTTGTTTTAAACATAATTTACAGAACATGAAAAAGTCTGAAATTTGCATTAATTGAATCTTATATAGTGAATCTCATTTCTAAAGATACAGTTAAGATATCTTGAACTGGAGTCTCCATACAACTTAATGATAAATCTGATGTTATTTATACTAGTCAGAATATAATTAAAGATATCTTAAATAGGTACAGTATTTTGCTTTGTCAAAATATATTAAGAGATGTCTATTTATTTATTTGTTTCATTCATTCACAAAAACAAAACAATCTATGTACAACTTAAAAAAAAAATAAGTAAATCGTACCCTAATTTGCAGAGTGAAGAAAAAAACTCTTCTTTGTGTGCCTTATTTTCAAAAATCAACTTCAACAAACAAACAAGCTCAAGCTGGAAAGTATATTAAGAGATGTCTATTTATTTATTTGTTTCATTCATTCACAAAAACAAAACAATCTATGTACAACTTAAAAAAAAAATAAGTAAATCGTAC
>NW_013952407.1:5342113-5347032 GCF_001266775.1 Austrofundulus limnaeus | reverse complement strand
GCTGCTGCTCTGCTGCTCTACGCTCAGAGCACAAGCGACTGTTACATTAGCAAAATGTATTTATGACTGAACGTCCATATCTTTTTATCATCTCTGTGGGCAACAATACCTAAAAAACAAGTTTTTTCTCCGACAACTTGGGTGTAAAAAACTATGGTTGTTAAAGCTTTGCTCTGCGCCACCGGCAGCAGGAGGAGGGAGGGAGAGATTATGATCCCGCCACACAACATAAATTTTCTACAGAGGAGGGGGAAATTTTGAGGATTTATTCTTTCTATACGTGTTTTAAAACGCTATATTTCTTAATTTATTTTCAAAATATTTCGAATAAATTAGCCTATTAAAAAATAAAAGAAATAGTTTACTTGCCCGGTCGGGCAGACATCGGGGGACACCCACCTGCCCGAATATGGGTTTTACCTGCCCCGGGCAGTCGGGCAATAGGACTTGTTGAACCCTGTCCAAGCCATGCTTTGACATAAAACCATGAAATTTAGTACACGTGTAACATCTCAGGACCTATAAAAAAGTCTTGTTGTGTCATGGTCCAAACCCCACAGGAAGTCAGCCATTTTGGATTGAAGCTYCCAATTTATCTSTTTCTTTGCACATGTATCTGAGCCAACTCCTCCTCCAGCTTTGAACATGCAGACTTCACATGCTGCATGCTTCTCTCAACACTGACTGAAGGCAGGATGCTCTAAATCACYCATACATGATCRGATCTGCACAAAATTTTCTGTGCATCYTAAGGGAGACCTGCTCAACACGTRTGTTTAGTAGTTTAACAAGATCAKTTTAYTCCCCTGTCAATCTGTTCACCTTATGAGATTATTTAAATAATGAAGGCCTGTGATGATTCCAYCAAAACTGCCATCAAGTGGTCACTACTGAKTGGTGAGTGGAGACATCAGCGACGGTTGGCGTCGAGTTCTYTCTTGTTATGACTTCCAAGGAGTCAAACTTTCTTCTAAACGTTTAAAGTGTCCTTGATCACTAGGTTTTAGGCTTTCTGGAGGTCTCTGCAAGTTTTCTTTTATGATCCTTGGCTGTTTTCACTTTTTACCCAGTTCATAATAATTTTCAAGGCCTGACCTCTAATCATTCAGGCATAAAAAGTCTCCTGACCTTAAGGCAAGGATTGAACCAGTAATTATTTCAGCACATAACAAAACTTAGGAAAGAACCTAAAGGAACTTGGTTATTTTGTAGAATCTGAAAATTACCATAGGCAATTGATAGACAGGAAAAAAATAGTAATTTAGCACAAGAAGGCGTAAGCTGAACAACCTGACTGATTATGATGATGGTGACCAAATTGAAGAGATGCCTCTTTAAAGTCCTGTCTCAGGTTTCTGTTGGATTTTCTGCTTTTTAAAGTGGTGACCTTCAGATGTTGTGCATCTACTGGAGATGACACTTCCGGTTTTTTACCAAAGTCAAAGTCCAACAAAAAACTTTAAAAGAGCTCCAGAAGACCCGAGAAGCTGTCCTCTAAGTCAGAGGTTTTCAAACTTTTAAGTTTCTGGCCCACAAAATTACAGTTGCAGAAATTTGTGACCCCAGATATTACTGGTTTTCTTATGCAAACTTTGCTAATATGGGCATAATAACAACATAAACAACCCTAGTAACTACAATACTACTTTTATTCATTTATGATTATTGTATATTACATTATTTTCAATAATTAGGGTGAAAATATATTCCATTAGCAATTTATTTGCATTTAAAATGATGTATGGAAATCATCTGGGGACCCTTACTTGATATTTTGTGACCCACATAGGGGTCCCGTCCCCAACTTTGGGAACCACTGCTGTAAAGACCCAGAGAAACCAACATTTTCCAACAATTCAAGTACAGTTTGGTGACGATCAGTGTGCTTTACAGCTTTTTAGAACAGCGTGTCACAATGCAAGGGTTGTTAAAGTAGCTTTAAGATCAGAAAAAAACTGTTTTCACTGTCCTAAATTGAGTATTGAGTGAAAAAAGCCTTTTGGTTATAAACTTTATTCTGAGCTGTGTTTTTATTCCAATGAGCATTTGTGACTAGAATCTAAAAAACCAAGTCCTTTGAAGCTAAAAATGCTGCTGTGCTTTTAAAAAAAAGATTTCTGRTCTGCATTCAGTCATTTTGAAGCTGCTTCATGCAAACAGAGCTGATTTAAAAGCAGGAAATGGACTGACTTCCAGATAACTGAAGCTGTGTTTGTGTTCAAGTTTGTGCTCTTTAAGTATTGATGAGCACAACTCAGATGAAGACGAGCCGTAAAAATGTCACGAAATGATATCTTATTGATCTTTTGAGTCTTCCCTACTCATGTGGAGGCAGATTGGTGGTCTGATTTCATCTCCGCTCTCTCTCTCTGTGTAAGAAATGCCTAACAAGCACTCTGCTTCATCCTCTTCTCTTCCTCCTGCTGCGCCTCAGGTTTGAACTCCATTCTGTTTGCCATCAACATCGACAACAGCGACTTGAACGGTGGGTTAATGCGAGCGGGCTCCTCGGTGTCCCACCTCCTCAAGGAGTCAACACAGGGCATCGGCAGCCTTCTGAAGGAGTCCACTCAGGGAGTGAGCAGCCTCCTGCGAGAGATCAGCACTTCCACGGCTGTGGTGCCCGGCTTCAGCCCGAGAGTGGACGGAGCCTCTGACCCGCTGCCCGTCCTGCCCCGCAGCACCTCTGCTGGTAGGAAGCAGCACTGTTCTTTGGACTGTTCTCTAAATTACAAAAATATATAGTAAACTGCTCTTTTTACTGCATTGTTGCCACTTGTCACGTTTTCCCAATTGGTTAAACTTCAAGATTTACTCATTTTTTCCCTTCTTTTTAAAAGTATTTGCAGAAGATGCATCATCATCATCGTCAGTTCAGTAAAATGTAGGGTTGGCRAATACAGGCAAAACAATTTATCACAATAAGTTGTGGCAATTACCTAACAATTAATATTATGATCAGTAGATGAAAGCTGCACTTGTATGCTTTTTTATTTATTTTTTAATTTTTTTATAGAAACATTGATGAACATATTACATAGCCCAATTACACAGCATAAATTTTAACATTAGTGCAAAAAGTGTCCTTGGGTGTCCTGAAAGGTGCTTTTCAAATAAAATGATTATTATAAAAACAAAATTATCTTAATTCAATTCAGTTTATTTATATAGCGCTAAGTCACAACAACTGTTGTCTCAGGGCACTGTACACACACACACGCACACACGCACTCACGCACGCACGCACTCACGCACACACAAAAACAACAACAAAAACAATAAATCTAAAGAAGCCAGCAGACTGAACACTTGGGGGAGAAGTAGAAGATACGTTATATATTTGACTCTAAATCAGTCACCTTGTGTTCTAAAATTATACTTCCAAACCATCAGTCAAACMAACTTCTTCATTTGATCGGGTTGAAATATTTCCACAACGTGGAGTGGCAGRGTATCTGTAGGAATGCAATATGTCACGGCCCACATTATCTCTTTCCAGCACTGACTTTGCTACTCGTAAGGGACGGACTGAGTGCATCGTGGATTATCAGCTGATTAGATTTCTTTCCACCATTCTCTGYAGACAGTGTTGCTTCGCTCAGCAGCTTTCGTCGTACTCCTGCTCATGGCGGTCTTTCAGTTGATAAAACAGATTCCTTTTCGGTCAGTACACTCTGGACAAACGTAGGTATCTGTGTCTGAAAGGAAAAAAGCCACAAGCACGTGGTTGTGAACCAGGGCTTCCAGACTTGCTAGAGGCAGTGAGACTTTTCTTATTCTTCTTCAGCACCARTGATAGGGACAACAGGGGGGTGCTGTCTGCCAGTTAGCAAGCCAAACAGGTGAAAATGAGTTGTTTTGCTCTTAAAGGGGACCTATTATGCAAAATTCACTTTTTAAAGTTTTTTTTTTACTCAACCTTGGGAATGTACTTCTTAAAAAAACAGTCCTAGGACCAAAAAAAAATGCACCCAGGGGCATATTTACTGTAAGTAAATGTATTTTTAATGTATATTAACGACAAGTTTTATACTTCCATCATTTTGTGATGTCACAAGCCGTACGACAACCCACCGGAACCTGTGTTCAGCCCCTTACCTTGCAACCCCCGAGTGAGACTCCTCCTCAGTATAAAAAGCCGTCACGGTTGTTGTTGTGTAATGTGCAGCTCATTTCACAACAAGCCTGCAACAGGGCAATGGGTAGAGTGTTGGACCAGAGAGTGGGAGACTAGGGTTTGAGACCGACACGAACACAATTTATTTGTTTATTTATTTTCATTCGTTATGAACACGTTTTCTCATGTACCTCTATTGTTTAGCTTATTAAAACCTTGTTAAAGCCTATTTGTTCGAGTTTCTGAGGTATTTTGACCACTGCTGCTCCCTGCTCTGGTAACAGAGCGCAGAACAGAGGAGGGAGAAAAAAAAGAAGCTGCGACCACGACTCTGCCTCTGGGTCTCACTCAGGGTCTCATATGGTTGCACAACGGAGCTTCTGCTATTATTAGCCATGCTAACGTAAACGCTGGCTTTGGAGGGCGGAGTTAATGTCAACAGATTTTTGGAGGGCGTTACCAACGACATTATAATAGGACTAGATACCGTAACCACCGCTACTGCCTAATGGAGCTGACGAGACGTGGGGCCGCCATCTTAAACCGGTCTCCCGGTCCACTCAGTGTGGTAAGTGTAGCAGGCACAATGAAGTATCAACATGTTTAATAAATCATAACTCACTGAAAACTGAAGTGACGGTCATGCCTTTAGCTGCAAACCTTATACATACAGCTAGCATAGCTAGCTACTTGTATAAGAGCACATGGTTGTGCGTATTTAAATATTATTGGGGTTGAAGGTAATATATTTTGCAAAACAAAGTGATCCGTGCATATATGTATGTATGTATATATACATACA
>NW_013952407.1:5339978-5342103 GCF_001266775.1 Austrofundulus limnaeus | reverse complement strand
ACTATATAACATTTTAGACACATTCTAGACAGTTTATCAGCTAAAAAAAGTTAATTTTGGGGTAAGTTACTCTTTAACATAAACATCTCTTCTGAACGGAAGTCAGAGCAGGCAGAAATAGAAAATGAGAAATTTTATTATCTGAGAATTATTTTGTGCATTAAATTGAATGAACATGGTCTGGATAGCCCACAGACATGCAATAAAAATTTCTAGGACCCATAATTGGTCTCCTTTAAGTTTTCCAGCGTTAGCAAGCTAAACATGGGCGAGTGATTTCTGCCAGTTAGCAAGCTAAACAGGCTAGAAGACCGTGGAGCAGAAAACTTGCCGTTAGCTGCGCTATATGGTTTAAATGTTGCATGTTAGCAAGCTAAACAAGCAAAAAAAATAGGATCTAACTTGTAGTGATGCCTTGGGCAGGGAAAAAGCTCACCTCCAGTCAGACAGTTCAGTCACACACAAGTGACCTGTAATCAGGTTAAAGTGAGCTGATGTGCAAAAAGATTGAGGAAAAGAGACTGCATGGCATATCTCAGGAGGGCGGGGCCTCCTGCTCCTGCAGCGGTGTCATTGGTCTTGACAGGTGTGCTGAAAGAAACTTCCTCAGGTTTGCCTCGTGAGGGGGCAATCCCCCATTCTCATGTGTCGTCCCTCAGGGACCATCGGTTTTATTCATAACCTCCAGTTCAGTGTTGGCGTGTGTTATCTACCCTTTACTTCCATATGAAGCCAAACCAGTTCCATACATCAGAAGTTGAACCTCATCCAGGAACGAGCCACTCTGCCMAATTCTACCATTTTTATTTTTATGGGCTCACACCTGCACTTGTGGGTGATGGTGAGAGTGCATCACACACAAAAACACGTCATCGTCACGCCGCACTAATCACAGTAAATGCAAAGTGAAAAATATGAATCATTAACAGGTTTTCTGACAATATGATTTTGGATAACCCTATAATGTCCTCCACTGAAGATCAGAACAGATTGTTAAGACTATCAAATATATGCAGATACGAGGGGTCCCATCCCAGACCACCTCTGAAGGTGAAAACATTGAGGCAGTCTAGTTTATCTGCTTGCAACTGGATAGCTAAAGACTGAATTTAGTCACAAACAGGCTATTACCGTATCATCTGTTMGTGAAAGGCAGGTGATGAGGTTTTTGCTTGTGTCTGTATGTTTTTGGATATCTTTTGGAAATAACCTGATTCAACACGACTGCCACTGCCAAGTAATTATAGAAAACTCAATACGGGCTCCAATTCAGTCACTTCTACACATAATGAGCTAAAATTTGGCATGCTTGTAGCCGAGACATCTCCAACACATACTGAGCACCGCACATTGTGTGACATCATTGATAAAACAAACAAACAAACAAACAAACAAACAAACAAACAAACAAACAAACAAACAAACAACAGTATTAACTGTTAGTCTGTCTGTGCTAGTGAAATATCTCATAAACCACTGGACGGCTTTAATAATACTCACAGACAGACTGTTTTTGACAAACATCAACAACTGATTAACTTTTCGAGTCGGCTCAATCCAAGATGGCTGCCACAGCTAACTGACCTCAGCAAGCCCCAAACCAGCTACAACAGGTATTGAGCTAAAATTTGARYTMMTTGTAGCTGAGAGTCATTCACAACTGGGCCTGACATAAGCAATAACTGAACTAACTGCACGATAAATTAAAACYAGYTCAATAAATTTAACTGAAGTCATTAATTTTAATTTGCCTGCTTGCTTGTTTTCTTCATGTCTTCCCCTTTTTCTACTCCTTAGCYTAGGGAGGAGTGAACTCTGACATCAGGTGCATGGTTGCTAGCCTCCGTAGCATCCCAGTGAACAGCCATTTAACGTTATATATGTAAATGTCATAAACTTCTTAAGCAGCGTAAGGGTGGCCACATTTACAATATAAGTCAGAGGAAGACGCATAAAAAATAATTTGTTCCACCTTATATAGAGGTGGGTAGTGATTTTGCAGCTTCAGCAGCTGCTGTGTGTTGTTTTCCCACTCTCTGGTAGAGGTCAGGGGTCGGATTTATAAAACCGGCGTACGCACAATTTGAGCCCAGAATCTTGCGTACGCCACTTTTCACGCCAAGGT
>NW_013952407.1:5335043-5339001 GCF_001266775.1 Austrofundulus limnaeus | reverse complement strand
GTGCGGCTGTGATTTATAAAGGAAAGATGCGCAGAAACATGCGTACGTACTGTTTTATAAATCTGAATTATTTTGGGCATACGCCATTTCCGCCCTTTGGCCGTACGTTCACTTTTAGTATGGTTTCCACGCAATCCTTTATAAATGAGACCCCAGGTCATAACTTTTTTTAATGTAAATTTCCTAAACTTCTATAAGATTCGTAAGTGGGGGTGAGGTATCTTTATATTAGTTTAAAATGTTTTCCAAACAATATTATCATTTATTGCCATAATTTCTGAGACGATTTATCGTCCAGCGAAATTTATCGTGCCAGGCCGATTCAAAATCTTCTGAGCTTATGCAATATTGCAGGTGTGGGCAATCCCGGTCCTCGAGTGCTGCAGCCCTTCATGTTTTACCTMTTTTCCCTGCTCCAACACAGCTGATTCAGTCATGGAATTACCTCCTTCTGCAGAAACCTGTTAATCACCCATTCATTCAAATCAGGTGTGTTGGAGCAGAGAAACATGTAAAACATGCAAAGCTGCATCCCTTGATGCCCACCTCTGCATATCATGTGACACTGTTATTTTTAAGTTTTGTCCAAAATGTCCTGACGCTTCTCTATAATCCAGGTAGAAAAATCCAAAAAAAAAAAAAAGAAAAAAAAAGACTTGAGATGAGTTCAGAGAAGAAGTCGTTACTCAACTTTTTCTGGCCTTTTCCCAAAATGTCTCTAGTGTTGTCATCTCTCAGCAGAGGATGATTTCAGTTTAAAACTGTGGCGTGAAAGATGTCAGACAACATGTTTTTCTGTAAGGAACTCTAGGCCTTTAATTGGATAATGCAGCTTGCTGAAAGTGTGTGACAGTTTCTTTACAAAAACAACATATGGCTCAGTTATGCATACTGAATGAACTGGTTGAACATGTTTGACCTTGTCTCTCTGTCCCTGTTCCCTCTTGAAGAACCAAACGTTGRCTCTCCTTATGTTCACTTCGGTGGGGACACTTTAATAACTGTGTGGTGGGAAAACTTTCTCAGTAATGAATGTAAATAAAATTCTGATCTCCTCGGAGTGGGATGACCCGTTCCCATTACTCACTGTTAGCAGATTTGCTAATGCGCTGTCAGCCTCTGTCTCAGAAAGGGGACAGTTTGTTATATTGTTTTTAGTAATCTGCTTGAAATCTTTGCCTTTCAYTATATCAGAAAGTACAAATTTCAGTCTGTAATTAATCTTTTTGATTATATTTATCTTGTCCAGAACAGGGTAATAATACTTTGTGTCCAGTACCTGCTGCCAAATAACATTAGAATAGATTTTTTTTAGCTTTAGAGATTTCAGCATGACTTGTTTTATAATCAGAAAATGCTTGAAATGCAAGAATACTTTTGTTGTTTATGGTGGAAGGATTCTAGAGAAAGAGAACAGCTCTGTTTGATTTATTTGTTGTTTTAATTAATTTTAATGGTTAGATCAAATGTAAACTGCTGGTTTGACCGTTTTTAATTTCATTGTATGTTTAGGTCAATTCAGAAATTTTAAATTGGGTTAAATCTTTTAAGTTTTACTAAAATCAATGCTAAATTTCTCTTTTGTCTCCCCATCTTTCTCTTCTTAGACTCAGGGCTGAGGAAAGAGCGGCGCAGGAAGAAGAAGATCACCAACATCATTTCCTTCGACGACGATCTGGACTGCGGGGCTGAGGACGAGGAGGAGGGAGAGGAGGACTCTCACAAGGCGAGGGCGATGAGGACGAGTCGCGCCGCTCCAGCTCAGAGCAGCGTGGAGGAAGGCGTAGACCCTCTGGGGCCCACCCTCTCCGGGTCCCCAGCTCAGAACGGCTTGGAAGAGCCGAGTGTAGTCAACTGGGTGGGCTCGCCACACCCGTGCCGCACGGCTCCCACAGCTGCACCCCCTTTGCCTGACAGTAAGAGCGTGGACAATGAGGATGAGGAGGAGGAAGAGGAGGAGATGTACAAACCCAGAACACAAACACAGGAGGAGGAGACAATCCCCACTGATCAGTGAGTTTCCAGCYGTTTATTCTTTTTAAAACAAAATAAAATAATTTATAATAATAATTTAAATAATTTAATCACCTAAATATTTCTGTGACTACAAACAGAAATGTGAACGAGGCAGGAGGCTGGAGCAGAGAGATCACACTCCTACAAGAATCACCCATGTTTTTTACATTCAGCTTGTTCATTTCTATTAGCTGTGAAATTATTTTRCTGCTGGAGGTGATAATTAGATTACAACAGCATGTTTCCTCTGGAGAAGAGGGAAAGTTGTAGTTTTATTTCACAGRTTATTGAAACAATTACCTCAGAATTGCTAAAATTCTAAAAGGGTAAAAAAAGTAGATTTTCAAATCTGATAATAGAAAAAAATCTGTTAGAAGTTTTCATTGAGCCACATTTCCTGCAAACTTTCCAGGAAATGCCTATAATAGCCTATATGAAACTTCAGATTAAACTCAGACTTAAACTCAGATTAAACAGATTAAAGGGTTGAACTGTTTGGCACCTGCAACCAGTTGCATGAATGAATGAATGAATGAATGAATGAATGAATGAATGAATAAAATGAACACAATGACAGATTAGACTTTGCAAACCATTAAACTACAAATTAAATATTTTTGTTTATTTTGAGTATTTGCAGTATTCAGTCATTTTCGATGCACGGTCACCATCAAAATTTAGTGACTATTCAACCTAAATTGAAGCTTAGCTGTCAGGTTTTTTATTCAAGTGTCATGCACCTCCATGCCCAGTCCATACAGCCTTATATGACACTTATCAGCATTAGAGAAATGGCAGCACATTTATCAATACAAATMATTCATTTCAGCTAGTGCTGGGCGGTATACCAGTTCGTACGGAAAACTGTTTTTTTTTTTGGTTTTTTTGATGATATGAATTTTCTGAATACTGACATAATAGTTTAAATAGCTTGAACTAAGGTTGGGCAATATTGACAAAAAAATTAATCACGATTAATTGTGGTATTTAGCCGATAATGATTAATTTCACGATTAATCCCCTGGAGTTCCTGGACACTCCTAAGTCCCAGTCACATGACCAATTTAGTGGGAAAGATTTGCTCTTCGGAAAAATCTGTTTCAAATTGTGTCAAAATTACAGACTTAAGGCTATACGTCAAATTTTAAATTGTGTTGATAAATATATTACAGAACTTTTTTTTTAATATTAGTCATATTTGAAGCAGAGAGGAGCACCGAGCGGACACTGTCTGGTGGCATTAATCATATTAATCATCAAGTGCCAAAAAGTAATCGATTAATGTTTTTCTGATGATTATTTGCACACAATACGACAATGCCCAACCCTAGCCTGAACGTGTTCCGAATGCTACATGTGCCCTCCAGTGAACTGTTTCATGGGGCGCACTTCCTCACAGCACCACTATGAGCATTAGCAAGCTAATGTTACTGTTGGAGCAGCTTCTCAATAACTGGTCACAGGTGGCGATTCTGCTGTTTATATTGAGTGGCATTAAAAAAACTCTTGTTTTTGGAATTTCTGAATGGAGTATGCACCTCTTCAGCAACATGCATGGATAGATTTCTTGCGCGACGTAAATTTGCTCGATGTATGGAGACATTAATGTGCTTTTATTGTGAAAAGCCTGGGGGTGTMGGGGGAGTGGTTTTGTACTGGGGTTGAGTTGATGGATGCACAGAGGCTGAGTCGTCCTGTTAAGCTTTATTAAATAACACAAAACAATACAACCGCTGGCAAAAAGTATGGAATCACCAGTCTTGGATGGGCACTCATTCAGACATTTCATTCTGTAAAACAAACTCAGATCAAAAACATGATACAATAATAAGGTCATTCCAAAGTGCAACTTGTTGGATTTCACGGTTTTAAAGGTAATGACGTCACTTCCTGAAGAGGAAATATAAGCTCAGTTAAAAAATAGCGAAACGCTATTTCATCG
>NW_013952407.1:5333738-5333992 GCF_001266775.1 Austrofundulus limnaeus | reverse complement strand
ATGGACCAAATACAAGCAGCATGGAATGGTTGTTAAAGCCAAGCATACTGGTAGACCAAGAAAGACATCAAAGCATCAAGACAAACAACTTAAAGCCATTTGTCTTAAACCGAAAAAGTACAACTTAACAGACGAAGCATAAATGGGAGGAAGATGGAGCCAATGTATGTGACTGAACTGTAAGAAATGGCCTAAAGGAAATGGGATTTCAATACAGGAAAGCTAAAAGAAAACCATCATTGACACCTAAACAA